>NC_091282.1:789563129-789866159 GCF_032444005.1 Ranitomeya imitator | reverse complement strand
TGTTCTGAGTACTCTGATACCCCATATTTTGGGATAAACCCCTGTTTGGGCGCACGGGAGAGCTCGGAAGTGAAGGAGCACTGTTTTACTTTTTCAACGCAGAATTGGCTGGAATTGAGATCGGATGCCATGTCACGTTTGTAATGCCCCTGATGTGCCTAAACAGTGGAAACCCCCAATTCTAACTGAAACCCTAACCCTAGCCCCAACCCTATCCCTAGCCTTAACCCTAACCCTAGCCCTAACCCTAGGCCTAACCCTAGCCCTTACTCTAACCCTAGCCCTAACCCTAGCCTTAACCCTACCCCTAACCCTGCCCCTAACCCTAGCCCTAACCAAAAACCTAGCCTTAGCCCTAACCCTAGCCCTAACCCTAATCCTAACCCTAGCCCTAACCCTAGCACTAACCCTAACCCTAACCATAATGGGAAAATGGAAATAAATACATTTCTTTAATTTTATTATGTTTCATAACTAAGGGGGTGATGAAGAGGGGTTTAATTTACTATTTATAGTGGGGGGGTTTTAGCGGATTTTTATGATTGAAAGCCGTCACAGACTAAAAAACGCTTTTTATTGCAAAAAATAGTTTTTTACGTCTCCACATTTTGAAAGCTATAATTTTTCCATATTTTGGTCCACAGAGTAATGTGAGGTCTTGTTTTTTGCAGGACGGGTTGATGTTTTTATTGGTGACATTTTCGGGCACATGACATTTTTTGTTTGCTTTTTATTCCGATTTTTGTGAGACAGAATGACCAAAAACCAGCTATTCATGAATTTCTTTTGGGGGGGGCGTTTATACCGTTCCGCG
Source organism: Ranitomeya imitator (assembly GCF_032444005.1). NCBI lineage: Eukaryota > Metazoa > Chordata > Amphibia > Anura > Dendrobatidae > Ranitomeya > Ranitomeya imitator. The sequence goes on along the minus strand of NC_091282.1, from coordinate 789,865,345 downwards.
TTTGGTAAAATTGATAAAGCAGTTTTATTCTTCGGGTCAGTACGATTACATCGATACCTCATTTATATTTTTTATGTTTTGCCGCTTTTATATGATAAAAACTATTTTATAGAAAAAATAATTATTTTTGCATCGCTTTATTCTGAGGACTAAAACCTTTTTATTTTTTTGCTGATGATGCTGTAATCGCAGCTCATTTTTTGCGGGACAAGATGACGTTTTCAGCGGTACCATTAGAGTTGAGCGACCTTGACCTTTTTAGAGTCGAGCCGGGTTTCGCGAAACCCGACTATCTCAAAAGTCGGGTCGAGTGAAATCGGCCGATTTTGACGTAAAGTCGGGATCGACCGAAACACGAAACCCAATGCAAGTCAATGGGGCAGCATAGTCGGCAGTGAGTGGGGGCCAGGAAAACACCTAGAGTGCCCATTTTAATGTCAAAACCATCCATTCTTCTTAGTGAAGCTTGTCAAGCGTAATTTACCTTATAATAATTGGAAGGCATTTGAAATTGGGGTTCATTTGGCTAAAGTTGTGGTGGGTAGGGCTGGTTCAAGTAATTAGTGGGCCCAGGAAATCTGGACCACGTCACGGCAGTGGAGCAGGGAGAGGTAAGTATTTCAACTTTGCAAGTGCTGTGAACCTGAGCAAGCAGGGGGGGCCCACTCGTTGGCATTGGCACTGGCACAGGGCCCCTCAAAGTACAGCGGTGTGTTTGCACGGCGGGGGCGCCTCCCACCGGCAGCAACACTTTTGCGTACTATGAGAGGCCCTGTGCCAGTGACGTCGCCAACTAGTATTCCTCCCCCCACCTGATGAAGGAACCTGCACTTTCATCTGCACCTTCCTCTTTGTCCCCGTGTAAGGTGGTATGGTATGCGGGAAGAGCAACCTGACTTTCAGCAGGGTCACAATGTTGTTGTGTAGCGTGCACGGGGAATGTTGCGTTATGGGTCAATGTACCAGCAGACTCATCTATCACTGGCTGGGCAATGGGCAGGATGAGGAGGAAACACAGATATAGGCCCAAAGAATAAAGTTGGCTAAATGCAGTTCAAAATTGGTAACACAGGAATAACCAGGGGGCATTGCAGTGGAGGACAACTGGAATGAGAGGCTGACACAGAGAGTAGGCCCAAATCAGTAAGTAGTCGAAATGCAGTTCAAAATTGGCAACCGTAGTAAACAGGCGGCACAGCTTTGTTCAGTGAAGGAGAACAGCAAGGAGTGGCAGACACCGATAGTAGGCCCCAACCCAACTAGTAGGCCAAATGCAGTCTAACATTAACAACTACTTAACGAGCGCCTGAAAACGGAATTTCAGGACAGGAAACCAGGAGAACAGCAAGGAGCGGCAGACACTGTTAGTAGGCCCCAAACCAACTAGTACGCCAAATGCAGTTGTTCCATTTAACCACAATTTAACGAGAGCCTGAAGATAGAAGCTCAGGAAAGGCAACCTGGAGAACACCTTGGAGTGGAACACACCATCTCTCTCCACCCCATAGCCAATTTGGAGGCCTAATGCAGTGTAGTTTCCAACAACTACTAAACGAGAGCATTAAGATCGAAGCTCTGGAAAGGCAACCTGGAGAACACCTTGGAGTGTAACACACCATCTCTCTCCACCCGATACCCATTTTGTAGGCCTAATGCAGTGTAGTTTTCTACAACTACTGAACGAGAGTCGGAAGACCGAAGCAATGGCAAGGAAACCTGGGGAACACCTTGGAGTGTAACACACCATCTCTCTCCACCCGATACCCATTTTGTAGGCCTAATGCAGTGTAGTTTTCTACAACTACTAAACGAGAGTCGGAAGACCGAAGCAATGGCAAGGAAACCTGGGGAACACCTTGGAGTGTAACACACCATCTCTCTCCACCCGATACCCATTTTGTAGGCCTAATGCAGTGTAGTTTTCTACAACTACTAAACGAGAGTCAGAAGATCGAAGCAATGGCGAGGAAACCTGGAGAACACCTTGGAGTGTAACACACCATCTCTCTCCACCCCATAGCCAATTTGGAGGCCTAATGCAGTGTAGTTTCCAACAACTACTAAACGAGAGCATTAAGATCGAAGCTCTGGAAAGGCAACCTGGAGAACACTTTGGAGTGTAACACACCATCTCTCTCCACCCGATACCCATTTTGTAGGCCTAATGCAGTGTAGTTTTCTACAACTACTGAACGAGAGTCGGAAGACCGAAGCAATGGCAAGGAAACCTGGGGAACACCTTGGAGTGTAACACACCATCTCTCTCCACCCGATACCCATTTTGTAGGCCTAATGCAGTGAAGTTTTCTACAACTACTAAACGAGAGTCGGAAGACCGAAGCAATGGCAAGGAAACCTGGGGAACACCTTGGAGTGTAACACACCATCTCTCTCCTCCCGATACCCATTTTGTAGGCCTAATGCAGTGTAGTTTTCTACAACTACTAAACGAGAGTCTGAAGACCGAAGCAATGGCAAGGAAACCTGGGGAACACCTTGGAGTGTAACACACCATCTCTCTCCACCCGATACCCATTTTGTAGGCCTAATGCAGTGTAGTTTTCTACAACTACTAAACGAGAGTCTGAAGACCGAAGCAATGGCAAGGAAACCTGGGGAACACCTTGGAGTGTAACACACCATCTCTCTCCACCCGATACCCATTTTGTAGGCCTAATGCAGTGTAGTTTTCTACAACTACTAAACGAGAGTCGAAAGACCGAAGCAATGGCAAGGAAACCTGGGGAACACCTTGGAGTGTAACACACCATCTCTCTCCACCCGATACCCATTTTGTAGGCCTAATGCAGTGTAGTTTTCTACAACTACTAAACGAGAGTCGGAAGACCGAAGCAATGGCAAGGAAACCTGGGGAACACCTTGGAGTGTAACACACCATCTCTCTCCACCCGATACCCATTTTGTAGGCCTAATGCAGTGTAGTTTTCTACAACTACTAAACGAGAGTCGGAAGACCGAAGCAATGGCAAGGAAACCTGGGGAACACCTTGGAGTGTAACACACCATCTCTCTCCACCCCATACCCAATTTGTAGGCCTAATGCAGCCTACTTTCCGACAACTACTAAACGAGAGCATGAAGATCGAAGCTCAGGAAAGGCAACCTGGGGAACACCTTGGAGTGTAACACACCCTCTCTCTACACCACGGAAGGGCTGATTCTTAGGAAGGAAGGCTGTCGGAAAGAAGCAGGGCGCGTCCGAGGGTGATTATATTCTTATTAGGTATATACTCACCCTCGGACGCGCCCTGCTTCTTTATTTGTAATGAATGTTTATTTGCAATGTGGTTTTGACTTACTCTATTTTTTTGGTAAATTATGATTTTATTATTTTCATTGTTTTGCATCTTCTTGGCAATAATATAAAGAAGACGCGACAGGACAACACTCGGTGGATGCCATATCTGTGTTTTAAATTGAAAAAACTTTCAGTTAACTACTTGCAGGAGAAAGTTATTGTAGCTGGTGGCCATTTTTAGTACTGTACCAGATTTTTGTTGTATGTGTTTGTTTTTAATGTTAAAATGTCTGCATTTGATATCTCTCCAGTATTTTCTTTTTTATAAGCAAAATACTTATTTTTATATTTTCTGATGTTGGTTCATGGGGTACACGGGCAGCAGTAGACAGGTCAGTGGAGGCCTAGTGGAAGGAGGGACCGCAGACAGGCTTCAAAGGCCAAACATAATAAATTGGGCTGGCTGTCGGCAATTTAAAATTTGTTCCAGGGGAACACGGGCAGCAGTGGCCTGGTCTGTGTAGTAGTAGTGGAAAGAACGGGCCGCAGACAGGCTTCGAAGGCCTAACATAACAAAAATTGGGATGTAGGCAATTTACAATTGGTTCCAGGGGAACACGGACAGCAGTAGACAGGTCAGTGGAGGCCTAGTAGATGGAGGGACCGCAGACAGGCTTCGAAGGCCTAACATAATAAATTGGGCTTGCTGTCGGCAATTTTAAATTGGTTCCAGGGGAACACGGGCGGCAGTAGCCAGGTCAGTGTAGTAGTAGTGGAAAGAACGGGCCGCAGACAGGCTTCGAAGGCCTAACATAACAAAAATTGGGCTATAGGCAATTTAAAATTGGTTCCAGGGGAACACGGGCAGCAGTAGACAGGTCAGTGGAGGCCTAGTGGAAGGAGTGACCGCAGACAGGCTTCGAAGGCCTAACATAAGAAAAATGTCAATACAATGGTATTGACAGTGCCAGGCATTGAAGGATGTCAGCGCATAGACTAAACATTGGTGGAGCTGTGAGAGAAAATTTTGCAAGTGGTAGATCACTGTTTGAGCTGGGTGGGGGGACTGTCTTGTGGCCGGCGGTACAGGCCCAGGGCCCCTCATATTACAACGGTGTGTCTGACGTTGGGTGCGCACCACCACCGCCAGACTCTTTATTGTACTATGAGGGACCTAGTGGCAGTGCCGTCGACCAAAAGCGGGCACACCCACCTCCTCAGACAAACAGTACTCTCACGGGTGCTGGCGCCAAGTGGCGATACCACGGCCCCGTGTGGGGACTTTGGCCATTTAGGGAGGTGTTAACATGTCGGATGCTGGACAATCAGGTGCTGCAAATTACGAGATTGGAAAAGTCGTTCAGAATAGTCCACAGGCAAGACCTTTAAATAGGAAAGCTAGGTGTCAGCCGGGCAAGGTGGGGCAAAAGATTTCGAAATCCAGTTGTGGTTCATTTTAATGAAGGTTAGATCATCTACATTTTGGGTAGCCAGACGAGTCCTTTTTTCTGTTAGTATTGAACCTGCAGCACTGAATACTCTTTCTGATAGGACACTAGCTGCCGGGCAAGCAAGCTCCTGCAATGCATATTCTGCCAATTCTGGCCAGGTGTCTAATTTTGATGCCCAGTAATCAAATGGGAATGACGGTTGAGTGAGAACGTCGATAAGGGATGAAAAATAGTTAGTAACCATACTGGACAAATGTTGTCTCCTGTCACTTTGAATTGATGCTGCAGTACCTGTCCTGTCTGCGGTCATAGCAAAATCACTCCACAACCTGGTCAGAAAACCCCTCTGGCCAACGCCACTTCTGATTTCTGCCCCTCTAAGACCTCTGGTCTGCTGGCCCCTGCAGCTCGTGTTAGAACGATCACGGGCGCTGTGTGCAGGGAATGCCAGAAGCAAATGGTCAACAAGAGTTGATTGTTTGGTTGCTAATATTAGTTCCAAGTTCTCATGTGGCATTATATTTTGCAATTTGCCTTTATAGCGAGGATCAAGGAGGCAGGCCAACCAGTAATCGTCATCGATCATCATTTTAGTAATGCGTGTGTCCCTTTTGAGGATACGTAAGGCATAATCCGCCATGTGGCCCAAAGTTCCAGTTCTCAAATCTGTGGTTGTGCTTGGTTGAGGGGCAGTTTCAGGCAAATCCACGTCACTTGTGTCCCTCCAAAAACCAGAACCCGGCCTTGCCGCGCCAACAATTTCCACTGGCCCCGGAAAAGCTTCCTCATTAAAAATATAATCATCCCCATCATCCTCCTCGTCCTCCTCCTCCTGTTCGCCCGCTACCTCGTCCTGTACACTGCCCTGGCCAGACAATGGCTGACTGTCATCAAGGCTTTCCTCTTCCTCAGCTGCAGACGCCTGATCCTTTATGTGCGTCAAACTTTGCATCAGCAGACGCATTAGGGGGATGCTCATGCTTATTATAGCGTTGTCTGCACTAACCAGCCGTGTGCATTCCTCAAAACACTGAAGGACTTGACACATGTCTTGAATCTTCGACCACTGCACACCTGACAACTCCATGTCTGCCATCCTACTGCCTGCCCGTGTATGTGTATCCTCCCACAAAAACATAACAGCCCGCCTCTGTTCACACAGTCTCTGAAGCATGTGCAGTGTTGAGTTCCACCTTGTTGCAACGTCTATGATTAGGAGATGCTGGGGAAGGTTCAAAGAACGCTGATAGGTCTGCATACGGCTGGAGTGTACGGGCGAACGGCGGATATGTGAGCAAAGTCCACGGACTTTGAGGAGCAGGTCGGATAACCCCGGATAACTTTTCAGGAAGCACTGCACCACCAGGTTTAAGGTGTGAGCCAGGCAAGGAATGTGTTTCAGTTGGGAAAGGGAGATGGCAGCCATGAAATTCCTTCCGTTATCACTCACTACCTTGCCTGCCTCAAGATCTACAGTGCCCAGCCACGACTGCGTTTCTTTCTGCAAGAACTCGGACAGAACTTCAGCGGTGTGTCTGTTGTCGCCCAAACACTTCATAGCCAATACAGCCTGCTGACGTTTGCCAGTAGCTGCCCCATAATGGGAGACCTGGTGTGCAACAGTGGCAGCTGCGGATGGAGTGGTTGTGCGACTGCGGTCTGTGGACGAGGTCTCGCTTCTGCAGGAGGACGAGGAGGAGGAGGAGGGGGTGCGAACGGCTACAGCCAACTGTTTCCTAGACCGTGGGCTAGGCAGAACTGTCCCAAACTTGCTGTCCCCTGTGGACCCTGCATCCACCACATTTACCCAGTGTGCCGTGATGGACACGTAACGTCCCTGGCCATGCCTACTGGTCCATGCATCTGTTGTCAGGTGCACCTTTGTGCTCACAGATTGCCTGAGTGCATGGACGATGCGCTCTTTAACATGCTGGTGGAGGGCTGGGATGGCTTTTCTGGAAAAAAAGTGTCGACTGGGTAGCTCGTAGCGTGGTACAGCGTAGTCCATCAAGGCTTTGAAAGCTTCGCTTTCAACTAACCGGTAGGGCATCATCTCTAACGAGGTTAGTCTAGCTATGTGGGCGTTCAAACCCTGTGTACGCGGATGCAAGGCTAAGTACTTCCTTTTTCTAACAATAGTCTCATGTAGGGTGAGCTGGACTGGAGAGCTGGAGATCGTGGAACTAGCGGGGGTGCCGGTGGACATGGCAGACTGAGAGACGGTGGGAGATGGTATTGTTGCCGCCGGTGCCCTAGACGCAGTGTTTCCTACTACGAAACTGGTGATTCCCTGACCCTGACTGCTTTGGCCTGGCAAAGAAACCTGCACAGATACTGCAGGTGGTGCAGAAAATGGTGGCCCTACACTGCCGGAAGGGATGTTGCGTTGATGACTAGCTTCATTGGCCGAGGGTGCTACAACCTTAAGGGACGTTTGGTAGTTAGTCCAAGCTTGCAAATGCATGGTGGTTAAATGTCTATGCATGCAACTTGTATTGAGACTTTTCAGATTCTGCCCTCTGCTTAAGGTAGTTGAACATTTTTGACAGATGACTTTGCGCTGATCAATTGGATGTTGTTTAAAAAAATGCCAGACTGCACTCTTTCTAGCATCGGATACCTTTTCAGGCATTGCAGACTGAGCTTTAACCGGATGGCCACGCTGTCCTCCAACAGGTTTTGACTTTGCCACGTGTTTTGGGCAAGATACGGGCCCGGCAGATGGAACCTGTTGCGATGTTGATGCCTGCTGCGGCCCCTCCTCCTCCGCTTCAGAACTGCTGCCGCCTGCACCCTGTTCCCCCAATGGCTGCCAATCGGGGTCAAGAACTGGGTCATCTATTACCTCTTCTTGTAGCTCGTGTGCAACTTCGTCTGTGTCACCGTGTCGGTCGGTGGTATAGCGTTCGTGATGGGGCAACATAGTCTCATCAGGGTCTGATTCTTGATCAGCACCCTGCGAGGGCAATGTTGTGGTCTGAGTCAAAGGACCAGCATAGTAGTCTGGCTGTGGCTGTGCATCAGTGCACTCCATGTCAGATTCAACTTGTAATGGGCATGGACTGTTAACTGCTTCACTTTCTAAGCCAGGGACGGTATGTGTAAAGAGCTCCATGGAGTAACCCGTTGTGTCGCCTGCTGCATTCTTCTCTGTTGTTGTTTTTGCTGAAGAGGACAAGGAAGCGACTTGTCCCTGACCGTGAACATCCACTAACGACGCGCTGCTTTGACATTTACCAGTTTCACGAGAGGAGGCAAAAGAGCTAGAGGCTGAGTCAGCAAGATAAGCCAAAACTTGCTCTTGCTGCTCCGGCTTTAAAAGCGGTTTTCTTACTCCCAGAAAAGGGAGCGTTCGAGGCCTTGTGTAGCCAGACGACGAACCTGGCTCCACAGTTCCAGACTTAGGTGCAATATTTTTTTTCCCACGACCACCTGATGCTCCACCACTACCACTACCCTCATTACCAGCTGACAATGAACGCCCCCGGCCACGACCTCTTCCACCAGACTTCCTCATTGTTTTAAAAACGTTACCAAACTAACGGTATTTGTTGCTGTCACACAACTTACACGGTGAGCTATAACTTCAGTATGATTTAGCTACCCCTTTACAGGTGGGTGAGACCACAACGAAAATCAGGCACAATGTTACACACTCTGTTGTTGGTGGCAACAAATGAGAGAGATGCCACACACGCAGGACTGTCACTGAAGCGCAAATGTAAATATTAATCTCCCACTGATTTGTTTTTTTTTTTTAAAAGGGAGACTTTAGAAAAAAAAAATAATAAAAAAAAATGATTTTTTAAGGAAGAATTTATAAACCAAATAAAATGAAATGATTGTTTCAGGGAGAATTTAGAAAACAAATAAAAAAAAAATAGGCTTTCTATGGCCCACTGAGTGAGAGAGGACGCACACAGGAGTCAGGAGTGGCACACAAGCCCAGAGGCCAATATTTATCTCCCACTGATTGATTTAGTGATTTTTTCAGGTAGATTTTGGAACCCAAATCAAGCAAAAAAATAAATAGGCTTTCTATGGCCCACAATTGGAGAGAGAGAGAGAGATGGCACACCCAGGAGTCAAGACTGGCACACAAGCAGAAAGGGCAATATTAATCTCCCACTGATTTGATTTTTTTTTTTTTTTCAGGGAGACTTTAGAAAAAAAAAATACAAAAAAAATGATTTTTTTCAGGAATAATTTAGAAACCAAATAAAATAAAATTATTTTTTCAGGGAGAATTTAGAAAACAAATAAAACAAAAAATAGGCTTTCTAGGGCCCACTGAGTGAGAGATGACGCACACAGGAGTCAGGAGTGGCACACAAGCCCAGAGGCCAATATTTATCTCCCACTGATTGATTTAGTGATTTTTTCAGGTAGATTTTGGAACCCAAATCAAGCAAAAAAAAAAAATAAATAGGCTTTCTATGGCCCTCAATTGGAGAGAGAGAGAGAGATGGCACACCCAGGAGTCAAGACTGGCACACAAGCAGAAAGGGCAATATTAATCTCCCACTGATTTGATTTTTTTTTTTTTCAGGGAGACTTTAGAAAAAAAAAAATACAAAAAAATGAATTTTTCAGGAAGAATTTAGAAACAAAATAAAATAAAATGATTGTTTCAGGGAGAATTTAGAAAACAAATAAAAAAAAAATAGGCTTTGTAGGGCCCACTGAGTGAGAGAGGACGCACACAGGAGTCAGGAGTGGCACACAAGCCCAGAGGCCAATATTTATCTCCCACTGATTGATTTATTGATTTTTTCAGGTAGAATTTAGAACCCAAATCAACCAAAAAAATAAATAGGCTTTCTATGGCCCGCTATTTGTGAGAGAGATGGCACGCTCAGGACTAGCACACAAGCCCAGAGGCCAATATTAATCTCCCACTTTTTTTTTTTTTTCCAGGGAAAATTTATAAACCCAATAAAAAAAATAATAAATAGGCTTTCTATGGCCCACTATCTGAGAGAGAGAGATGGCACGCTTAGGACTGGCACACAAGCCCAAAGGCCAATATTAATCTCCCACTGATTGATGTATTGATTTTTTCAGGTAGAATTTAGAACCCAAATCAACCAAAAAAATAAATAGGCTTTCTATGGCCCACTATTTGTGAGAGAGATGGCACGCTCAGGACTGGCACACAAGCCCAGAGGCCAATATTAATCTCCCACTTTTTTTTTTTTTCCAGGGAAAATTTATAAACCCAATAAAAAAAATAATAAATAGGCTTTCTATGGCCCACTATCTGAGAGAGAGAGATGGCACGCTTAGGACTGGCACACAAGCCCAAAGGCCAATATTAATCTCCCACTGATTGATTTATTGATTTTTTCAGGTAGAATTTAGAACCCAAATCAAGCAAAAAAATTAATAGGCTTTCTATGGCCCACTGAGTGAGAGATGGCACACACAGGAGTCAGGAGTGGCACACAAGCCCTGAGGCCAATATTTTTCTCCCACTGATTGATATTGTGATTTTTTCAGGTAGATTTTGGAACCAAAATCAAGCAAAAAAATAAATAGGCTTTCTATGGCCCACTGAGTGAGAGATGGCACACACAGGAGTAAGGAGTGGCACACAAGCCCTGAGGCCAATATTTTTCTCCCACTGATTGATATTGTGATTTTTTCAGGTAGATTTTAGAACCCAAATCAAGCAAAAAAATAAATAGGCTTTCTATGGCCCACTGAGTGAGAGATGACACAGACAGGGATGGCACTCTAGCAGAAATGCCAATCTTAATCTCCCACAAAAAAAAAAAAAAAAGGAACTGTCCTTCAATTACTATCTCCCTGCAGTAATCTCAGCCAGGTATGGCAGGCAGCAATAAGGAGTGGACTGATGCACAAATTAAATAAAAAGTCTGTACAAACCAAAAAGATAGCTGTGCAGAAAGGAAGGAACAAGAGGATTTGTGCTTTGAAAAAAGCAGTTGGTTTGCACAGCGGCGTACACACAGCAATGCAGCTATCAGGGAGCCTTCTAGGGCAGCCCAATGAGCTACAGCGCTGAGGGGGAAAAAAAAAAAAATGTAGCTTCCACTGTCCCTGCACACCGAAGGTGGTGTTGGGCAGTGGAAATCGCTACAGCACAAGCGGTTTGGTGGTTAATGGACCCTGCCTAACGCTATCCCTGCTTCTGACGAAGCGGCAGCAACCTCTCCCTAAGCTCAGATCAGCAGCAGTAACATGGCAGTCGGCGGGAACGCCCCTTTATAGCCCCTGTGACGCCGCAGACAGCAAGCCAATCACTGCAATGCCCTTCTCTAAGATGGTGGGGACCAGGACCTATGTCATCACGCTGCCCACACTCTGCGTTTACCTTCATTGGCTGAGAAATGGCGCTTTTCGCGTCATTGAAACGCGACTTTGGCGCGAAAGTCGCGTACTGCATGGCCGACCCCGCACAGGGGTCGGATCGGGTTTCATGAAACCCGACTTTGCCAAAAGTCGGCGACTTTTGAAAATGAACGACCCGTTTCGCTCAACCCTAGGTACCATGTTTATTTATATCCGTCTTTTTGATCACGTGTTATTCCACTTTTTGTTCGGCAGTATGATAATAAAGCGTTGTTTTTTGCCTTTTTTTTTTACCGCGCTCACTGAAGGGGTTAACTAACGGGACAGTTTTATAGGTGGGGTCGTTACAGACATTTTAAATATGTGTACTTTTATTGTTTTTTTTATTATTTAGATAAATAAATGTATTTATGGGAACGATATATATTTCTTTTCTTTATTTAGGAATTTTTTTTTTTTTACACATGTGAATATTTTTTTTTTTTTACTTTATAATATTGCCCCATGTTATCCTTCTTCTCCACTAGATTTCTAAAACTTAACATGGACAAAACAGAATTCATCATCTTTCCCCCATCTCACGCGACCTCCCCAACGAACCTATCCATTACAGTAAACGGCTGCCCACTCTCCCCAGTCCCACAAGCCCGCTGTCTTGGGGTAATCCTTGACACTGATCTCTCCTTTAAACCACATATCCAAACCCTTTCCACTTCCTGCCGCCTCCAACTCAAAAATATTTCACGGATCCGCACATTCCTAAACCAAGAATCTGCAAAGACCCTAGTCCATGCCCTCATCATCTCCCGCCTTGACTACTGTAACCTCCTGCTCTGTGGCCTCCCCTCTAACACTCTTGCACCCCTCCAATCTATTCTAAACTCTGCTGCCCGACTAATCCACCTGTCCCCCCGCTATTCCCCGGCCTCTCCCCTCTGTCAATCCCTGCACTGGCTCCCCATCACCCAGAGACTCCAGTACAAAAACCTAACCATGACATACAAAGCCATCCACAACCTGTCTCCTCCATACATCTGCGACCTCGTCTCCCGGTACTTTCCTGCACGCAACCTCCGGTCCTCACAAGATCTCCTTCTCTACTCCCCTATTATCTCCTCTTCCCACAATCGCATACAAGATTTCTCTCGTGCATCCCCCCTACTCTGGAACCCTCTACCACAACATATCAGACTCTCGCCTACCATCAAAACCTTCAAAAAGAACCTGAAGACCCACCTCTTCCGACAAGCCTACAACCTGCAGTAACCACCGATTGACCAAACCGCTGCACAGCCAGCTCTACCCTCACCTACTGTATCCTCACCCATCCCTTGTAGATTGTGAGGGTCCTCTCTCCTCCTGTACCAGTTGTGACTTGTATTGTTAAAGATTATTGTACTTGTTTTATTATGCATACCCCTCCTCACATGTAAAGCGCCATGGAATAAATGGCGCTATAATAATAATAAATAATAATAATAATAATAATAATAATAATAGGGTCAGATCGCTGATCTGACACTTTGCAGAGCACTGTGTCAGATCAGCGATCTGACATGCAGGGCTGCAGGCTTACCAGCGCTTGCTCTGAGCAGGCGTTGGTAAGCCACCTCCCTGCAGGACCCAGATGTAGCCCCGCGGCCATTTTGGATGCGTGGCCTGCAGGGAGGAGATGCTCGGTACAAGGTGAGCACATTGCCTTGTACCGAGGGTGTCAGGGAAGCACGCAGGGAGCCCCTCCCTGTGCAATGTCGGAACGCTGCGATCATGTTTGATTGCAGTTTTCCGGGGGTTATTGTGCCAGGGGCGGTCCGTGACTGCTCCTGGCACATAGTGCCGGATGTCAGCTGCGATAGTCAGCTGACACCCGGCCGCGATAGGCCACGCTCCCACCGTGAGCGCTGTTGATCGCATATGACGTACTATCCCATCACTGAGAAGTCCTAGGTCACCTCGACGGGATAGTAAGTCATATGGGATTAAGGGGTTAATATATGGAGGACTATGAGGTGTGTATTTTACTATATGGAGAACTGAGAGTGTATTATACTATATGGAGGACTGAGGAGTGTATTATACTATATGGAGGACTGAGTGTATTTTAATATATGGAGGACTATGAGGAGTGTATTATACTATACGGAGGACTGAAGAGTGCATTTTAATATATGGAGGACTATGATGAGTGTATTATAATTTATGGAGGACTATCAGGAGTGTATTTTACCATATGGAGGACTGAGGAGTGTATTATACTATATGGAGGACTATGGGGAGTGTATAATACTATATGGAGCACTATGATGAGAGTATTATAATTTATGTAGGACTATCAGGAGTGTATTTTACCATATGGAGGACTGAGGAGTGTATTATACTATATGGAGGACTATGGGGAGTGTATAATACTATATGAAGCACTATGAGGAGTGTATTATACTATATGGAGGACCGAGCAATGTATTTTAATGTATGGAGGACTATGAGGAGTGTATTATACTATATGGAGGACTATAGGAAGTGCATCACACTATATGGAGGACTATAGGAAGTGCATCATACTATATGGAGGACTATAGGGAGTGTATTATACTATATGGAGGACTATAGGGCACACTATATTATATGGAGGATTACGGGGTGTGCATTTTACAATATGGAGGACTGTGGTGTACATTATACTATGTGGAATACTATGGGGTGTATTATACTAAACAAGCAAAATGCTGCATATTCATCAAGTGATTGGATTGTTTATGAGGGAACAAAAATCATTGTTCACAGCAGCACATCACCAGCGGAAAACTGAAGATGTGCTGCTGATAACATGATGCTGTCTGGAGACAGATTGATCTAATAGTGATTGTTCCATCCCATCGTTCTTCATTAGCCGGTGTAAAGAGGCCAGGAAGCAAGCGAGCGACTTCAATATTGTCATTTAGCGCTCTGAACTCAGCGCATGTAAATACAACAGAAATTATTCTGTGTGATGTGCAATATGTCAGCATTTGGGGCCCCATTTTAATATTTTGCCTAGGGCCCCACTTTGCTTAAAACCAGCCCTGATGCTGGGGTTCCCCTGGGTCCTAGTGCTCACCGCTGATTTTTCTCAGACACTGCCTGGGCCTGACCTCATCTCATGCTCTTCGCCTGCAGCACTTGGATCTGACATTGCCAGTGCCATTCACAAACTACCTGCCTGCAAACTTCATCTGAGGGCGGCCAGAATGTATTAGGCAAAATAAATGCAGGTATGTAATGGTCACTGTGGGGTGTATGTGAGAAGATGGGGGTAGGGTGGGCACTGAAGGGGATGATGGTGGGAGGACAGGGTGGGGGGCCTAATTATTATACTTTTTATTGCAGTGTTTAGTGTTCTGCACTGCACTGCACTACATCACATGTAATAGGTGCTGTTTGGGGGTCCAATGGGGAGATAGGGGGCTTATTATTCTTACATCCGGGGTCTTATAAGCCCCAGCCTCTTAGTATAACAAGCCCCCATACAGTAACCATGGCATGAGCTGCATTATATATAATACTGTCACACTAAGTGACTTATTATTGTTATAATAAAGTTATTAAAGCTCTCCTGACAGGTGATACAGGCTGCTCATGGTTTGTATGGCATGCATCAGCAGCGGCTGTAGTGTCCCAACTGGGCATGTTTGTCTCTGTAAGGGTAGGTGCACACGGTCAGGAAATGCTGCAGGTTGCACGCTGTGTACCTGTGCAGCGTTCGACCCACAGAGTCCAGATGTTACAGCTTAGTGGATGGGATTTCAAGAAATCTCATCTCCACTATGCATCCAGAGTACCCCATGGCATACACCCGGAGACGAACATGTAACGCGTCTTTCCAGACAGCAGCATGTCTATTGATCTGGCATGAGATGCGAGTCTCCACAAGATAAATGTCACCCGTGCAATGTATTGGACGCAGTGAATCCACACGGTTCAATGAATACATGAGGAATCACCTGCGTTCAATAGCCAACAGCGCTTTGGACAGAGCGGACATATGTTGCGTGCCAGTACGGACTGGGGCAGAAATTCAGCCCTGGCATTTGAAGTCACCCAGGCCCATATTGTCCCCATCCCCAAGAACCAGATGGGCTATATTACTAATATTACCCTGGATGGAGGAAAGGAAGATTTACTACGAGACCAATATTTCTAATGATACTTCTGGCCTGCTGGGGTAAGTGACAGAGTCAGGGACTTGGTGCTCCGTTACAACTCTCAACAGTATGTGTATCTTGAGAACACCGATTCTGTTAGTAATGCAGCAGACAACGCAGCCCATAACCAGACAGGCCCTTCTGGCATTTGCCAGAATTACCAGATGGCCAGTCTGGCCCTGGCTGCGTGCAAAGCGCTGCCAATTGTTGACCGTGTGCACATACCCTAAGGGTAAGTGCAATATGATGAGGAATGGCTCGGGATTTGTTCAGGATTTGACGCAGGTGAAATCGGCACCAAATCTGCATCTGAGGTCACTGGCAGGTCACCTGCGTTTCTGATGCATTTTTTACATGCGTTTTTGATGCGTTTTTTCATTGCATGCGTTGTCACTTGAAATAAAGCTAATTGAAAGTTGGCTTCTGGGAAGGAAAAAAAAGTGATTTGCTGTTTGCAGATATATTGGGGCATGTTCCCACGGTCAGTAAACACTGTGGATTGGATGCTGCGTACATCCGCAGTGTCGAACCCACAGCAGCCACATGTTACAGCATAGTGGATGGGATTTCAGAGACGGACAAGTGGCGCATCTTTCCAGATCGTAGCATGTCAATTTTTGTAGCAGAGACGCTCAGTCTCCGCTGCGTAAATTACTTATACACTTTCATTAGATTCGGTAAAACCGCATTGTCTTCTTAGTCACATGGGCATTAAGTGTAGGAACGCAGCTTACTACGCATGTGTACTAATTTAAATACAGGTGAATCTTGTGACACAGACAGAAGTACATGACAGAGGAAGTGGAGGAAAGCACAGAGAGAGGTCCCCTCATTTTTAATAAATAAATAATAATAATAAAAAAAATGGCATGGATCCCCCTATATATGTTAACCAGCCAGAGTAAAGCAGACTACTGGGACTGGTATTTCAGGCTAGTAAGGATCCAATATCCTTGAACCTTACCAGGATGATAATACCAGGCTGCATTAGTCTGCTTACCTTGGATGGTTAGCAAAAATAGTGGGATCCCCTTCAAAAAAAATAGCGTGGGGTCCTTCTATTTTTGTTAACCAACCAAGATAAAAAGCAGACAACTACGGCCTGGTATTATCAGGAAGGAGAGACCCATGGATTTTGGCCCTCACCAGCCTAAAAATAGCAGCCGCAGTGGCCCCACAATTGGCACATCCAAAAATGCACCAATTGTGTCACCTTACCTGGCTCTTCCAACTTACCCTGTAGAGGTGGCAAGTGGGGTAATATTTGTGGGGTTGATGTCACCTTTGTATTGTCAGGTAACATCAAGCCCACAGATTAGTAATGGAGAAGCGTCTATAAGACACCTATGCATTACTAATCCTATAGTTGTATGGTAAATAAAAACACAGCCAGAATAAAATCTTTTAACTGAAATAATAACACAGACTCCTTTAATATTCATACTTAAACCATACTTACTGCATCCCTCTCGATCTCCTGTAAGAGAATTAAAATAAAAAAGCAACAATATCCTTACCTGTCCGCCGAGAAGACATACATACTGTCCCACGACGAGTCCAGCTCTGCTACATCTGGATACCTTTGGCTGAACGGTGGCATTATGCCACCATTTAGCCTGACATCCAGACACAGCAGACCTGGAGGAGATAACGTGGTCCCCGGCTGTAACGTGCACTGCAGTTCTCGCGGTCAACTGATCGATCGCGAGAAGGTACGCTATTATGTAAATTAGTACACATGTGTAGTAAGCCGCGTTCCCGCACTTAATACGCATGTGACTAAGAAGATAATGCTAATGATAGTGAATGGGTAA
Organism: Ranitomeya imitator; assembly: GCF_032444005.1. Lineage (NCBI taxonomy): Eukaryota > Metazoa > Chordata > Amphibia > Anura > Dendrobatidae > Ranitomeya > Ranitomeya imitator. The sequence goes on along the minus strand of NC_091282.1, from coordinate 789,848,325 downwards.
TTTATGCTGCAAAGATGGAGCATCTCCGCAACGTAAATAAACATGCTGCGGTCTGGAAAGACATGCCTTATGTCCGTTTACGCAGGGATGCCACGGGCATCTCTGGACGCATAGTGGACATGGGATTTCTTGCCATGGGATTTCTGGCCGCTGCGGGTTGGATACTGCGGATTTTCAGACCATGGGAACGTACCCTAGAGCTGCTGCATTTCAGAGAAAAACATGCTAACAGCTGCTGAAGAACGAGTGGCACTGTGCACTAGTCCTACAGACAGGTCCCCCGCGTCTTCTCTCCGCGGTGCTGTGCACTAGTCCTACAGACAGTTCCCTAGTGGCTTCTCTTCACCCGCTGACAGTGCAGTGCTGTGCGCTAGTCCTACAGACAGGTTGCCGGCGGCTTCTCTCTGCCCACTGACCGTGCAGCGCTGTGCGCAAGTGTAGGAAGATGGTCTCTCTTGTGTGTCTGGGTTTGAACTGTCGGGGGTGTCACCATTGTTGCCATGGTTAGTACTTTCTGACCGGACTAGACCTTTGCACCTGACTGTAGAGGGCGGGTGTGATATAAAAGAGATGTAGCACGCGGGAACGGGGCTTTTGTCAGGTACCCAGCGTGTGCTACAGGAGAAGGTTGACTCCCTCTCTGCTGACCAATGCCAATTGACAGGCCCGCATTGCATTGTTCCATCCTCTGTGCATACAGACTGTGTATCCCCGGAGGCAAAATCCCCGTTACTCTCTGACCCCTACAGTACCAACCGGTCTGTGGATCTGACATCTGTTGACTCTCCATGCAATGCTGATCCGGTGTCGCACATGGTTCGCAGCGGTGAGACTGCAGCCTCCACTCCAAGACTTTGTACATCATTAACTATGCAGCATACCTTTCCCCATTCAGCACGTCATTCCAGGATCACAGCTCACGCATAGGAAGACAAGGATACTTTGTCACCGTACAGAGACAGTGCTTTACTTTTCTCCAGGACCAGCTCAGAGACTTCTCGCGCCACCTATGGTGCAATGGTGGGATTTTCCAGCCACCGTAGTCCAGGATCCAGAAACTGATAAGTTAACCCGTTATTTGACCCTTTGTTATTACTGTATTGCAGTATACACATTGTGGGCCTGTTTACCCACACCCCCTTATTCCATGCGTGGAGTATTTACTGCTGTGATAATTATATATAAAAAAAACTCTTGCTCTGCCTCCTGCTCGTCACTGCATCCCGAGTTCCTGCCAATATCCTACACGAGTCCTACAGGCAGGTCCCCAGTAGTGTTGAGCCACCCCCCTAGTGTTCGATTTCTGTTCGGTTCGTCAAACCCCATTGAAACCAATGGCAGGCAAACACAAACACATAGAAAACACCTTAAAAGGTGTCCAAAAGCTGACAAACTGCTCAGAAGACACAACAAACACATGGAAAAGTCACAAGTACATATAGTCATGCGAAAAGAAAAGAGGTGGAGGAGTAAATGGAGGAGGAGACACAGATATAGGCATCTCATGCCCTTCTAAAATCAAGAAAGGCTGGAGTAAAAATCTAAAATCAGCCTACCAACACCCAGACGTCGGAACAAAAAATTTAAAAAAGAAATATCTTTAGGTAGAATGGCGTGTCCATTCAGAACACTTTCCTTAGAAGACGCAGTGGTATCCCCGTTAGGAGTCGTGCCTAAAAAGGAACCCAATACATTCAGACTAATCCACCATTTGTCATATCCAAGGGGCAGGTCAGTAAACGACAACATCGACGCGGAACCAAGTACAGTACTATGTACTGTACCTCCTTTGACGGGGCAATCAGGCAGGTCAAAAAGTTGGGAAGGGGCACCCTAATGGCCAAAACAGACATTGAGGGGGCGTTCTGGTTACTACATGTGCATCCGAATAGTGTCCTCCCATTGGGCTGCTACTGTGAAGGAGCATACTACATAGATCGCTGTTTGCCCATGGGGTGCTCCATATCCTGCTCACAATTTGAGGCATTTAGTTGCTTCCTCGAATGTGTCATCATGGACGTTTGTAAGGCAGCACATATTATCCATTACCTTGACGACTTCTTATGGCTGGGCCCAAAAGATTGGCCACAGTGTGAGCGCATGCGGTAGTCCACCTGTGAGAAGGAGAGAACTGGAGGGAGAGTGGACACCCCAGAGCCGAGGGGTTAGATTGAGAAAGGAAGAAGGTGGTGTAATAATACAGGTGAATTAGGTGATAATATAGGTGAATTTAATGAAAATGTAGAATCCCTGTGGGTGGAGATAAGGGGAGGGGGAAAAATAATAAATTACTGATAGGGGTTTGTTATAAATCTCCAAAAATAACGGAAGCAATGGAGAATATCCTCGTAAAGCAAATAGATGAAGCTGCGACTCAAGGAGAAGTCATTATTATGGGGGACTTCAACTACCCTGAAATAGATTGGGGAACAGAAACCTGCAGTTCCAGCAAAGGTAATCTGATTTTGACAACTATGAGAGACAATTACCTTTCACAACTGGTTCAGGACCCAACAAGAAGGGGGGCACTGCTAGACCTAATATTAACCAACAGGCCAGACCGCATATCAAATATAAGGGTTGGGGGTTACTTGGGTAATAGCGATCACAAAATAATAAGTTTTCATGTATCCTTTAAAAAGATGTATAATAGAGGGGTTACAAGGACACTAAACTTCAGGAGGGCAAATTTCCAACGGATGAGAGAGGATCTTGATGCAATTAACTGGGACGATATCCTGAGACACAAAAATACACAAAGTAAATGGGAGACGTTTATTAGCATCCTGGATAGGACCTGTGCACAGTATATACCGTATGGGAATAAACATACTAGAAATAGGAGGAAACCAATATGGCTAAATAGAGCTGTAGGGGCGCAATAAGTGACAAAAAGAAAGCATTTAGAGAATTAAAGGAAGTAGGTAGTGATGAGGCATTAAATAAATACAGAAAATTAAATACATTCTGTAAAAAGCAAATCAAGGCAGCAAAGATTGAGACAGAGAGACTCATTGCCAGAGAGAGTAAAAATAATCCTAAATAATTCTTTAACTACATAAATAGTAAGAAACTAAAAAATGATAGTGTTGGCCCCCTTAAAAATAGGCTGGGTGAAATGGTGGATGAGGATGAGGAAAAAGCCAATATGCTAAATGACTTTTTTTCATCAGTATTTACACAAGAAAATCCCATGGCAGACAAAATTACTAGTGATAAAAATTCCCAATTAAATGTCACCTGCTTAACCCAGAAGGAAGTGCGGCGGCGTCTAACAATCACTAAAATTGACAAATCTCCGGGCCCGGATGGGATACACCCTCGAGTACTGCAGGAATTAATTACAGTCATTGATAGACCATTATTTTTAATCTTTAAAGACTCCATAATAACAGGGTCTGTACTACAGGACTGGCGTATAGCAAATGTGGTGCCAATATTCAAAAAGGGGACAAAAACTGAACTCGGAAATTATAGGCCAGTAAGCTTAACCTCTACTGTGTGTAAAATCCTAGAGGGCATTCTAAGGGATGCTATACTGGAGTATCTGAAGAGGAATAACCTCATGACCCAGTATCAGCACGGGTTTACTAGGGACCGTTCATGTCAGACTAATCTGATCAGCTTCTATGAAGAGGTAAGTTCCGGATTGGACCAAGGGAACCCAGTGGATGTAGTGAATATGGACTTTTCAAAAGCTTTTGATACGGTGCCACACAAAAGGTTGATACACAAAATGAGAATAATGGGGATAGGGGAAAATATGTGCAAGTGGGTTGAGAGCTGGCTCAGGGATAGGAAACAAAGGGTGCTTATTAATGGAGCACACTCGAACTGGGTAGCGGTTAGCAATGGGGTACCACAGGGGTCAGTATTGGGCCCTCTTCTTTTTTACATATTTTTTAATGACCTTGTAGGGGGCATTCAGAGTAGAATTTCAATATTTGCAGATGACACTAAACTCTGCAGGGTAATCAATACAGAGGAGGACAATTTTATATTACAGGATGATTTATGTAAACTAGAAGCTTGGGCTGATAAATGGCAAATAAACTTTAATGGGGATAAATGTAAGGTCATGCACTTGGGTAGAAGTAATAAGATGTATAATTATGTGCTTAATTCTAAAACTCTGGGCAAAACCGTCAATGAAAAAGACCTGGGTGTATGGGTGGATGACAAACTCATATTCAGTGGCCAGTGTCAGGCAGCTGCTACAAAGGCAAATAAAATAATGGGATGCATTAAAAGAGGCATAGATGCTCATGAGGAAAACGTAATTTTACCTCTATACAAGTCACTAGTTCGACCACACTTAGAATACTGTGCACAGTTCTGGTCTCCGGTGTATAATAAAGACATAGCTGAACTAGAGCGGGTGCAGAGAAGAGCGACCAAGGTTATAAGAGGACTGGGGGGTCTGCAATACCAAGATAGGTTATTACACTTGGGGCTATTTAGTTTGGAAAAACAAAGACTAAGGGGTGATCTTATGTTAATGTATAAATATATGAGGGAACAGTACAAAGACCTTTCTGATGATCTTTTTAATCATAGACCTGAAACCGGGACAAGGGGGCAGCTTCTGCGTTTGGTGGAAAAAGGTTTAAGCATAATAACAGACGCGGATTCTTTACTGTAAGAGCAGTGAGACTATGGAACTCTCTGCCGTATGATGTTGTAATGAGTGATTCATTACTTAAATTTAAGAGGGGACTGGATACCTTTCTGGAAAAGTATAATGTTACAGGGTATATACACTAGATTCCTTGATAGGGCGTTGATCCAGGGAACTAGTCTGATTGCCGTATGTGGAGTCGGGAAGGAATTTTTTTCCCCAATGTAGAGCTTACTCTTGCCACATAGGTTTTTTTTGCCTTCCTCTGGATCAACATGTTAGGGCATGTTAGGTTAGGCTATGGGTTGAACTAGATGGAGTTATAGTCTTCCTTCAACCTTATTATCTATGTAACTATGCAACTATGTAACTAGCTTGCTTCATGGGTGGGGTACTCTGCTGAGTAGCAGAAACTGCTACTAGGCCCAAAAGGATATCCTGGGCTAGATGCAGTTAAAAATTTGTAATTAGATAAACAGACGGTGTAGCTTGCTTCATGGGTGGGGTACTCTGCTGAGTAGCAGAAACTGCTACTAGGCCCAAAGTATTGCCTGGGCTAGATGCAGTTAAAAATTAGTACTTAGATAAACAGGCGGTGTAGCTTGCTTCATGGGTAGGGTACTCTGCTGAGTAGCAGAAACTGCTACTAGGCCCAAAAGGATTTCCTGGGCTAGATGCAGTTAAAAATTAGTAATTAGATAAACAGGCGGTTTAGCTTGCTTCATGGGTGGAGTACTCTGCTGAGTAGCAGACACTGCTACTAGGCCCAAAGTATTGCCTGGGCTAGATGCAGTTAAAAATTATTAATTAGATAAACAGGCGGTGTAGCTTGCTTCATGAGTGGGCTACTCTGCTGACTAGAAGGCACTGAAGCTTTGGAGCAGACCTCTGAATCCCAGGCCATAGTATGAGTAAACAGCTCTGCAGACTCAACCATCTGTGTTACCCCAAGCCAAAGTGTATATAGTTTCTAAAGGTTAAAAGGGGGGGAGCGACTCCACCCACCTGGAATTGACGATGCCAACATCATGTAAAACACAGCAAGGGGACTCCAAAAAGAGTCTCCACTTTTTCCGAAAATTGGGCCACAGACACCACTTAAGTGCCATCAATTTCGCCAGAGTTTCTTAAAATGGTTGGTGAGGTGATTTTCAAAAATCATCAAGCTTTTAGTCTCCCCGGGATGACACAGGGGTAGAAAAGTCCTTGCGGATCCGGGATTTGTTCATCTTGAAGAACGTTAGTTTGTCTACATTGTCACTGAACAGCTGCGTGCGTTTATCTATCAGCACACCACCAGCAATGCTGAACACATGTTCAGAGAGAACGTTGGCTGGGGGGCATGACAGGTGTTGTGAATTCTGTGGCTGAGTTCACTTCTGTGGTCACAAGTGGTATTGCAGTCTCTGGGCTTCCTCCCTCAGGTGTTTTGGTGAGCTCGTTGGCTGCCTTGCTATTTAGCTCCACCTGAGTCTGTCTTCCTTGCTCCTTGTCAATGTTCCAGTGTTGGATCTGAGCTACTGCATCTTTCCTTGGGCCTGCTGCTCTGCTAGATAAGTGCTTCTAGTTTGTTTTCTGTTTTTTCTGTCCAGCTTGCTATTAACTTTTGCTGGAAGCTCTGAGAAGCAAAGGGGTGCACCGCCGTGCTGTTAGTTCGGCACGGTGGGTCTTTTTGCCCCTTTGCGTGGTTTTCGTTTTAGGGTTTTTTGTAGACTGCATAGTTCTCTTTGCTATCCTCGCTCTGTCTAGAATATCGGGCCTCACTTTGCTGAATCTATTTCATTCCTACGTTTGTCTTTTCATCTTGCTAACAGTCATTATATGTGGGGGGCTGCCTATTCCTTTGGGGTATTTCTCTGAGGTAAGTCAGGCTTGTATTTCTATCTTCAGGCTAGTCAGCTCCTCAGGCAGTGCCGAGTTGCATAGGTAGTGATAGGCGCAATCCACTGCTGCTTATAGTTGTGTGAGGATAGATCAGGTACTGCAGTCTACAGAGATTCCACGTCTCAGAGCTCGTCCTATTGTTTTTGGTTATTGCCAGATCTCTGTATGTGCGCTGATTACTGCACGCTGTGTTGCCTGATTACCAGCCATAACAGTACAAGGAGCCGCCTAATGATTCCCAATAGAGGGAAAAAAGAAATCCTGACATCATTTTTTTTTCTTAGCTCTGTCTTCAGTCTTTTTTTTCCCCTAGACATTAGAGTGCTTCAGGACACAGCTGTGGACATGGATATTCAGGCTCTGTGCTCCTCAATGGATAATCTCGTTGTAAATGTACAAAAGATTCAAGATACTATTGATCAGAAATCGATGCTAGAACCAAGAATTCCGATTCCTGATTTGTTTTTTGGTGACAGAACTAAGTTCCTGAGCTTCAGAAATAATTGTAAGCTATTTTTGGCCTTGAAACCTCATTCTTCTGGTAATCCTATTCAACAGGTTTTGATTATTATTTCTTTTTTGCGCGGCGACCCACAGGACTGGGCGTTTTCTCTTGCACCAGGAGATTCTGCATTGAGTAATGTTGATGCATTTTTCCAGGCGCTGGGATTGCTTTACGATGAGCCTAATTCAGTGGATCAGGCTGAGAAAAATCTGCTGGCTTTATGCCAGGGTCAGGATGATGTAGAAGTATATTGTCAGAAATTTAGGAAGTGGTCAGTACTCACTCTGTGGAATGAATCTGCACTAGCGGCTTTGTTCAGAAAGGGTCTCTCTGAAGCTCTTAAGGATGTCATGGTGGGATTTCCTATGCCTGCTGGTTTGAATGAGTCTATGTCCTTGGCCATTCAGATCGGTCGTCGCTTGCGCGAGCGTAAATCTGTGCACCATCTGGCGGTATTGTCTGAGAGTAAACCTGAGCCTATGCAGTGCGACAGGACTATGACTAAAGTAGAACGGCAAGAACACAGACGTCTGAACAGACTGTGTTTCTATTGTGGTGATTCTACTCATGCTATTTCTAATTGTCCTAAACGCACTAGGCGGTTCGATAGCTCTGCCGTTATTGGTACTGTACAGTCCAAATTCCTTTTGTCCATTACCTTAATGTGCTCTTTGTCATCGTATTCTGTCATGGCGTTTGTGGATTCAGGCGCTGCCCTGAATCTGATGGATTTGGATTATGCTAAACGTTGTGGATTTTTCTTGGAGCCTTTGCGGTGTCCTATTCCGTTGAGAGGAATTGATGCTACACCTTTGGCCAAGAATAAGCCTCAGTACTGGGCCCAGCTGACCATGTGCATGGCTCCTGCACATCAGGAAGTTATTCGCTTTCTGGTACTGCATAATTTGCATGATGTGGTCGTGTTGGGGTTGCCATGGCTACAAACCCATAATCCAGTATTGGATTGGAACTCTATGTCGGTAACCAGCTGGGGTTGTCAGGGAGTACATGGTGATGTTCCATTTTTGTCTATTTCGTCATCCATTCCTTCTGACATTCCAGAGTTCTTGTCGGACTTTCAGGATGTATTTGAAGAGTCCAAGTCTGATGCCCTACCTCCGCATAGGAATTGTGATTGTGCTATCGATTTGATTCCTGGTAGTAAATTCCCTAAGGGTCGTTTATTTAATTTGTCCGTACCTGAACACACCGCTATGCGCAGTTATGTGAAGGAGTCCCTGGAGAAGGGACATATTCGCCCATCGTCGTCACCATTGGGAGCAGGGTTCTTTTTTGTAGCCAAGAAGGATGGTTCGCTAAGACCGTGTATTGATTACCGCCTTCTTAATAAGATCACTGTTAAGTTTCAGTATCCCTTGCCATTGATTTCTGACTTGTTTGCTCGGATTAAGGGGGCTAGTTGGTTTACTAAGATTGATCTTCGTGGTGCGTATAATCTGGTGAGAATCAGGCAGGGAGATGAATGGAAAACGGCATTTAATACGCCCGAGGGTCATTTTGAGTATCTGGTGATGCCGTTCGGACTTGCCAATGCTCCATCTGTTTTTCAGTCTTTTATGCATGACATTTTCCGTGAGTATCTGGATAAATTCTTGATTGTTTACTTGGATGACATTTTGATCTTCTCAGATGATTGGGAGTCTCATGTGAAGCAAGTCAGAATGGTTTTCCAGGTACTGCGTGCTAATTCCTTGTTCGTGAAGGGATCAAAGTGTCTCTTCGGTGTGCAGAAAGTTTCATTTTTGGGGTTCATCTTTTCCCCTTCTACTATCGAGATGGATCCGGTTAAGGTTCAGGCCATCCAGGATTGGACTCAGCCGACATCTCTAAAAAGTCTGCAGAAATTCCTGGGCTTTGCTAATTTTTATCGTCGCTTCATCTGTAATTTTTCTAGCATTGCCAGACCATTGACCGATTTGACCAAGAAGGGTGCTGATTTGGTTAATTGGTCTTCTGCTGCCGTGGAAGCTTTTCAGGAGTTGAAGCGTCGTTTTTGCTGTGCCCCTGTGTTGTGTCAACCTGATGTTTCTCTTCCGTTCCAGGTCGAGGTTGATGCTTCTGAGATTGGTGCAGGGGCGGTTTTGTCACAGAGAGGTTCTGGTTGCTCAGTGTTCAAACCATGTGCTTTCTTTTCCAGGAAATTTTCTGCTGCTGAGCGTAATTATGATGTGGGCAACCGAGAGTTGCTGGCCATGAAGTGGGCATTCGAGGAGTGGCGTCATTGGCTTGAGGGTGCTAAGCATCGCGTGGTGGTTTTGACTGATCATAAGAACCTTACTTATCTTGAGTCTGCCAAGCGCTTGAATCCTAGACAGGCCCGTTGGTCGTTATTTTTTGCTCGTTTTGATTTTGTGATTTCATACCTTCCGGGCTCTAAAAATGTGAAGGCGGATGCTCTGTCTAGGAGTTTTATGCCCGACTCTCCGGGGTTATCTGAGCCGGCGAGTATCCTCAAGGAAGGAGTCATTGTGTCTGCCATCTCCCCTGATTTGCGGAGAGTGTTGCAGAAATTTCAGGCTAATAAACCTGATCGTTGTCCGGCCGAGAAACTGTTCGTCCCTGATAGGTGGACTAGTAAAGTTATCTCTGAACTTCATTGTTCGGTGCTGGCCGGTCATCCAGGAATCTTTGGTACCAGGGAGTTGGTTGCTAGATCCTTCTGGTGGCCATCTCTGTCACGGGATGTGCGTGCTTTTGTGCAGTCCTGTGGAATTTGTGCTAGGGCTAAGCCCTGCTGTTCACGTGCCAGTGGGTTGCTTTTGCCCTTGCCGGTCCCGAAGAGGCCTTGGACACATATTTCGATGGATTTCATTTCTGACCTTCCCGTTTCTCAAAAAATGTCGGTCATTTGGGTGGTCTGTGATCGCTTTTCTAAAATGGTCCATCTGGTGCCCTTGGTTAAATTGCCTTCCTCCTCTGATTTGGTGCCTTTGTTCTTCCAGCATGTGGTTCGTTTACATGGCATTCCTGAGAATATTGTTTCTGACAGAGGTTCCCAGTTTGTCTCGAGGTTCTGGCGAGCCTTTTGTGGTAGGATGGGCATTGACCTATCTTTCTCCTCGGCCTTCCATCCTCAGACTAATGGCCAGACCGAACGAACCAATCAGACCTTGGAAACATATCTGAGATGTTTTGTTTCCGCTGACCAGGATGATTGGGTGTCATTTTTGCCGTTGGCTGAGTTCGCCCTTAATAATCGGGCCAGCTCGGCTACCTTGGTCTCTCCATTTTTCTGCAATTCTGGGTTCCATCCTCGTTTCTCTTCAGGACAGGTTGAGTCTTCGGACTGTCCTGGTGTGGATTCTGTGGTGGACAGGTTGCAGCAGATCTGGACTCAGGTAGTGGACAATTTGACCTTGTCCCAGGAGAAGGCTCAGCTTTTCGCTAATCGCAGACGCCGTGTGGGACCCCGACTTCGTGTTGGGGATCTGGTTTGGTTATCTTCTCGTCATATTCCTATGAAGGTTTCCTCTCCTAAATTTAAACCTCGTTTTATTGGTCCGTATAGGATTTCTGAGATTCTCAATCCGGTGTCTTTTCGTCTGACCCTCCCAGACTCCTTTTCCATACATAATGTATTCCATAGGTCGTTGTTGAGGAGATACGTGGCACCTATGGTTCCATCTGTGGAGCCTCCTGCCCCTGTTTTGGTGGAGGGGGAATTGGAGTATATTGTGGAGAAGATTTTGGATTCTCGTGTCTCTAGACGGAAACTCCAGTATCTGGTCAAATGGAAGGGTTATGCTCAGGAAGATAATTCCTGGGTTTTTGCCTCTGATGTCCATGCCCCAGATCTTGTTCGTGCCTTTCATGTGGCTCATCCTGGTCGGCCTGGGGGTTCTGGTGAGGGTTCGGTGACCCCTCCTCAAGGGGGGGGTACTGTTGTGAATTCTGTGGCTGAGTTCACTTCTGTGGTCACAAGTGGTATTGCAGTCTCTGGGCTTCCTCCCTCAGGTGTTTTGGTGAGCTCGTTGGCTGCCTTGCTATTAAGCTCCACCTGAGTCTGTCTTCCTTGCTCCTTGTCAATGTTCCAGTGTTGGATCTGAGCTACTGCATCTTTCCTTGGGCCTGCTGCTCTGCTAGATAAGTGCTTCTAGTTTGTTTTCTGTTTTTTCTGTCCAGCTTGCTATTAACTTTTGCTGGAAGCTCTGAGAAGCAAAGGGGTGCACCGCCGTGCTGTTAGTTCGGCACGGTGGGTCTTTTTGCCCCTTTGCGTGGTTTTCGTTTTAGGGTTTTTTGTAGACTGCATAGTTCTCTTTGCTATCCTCGCTCTGTCTAGAATATCGGGCCTCACTTTGCTGAATCTATTTCATTCCTACGTTTGTCTTTTCATCTTGCTAACAGTCATTATATGTGGGGGGCTGCCTATTCCTTTGGGGTATTTCTCTGAGGTAAGTCAGGCTTGTATTTCTATCTTCAGGCTAGTCAGCTCCTCAGGCAGTGCCGAGTTGCATAGGTAGTGATAGGCGCAATCCACTGCTGCTTATAGTTGTGTGAGGATAGATCAGGTACTGCAGTCTACAGAGATTCCACGTCTCAGAGCTCGTCCTATTGTTTTTGGTTATTGCCAGATCTCTGTATGTGCGCTGATTACTGCACGCTGTGTTGCCTGATTGCCAGCCATAACAGACAGGATCTTAAAGGCGTGTGTCACACTCATGCCCTGACTGGTGGGCATGAGCTTGGGGGGGTTTGTGGCCCCACTGTACCACAAACCAGACTACCCTGGAAGGGGCGTGACTATGACAGCTGCCTGGGTTTTTGCTGGAGCCTCTGATGGTGAGGTCAAGCTTGTATAGCAGGCAGCTGCCAGGTGCTACTCCAGGGTGGTGTCTGGTTGTGGCTGCTGATCCCACTTGGAGAACAGGAACACTAGGACAGGTGCGGGCATTAGGCAGGACTAGAAGAAGAGCACGGCTGAAACTCAGATGAGTAGGCTGGCACGGCTGAGGCACAGGGCTGGCAGAGACACGGCAGAGAACACCGGGCAGGCAGGAATGGCAGAGAACACAGGGATGGCAGGCATGGCAGAGAACACAGGGCTGGCAGGCACGGCAGAGAACACAGGGCTGGCAGGCACGGCAGAAAACAGGGCTGGCAGGAATGACAGAGACACAGGGCTGGCAGGAATGACAGAGACACAGGGCTGGTTAGTGTGGTGTATGAAGGAACAGGTAGGGACCTGTTCACACTGGAGGTGCAGGTAAGGAAACAAGCAGAAAGGAAAGACGTTTGAAGGAACAGGTTGGGACCTGTTCACACAGGAGATGCAGGTGCGGAAACAAGCCAGAAGGAAAGGAGAATAAAGGAACAGGTTGAGACCTGTTCACACAGGAAGAGAGGTGCAAGGCTGCATATAGGAGCAGAAGAGCAGCAAGAAATAGCGTAGCAACAAAAGCTAAGCAGAGCAGAACTGCAAGGAATACGGAGAGGAGCTGCAGCAAGAGATTTCTGCAGAAGCTAAGCAGAGTGGAGTCACAAGGAATGTGGAGAGGAGCTGCAGCAAGAGGTTTCTGCAGCAGCAAAGCAGAACAGAACCGCAAGGAATGCGGAGAGTAGCTGCAGGAAGAGATTACTGCAGCAGCAGAAGCTAAGCAGAGTAGAACAGAGCAGAACTGCAGGAGTGTGGGGCAGAGGTAAAGCCACAAAGGTACAGAGCCACAAGAGTGTGGAGCATAAGCAGACTGAGAACACAAGGAAAGACACAACAGGGAAGGAAGCCACAGACAAGGAGACCGAGATAAGACTAAGTTCAGACAAGGAAATGGAACAAGACAAGAAACAAGAACAAAGACACAGGGACCAGGATATTCTGCCTCCTGGAGGGCAGAAAACAAGATCAAGGCAAGGCAAGGAGAAAAGCCTCTAGAGAGGGAGTAACACAGAGCAAGGCCTGTCAAACTCAGAAGCTAAGCACAAACTGAGCTAACACATTGCACAGGCCCAGTCCACTGGGTGGAGCTGCACTAAATACTGGAGGCCTCTTGGTAATTGGTCCGGAACAGATTAGACAGGTGCACCTGACTCCTATAAGAACCAGCGAGTTTTGGAGCCGCCCCCCTATGCACACAGACAGTAAGCATGCAGGGAGCAGAGGAACAGAATATGGAGCTGGCAAGAAACAGAAACCACATCATGGCCTGGAGCAGTGGGTAAGATAGTGTGAGAGATGAGAGGCCATGCCGTGATGCCAGCAGAGTTGTTACAGCGTGAGTGGCAAGTTCAGGCCATTTTTCCAGATTGGAAGCCCAAAATGAGCAAGGGTTCAGTTCCACAGTCATGGCATCAATGTTAACTTGGAGATACTCATGTACCATCCTCTCTAGGCGTTGGCTGTGCGTCAGACTTCATGTCTCCTGTGGCCATGCAAAGGATGGTCTAAAAAATTCTAGAAACAATTGGAAAAAATTGCTGTTACCACCAGATAAGATGTTACTGTTACGGTTTGAGTGATGACTCGACTGTCCCACGGTTGGCAAGTTAGAACTCAGAGATTCACTATGTGCACCACTGGTGTTTTGTGGAAAAGCAGATGTAAGATTCTGTAACAGTCTCTGCTGATACTCCTGCATGCGTGAATCCCTTTCTATGGCAGGAATTATTTCACCAAATTTACTTTTGTACCGGGGATCTAAGATTGTGGCAACCCAGTAGTCGGCATTACTTCGGATTCTGACAATCGGAGGGTCATGTTGCAGGTAGTGCAGCAAGAAGGCACTCATGTGTCTTGCGCTTCCAGGAGGACCAGGTCCTTGTTGTCTTGGTGACAGCAAGGTGAGAATCATGCTTCCTTCCTCTGCCCTCTCCCCCAACTCGCACAACAGAAATTTGTTCAAGGTCTCCCTCATCTAATGAGTTTTCCATGCACAGCGCCAGTTCGTCCTCCACTTCTTCCTTGGCTCCTGCACCTTCCTCAACAGTTTGGCTGCTACCATGCGCCTTCGGGAATCCATCTCCCCCACCCTCCAATGCCAGCCGCCTTGGTTCTGCCTACGGTCTGGACCTTGGAGATATTATCCCTTCTGCATACGACTCCTCCTGTTCCTCCTCCTCCTCTTGTCTCACCACCTGACTCCTAATACTGTTTAAGGTGTGCTACAGCATGTAAATGAGCGGAATAGTCATGCTGATAATGGCATCGTCAGCACTAAACATCTTTGCCGCTAATTCAAAACTGTGCAGAAGGGTGCATAGGTCCCTGATCTGAGACCACTCCTGCAGCGTGATTTGCCCTACCTCTGGATCTCGTTGGCCCAGGCTATACGTCAAAATGTATTGCACCAGGGCTTGTTGGTGCTGCCACAGTGGCTGCAACATGTGCAGAGTTGAATTCCACCGTGTGGGCACATCGCATTTCAGCCGGTGAACTGGCAGGCCCAACGACTTCTGTAGAGATGTAAGTCGTTGAACTGCTGGATGCGAATGGCGGAAGCGAGCACACAGCGACCGTGCCCTCTGTAGAAGCCCATCTAGTCCAGGATAGTGGGATAAAAATTGCTGGACAACCAGGTTCTAAACGTGAGCCATACAAGGCACGTGTGTCACATTGCCCCGGCGAAGGGCAGCACGCAGGTTTGCAGCATTGTCGCACACGGCCTTCCCTGGCTGCAGTTTCAGTGGAGACAGCTATTGATGGAACGCGTTCTCCAGAGCTGACCACAACTCCTCAGCTGTGTGACTCACATTTCCCAGACATTTCAAGGTAAACACCGCCTGATGCCGTTGAACCCTGGTGACAGCATTGTAATTAGGTGTGCAGGATTCCTTCTGCGCAGTTAGAACGCGGGTGGTATTACTAGACAGGCTTTGGGTGCAGGTGGAGGACTGAGAGGAGGTTGAGGAGGCAGAAGCAGTGGAGGAACTTAGAGGTACAGAGGATCGACGCGCAACTCATGAGTACGGCAAGACTTGGACAGCAGCCCCTTCTCCTGATGTCACCATAGTTACCCAGTGTCCAGTCACCGACATATAACGCCCCTGTCCATGTCTACTCATCCAAGTGTCTGTGGTGAAATGCACCGTGTCACACAGAGTTTCTCAAGGAAGCGTTGATGTTGTGTGCGAAATGTTGGTGTAGCGCAGCCCTCTGTGTCCACCAGGCGGAAAGGCAGCATTTCTGTAGCCAACAGCTTGCAGATGGTGAAATTCAACCTCTTAGCTTTGTTATGGCTAGGAGGACATGGTCTTTTACTTGTCCACATCTGAGGGACCGAGGGCTGGCTGCCATGCTTAAACGGGGTTGAGAAGGTTGTCCCCGGCAAACTGCTGGTCTGTGAAGAAGGCGGAGATATTATGTTGCCTTGATCAAAATGTGGTGGTCTCGATGTTCATGCATGAAGTACTCAAAATATTCATTTTTTTGGCCTCTACTGAGATTTTCGTGACAAATCTTACAGACAACATGAGTTGGGTCATCCTTTGCGATCTCAAAAAATTCCCAGGCTATGCAAGGCTTAGAGCCCATGCGACCTGAATAGCCACCACGACTTGTGCTCAGAGGCACAGTTGTGGTTGAGGATGCAGTTGTTGACGTGCTTCCAGTACTCTGTCTCTTTCCAGGAAGGCGCAACCTAACCTCGTCGTCACTATCATCCTCCTCCACCTCCTCTGCTGACCTCATGGACTGGCAGACTGTGGGTTGACAGTAAGTGGGGTCTCCATCATCACCCTGTGTGTTCTTCTCACACCTGTCATCCTCAGAGCCAACCTGTTCCTGCCCTGGCCGAAAAGTTAAGTTTTCTTTCCAATCAGGTATCTCAGTCTCATCATTATCTTACTCATTGTCTCCACCAACAGGAGTTACAGTTTGGGAACGAGGGTCTACATTATACTCAGAACCTTCTTCATCTGGGCCTGAATCCGACTCACAAAGATTCTGGGCATGAGTGCAGATCATTTCCTCGTCTGGATTCACAGAAGCTCTGGAGCAGACCTCTGATTCCCAGGCTATAGTATGAGTAAACTGCTCTGCAGACTTGAGAGCCCACTTGAACGAGCACTTGATATCCGTTCAAGCACCTGCAATTTTTGTGCCTCATCTGGAATTTGTAGCGATGCTCGTAGTGATGGTCGTAAGAAAGGGATCATATCAAATTGTCCAAAGAAAAGAAGTAGACATCTTACTTTTGCTGGAAGATGGTCTTTCTTCTGCAGATGTTACTGTTGCTTTACCACCTACCCGATGGACACAACCTATCTTTCTCTTTCCAACACGCCTATTCCCCTTTCCAACGCAGCCGGCCTTTTGCCACTCATTTTGGTGCTTTACAAATTGGCAACTCTGTAGTTGTTGGCACAAAAAACGAAGGATAGAAACGGAGCAGAGCTGAGTGGCTAAACTGTGGTACTAGGCCCAAAACAATTTACTGGGTTAGATGCAGTAAACATTTAGATACACCGGCCGTGTAGCTTCATAGGCGGGCTACTCCGTTGACATGCAGACACTGCTCCTAGGCCCAAAATGATTTACTGGGTAAGATGCAGTAAAAATTTAGATACACAGGCGGTGAAGCTAGATTCACAGGCGGGCTACTCCACTGACGTGCAGACACTGCTCCTAGGCCCAAAACGATTTACTGGGTTAGATGCAGTAAAAATTTAGATACACAGGCGGTGTAGCTAGCTTCACAGGCGGGCTACTCCGCTGATGTGCTGACACTGCTCCTAGGCCCAAAACAATTTACTGGGTTAGATGCAGTAAAAATTTAGATACACATGTGGTATAGCTAGCTTCACAGGCGGGCTTCTCCGCTGACGTGCAGACACTGCTCCTAGACCCAAAACGATTTACTGGGCTAGATGCAGTAAAAATTTAGATACACAGGCGTAGTAGCTTCACAGGAGGGCTATACCGCTGACGTGCAGTCACTGCTCCTAGGCCCAAAACGATTTACTGGATTAGATGCAGTAAAAATTTAGATACACAGGCGGTGTAGCTTCAAAGGCGGGCTACTCTGTTGATGTGTAGACACTGCTCCTATGCCCAAAACGATTTACTGGGTTAGATGCAGTAAACATTTAGATACACCGGCCGTGTAGCTTCATAGGCTGGCTACTCCGTTGACATGCAGACACTGCTCCTAGGCCCAAAATGATTTACTGGGTAAGATGCAGTAAAAATTTAGACACACAGGCGGTGAAGCTAGATTCCCAAGGGGGTACTCCACTGACGTGCAGACACTGCTCCTAGGCCCAAAACGATTTACTGGGTTAGATGCAGTAAAAATTTAGATACACAGGCGGTGTAGCTTCAAAGGCTGGCTACTCTGTTGATGTGTAGACACTGCTCCTAGGCCCAAAACGATTTACTGGGTTAGATACAGTAAAAATTTAGATACACAGGAGGTGTAGCTTCACAGGCGGGCTACTCCGCTAACGTGCAGACACTGCTCCTAGGCCCAAAACGATTTACTGGGTTAGATGCAGTAAAAATTTAGATACACAGGTGGTGTAGCTAGATTCACAGGAGGGCTACTCCGCTGATGTGCTGACACTGATCCTAGACCCAAAACGATTTACTGGGTAGATGCAGTAAAAATTTAGATACACAGGCGGTGTAGTTAGCTTCACAGGCGGGCTACTCCGCTGACGTGCAAACACTGCTCCTAGGCCCAAAACAATTTACTGGGTTAGATGCAGTAAACATTTAGATACGCATGTGGTGTAGCTAGCTTCACAGGCGGGCTTCTCCGCTGACGTGCAGACACTGCTCCTAGACCCAAAACGATTTACTGGGCTAGATGCAGTAAAAATGTAGATACACAGGCGTAGTAGCTTCACAGGAGGGCTACACCGCTGACGTGCAGTCACTGCTCCTAGGCCCAAAACGATTTACTGGATTAGATGCAGTAAAAATTTAGATACACAGGCGGTGTAGCTTCACAGGCTGGCTACTCTGTTGATGTGTAGACACTGCTCCTAGGCCCAAAACGATTTACTGGGTTAGATACAGTAAAAATTTAGATACACAGGCGGTGTAGCTTCACAGGCAGGCTACTCCGCTGACGTGCAGACACTGCTCCTAGGCCCAAAACAATTTACTGGGTTAGATGCAGTAAAAATTTAGATACACAGGCGGTGTAGCTAGATTCACAGGAGGGCTACTCCGCTGATGTGCCGACACTGCTCCTAGACCAAAACGATTTACTGGGTAGATGCAGTAAAAATTTAGATACACAGGCGGTGTAGCTAGCTTCACAGGCGGGCTACTCAGATGACTACCAGACAATGCTACTAGCCCAAAAGGATTGGCTGAGCTAGATTACACCAAATGCTTTGACAAACACTTGCACAGCACTGGCACAGACCTGCCTGGTAAAAAGTGCTATGAACTGTTGTAACCTACCCTGAAAAAGGCTAATATTACAACTAGTCCCGACTCCCGACTCCCTAAACCTATCTCTCTCTATCTAACAGAAAATTTGCTTTAAAAAAACAGTCTTAGACTGGATAGCGCCCACAGCAGCAGTGGTGCCATCTAGCACTAAGGTGCAGCAGTGAGGAAATGGTGGCGACGGGGAAAATGGCTGGTTCTTATAGGGCAAGGACGTGACATACACAGCCAATGACACATGCCCTTGCTTTTGTGCATCACATGCACATTGCTGTGTGTGTGTGTGTGCACTGCTGATAGACTAAGAGACTGCACCGCCTCACTTTAAATGCGGGAAAGAAATAAAAAATGGAGATCGGCATTATTTCAGCACAGATCTATCCCCCCCCCCCCCCTCCCACCCACTATACATTGAAACAGTCTGTTAACATTGATAAACAGTTTTAATGTGAAAATCAAGTTAGGCTTTTGGTGAATGAACAATTATCGAACAGAAACAGCCGAATTTTAAGCACATTGTTCGAGTTCCTGAAACGACTCGAACACCGCCCAAAACAGCTCAAATTTGAAATTGGCGAACAGTTCGACTTGAACACTGCCCATCTCTAGTCCACAGCGGCTTCTCTCCTCCTGCTGACAGTGCTGCACTGTGCACTTGTCCTACAGACAGGTCCCTGGCAGCTTCTCCCCACCTGCTGACAGTGCGGTGCTGTGCACTAGTCCAACAGACAGGTTCCCGGTGGCTTCTCTCTGCCCGCTGACAGTGCGGTGCTGTGAACTTGTCCTACAGACAGGTCCCCAGCGACTTCTCCCCACCCATTGACAGGGTGGTGCTGTAAACTAGTTCTACAGACAGGTCCCCAGCAACTTTTCCCCACCTTCTGACAGTGCGGTGCTGTGAACTAGTCCAACAGACAGGTCCCTGGCGGCTTCTCCTCACCCACTGACAGTGCGGTGCTGTAAACTGGTCCTACAGACAGGTCCCCAGCGACTTATCCCCACCCGCTGACAGTGCGATGGTGTGCGCTAGTCCTGCAGACAGGTCCTCATCAGCTTCTCCTCGCCTGCTGACAGTACGACGCTGCCCATTAGTACTACAGACAGGTCCACATGTTCTTCCCCCCCTCCCGCTGACAGTGCTATATGCACACATGGGAAGACACCATAGCTCCCAACCGTCCCTCTTACTGCGGGACTGTCCCGATTTTGAGACTGTGCCCCGCAGTCCAGCACGGGATCATACATCTCCAGCACAGCCAGCAGGAGAAGCAGCCAACATCCCCCCTCTTATTAGGCCATGCCCCCTCTAGATCTTCTTCTTCCGGGTACGGTGGTTCAGAGAGGGAGAGAGGGCATTCTGAGGTATGTGTGTGTGTTTGTGGCACACATACATGCAGTTGTCCCTGCTCTGCTATATAGTACAAGGCATTATAACCAAGAGTAGTGGCAGCAGTTACAGCAATCAAGTGCAGCCTGCTAGTTATAGGCATAGTATATAAATATATATATATCCTTTATATACTACAGCATTTATGGAGTGAAGCCAGTAGACAGTGGTGTTGTCTGAGTGCATGGAGAGTTCGCAGGGCTGGGCTACATTGCAATATGCAGGATCTATGAGACAGCAGTGTGGACAGTGACAGGTGGGGCCATTATACAGTATGGAGCATCATGTGGGGCCATTATACAGTATTGCGCATCATGTGAGGCCATTATACAGTATTGAGCATCATGTGGGGCCATTATACAGTATGGAGCATCATGTGGGGCCATTATACACTATTGAGCATCATGTGAGGATATTATACAGTATTGAACATCATGTGGGGCCATTATACAGTATTGAGCATCATGTGGGGCCATTATACAGTATGGAGCATCATGTGGGGTCATTATACAGTATGGAGCATCATGTGAGGCCATTATACAGTATTGATCATCATGTGGGGCCATTATACAGTATTGAGCATCATGTGGGGCCATTATACAGTATGGAGCATCATGTGGGGTCATTATACAGTATGGAGCATCATGTGAGGCCATTATTCTATGCGCAGCATCACGTGAGGTCATTATACAGTATTGAGCATCATGTGAGGCCATTATACAGTATTGAGCATCATGTGAGGCCATTATACAGTATTGAACATCATGTGTGGCCATTATGCAGTAATGAGCATCATGTGAGGCCATTATACAGTATTGATCATCATGTGGGGCCATTATACAGTGTTTAACATCATGTGAGGCCATTATACAGTATTGGGCATCATGTGGGGCCATTATACAGTATGTAGCATCATGTGTGGCCATTATACTGTATGCAGCATCATGTGGGGCCATTATGCAGTATGCAGCATCACGTGAGGCCATTATACAGTATTGAGCATCATGTGAGGCCATTATACAGTATTGAGCATCATGTGAGGCCATTATACAGTATTGAGCATCATGTGGGGCCATTATACAGTATTGAGCATCATGTGGGGCCATTATACAGTATGGAGCATCATGTTGGGCCATTATACAGTATAGAGCACTGTGTGGCCATTATACAGTATGGAGCACTATGTGGCCATATATTTTTTCTGTTTATAATTATTGTTTTTGAAACCGTGTGATCAGCAGTGCTAAATGGGTGTGGTTGGGGAGTAGATATGGGTGTGATTAGTTGCAAAATGGTTGTGGTCAGGGGTGAGGCCTAAAATTTGCCACGGCGCACTGTTTGCGCTGCTACTTTACTCCCTCTTTGCCTTCTTCACAAGATGAGAGGTATGGAAGACACTTGTTAGTCCCTGTCAGCGGGCGGGGAGAAGACACCGTGGACCTGTCTGTAGGACTAGTGCACAGCACCACACTGTCAGTGGGCATAGAAGCCACCGGGGACCAGACTGTAGGACTAGTGCACAGCGCTCCACAGCAGCTATTTGTATGTTTTTCTCTGAAATGCCACAGCTTTACAGAGACAAACATACCTTGTGAGATACCACAAACGGTGCTTATACATGCTGAACATAGTTTGAGCAGCCTGTATCACCTGTCAGGCTCTCTTTAATCTCTCTTAATCTCTCCTTAATCTCTCTTAAGGTACCGTCACACTAGACGATATCGCTAGCGATCCGTGACGTTGCAGCGTCCTGGCTAGCGATATCGTCCAGTGTGACAGGCAGCAGCGATCAGGCCCCTGCTGTGATATCGCTGGTCGGGGAAGAAAGTCCAGAACTTTGTTTCGTCGCTGGATCTCCTGCTGACATCGCTGAATCGGCGTGTGTGACGCCGATTCAGCGATGTCTTTGCTGGTAACCAGGGTAAACATCGGGTTACTAAGCGCAGGGCCGGAAAGCAGAGCGGTGACGTCACCGCTCTGCTTTCCGGCTGCCCGGCGCTCACAGCCAGAGCAGAGAAGCAGAGCGCCGGGGACAGACAGCGGTAGGTAAGTATGAAGCGTTTGTTTTTTTTACTTTAACGATGGTAACCAGGGTAAACATCGGGTTACTAAGCGCGGCCCTGCGCTTAGTAACCCACTGTTTACCCTGGTTACCCGGGTACCTCGGGATCGTTGGTCGCTGGAGAGCTGTCTGTGTGACAGCTCTCCAGCGACCAAACAGCGACGCTGCAGCGATCCGGATCGTTGTCGGTATCGCTGCAGCGTCGCTTAGTGTGACGGTACCTTAAGACTCTCTTTAGTTGAGGCTTGAGGTAAAAGTCTGCAGTCGGGCTGGCTGGCAAATTTTAGCCTGGGGGGCAAGCACAATGCAGTGACCCACTGTGACGCAGGCCGCGGCGCATCTTAAGGCTTGGGTCTCCTGTAGTAGCAGGGAGACATCAGCTCTAAAGGGATTAAGGAACGGAGTGCTACGTTGCACCCACCAAACATAAAGATCCCTGGCACTCTGAAAAGGCACCGCTGGGAAGATCCGGTCCCATGGATGAGTATAAACCTTAATATATTCTGATATAAATCCATTTGATACACCAATTGAACATATACCTATCAATGTATGAAGAAGGGTATATATGTATTCCGGGAGTATCTATGGTTTAAAACATAAGAGAGGTTCTTGTATCCCTCTGTTATATTGTGGAGCTTGCGTTTTATGTGTAAACACCATATGCAGTAATAAGTGACAGTAAGGGGATCCGCTGTTTTTTCTTGGCATATGCCAGCATGTGTATTTCTTTGTTGGTCTAAACCAGACGGACTTCGGTCACATTATTTGGACTGTGGGGTGAAATCTATAGCATTCTCTCCGTGTTCAGGGAAGGTGCTGGAAAAAACGCCACACAGAGATGATAAGCAGTAGTAAAGGGGACTGATGTAGAATCTCCACTATCTGCTATACCCAGTAAAGGGCTAAAATTTAATTATCCCCGAGAGGAGGCATATGTGTGGTTTGCCAATATTGTCTTTTGGTTTTATTTTGCACTATGTTGTGAGCACCGGCACTTTGTATCTATGTGGTAATATAGTGGTTTTAGCGTATAATAATAAAAGCTATGTTTTAAATAGTATTTTCTAACCAGCTGTAAATATCTGTAGACTATACGGGTTATATTAGAATATTGTCCTTGCTGATAAAGTGTAGTAGCACTTGAGTATAGCACATGTGCGACAGAGGTACACCTTGTAACAACCCATTTCATAAAAATGGTTGAGAAACAATAAATACTTATCAATAGAAGAAAGGCTCTGTTAGTGTATCACCACCGAAAACACAAGCAAGTGCTCAATTAACAAATTTATTTCTCTTATTTGCTTCATATCACCTGGTCAGCCAGGGGTCCACAGCATACCATAACATTGATATCAGCACAAATCCTGCCTTGCTGCAGGTCCAGCTCTCTGAACCCTCAGCATGCTATACCACCACCATCATTACATGCTAATACTACCATCATTTTACTAAATTATCGTAATGGTTGTAGTAGTGCCTATACAACCAGCCGATATTTCAGCCCCATATTTACAGCACAGTATAGCAAAAATTAAGAGACTACCACATCAAAGCCCTTTCATAGCCAGCCCAATCTCCAGACCTAAACCCCATTGAAAACCTCTGGAATGTAATCTAGAGGAAGATGAATAGTCACAAGCCATCAAACAAAGAAAAACTGCTTACATTTTTGTATCAGGAGTGGCATAAGGTCACCCAAAAGCAGAAACGCATCTAAATCCACAACAAGTGCACATACCCTTATAGTGCCATTGACTGGACTTTTGCAGCCTCCTGCCCCGCGCGTCGGGGAAGGAGGTTGCAAAGTCTAGACAGCAGCACTATAACACACTACAGCGGCACTCAGGTATTTAATTACACTCCATGTGGACATCACATCACTTTCTTTGCATGAAACAATAGATTAACTCATTATCACATGAGCACTGCACTGCTGCAGACTAAGATGGCCACTAACAGAACTCTGCAGCAGTATGTATGTATAAAAACAAAAAAAAGGAATTCTATACAATTACGTAAGAAAACAATCCTTTATTAATAATTACAAATACAGGTAATATACACAAAAAAGGACAATTGACCCTGGTAAAAAGCATGGGTCTCCAGGCATAAATGTCATTACAATTAAGTCACAACATCACTATGATAACAATCCATTATGTGTGCATTATTGCAGCAAAATGCAAAGTTTAAAGCAAGTGCATGTGCAAGTCTAATATAGTCAAACTGCCAAAGTGCACACAGCACCAGGGATCAAACATCAAACATCTACCATCAACTTTAGGAAATTCCCCAAATCTCAGTATGTATAGTACAGGTAGAAAATAATGAATCTGTCAAATATGCTCAATGCTCACCCATTTATCAAATAAGGATAATATTGGACGTGGATACCACTTACCGCAGGGCGCAGGCACTGGGCAGAAGGGACTGGAGTCGGAGTGGGACTGTCCTGTGGGCTGTGGCACACTGTAACCTAGAGGGTCACATCCACATTATAGATGGTCACATCCACATTACAGAGGGTCACATCCACATTATAGAGGGTCACATCCACATTATAGAGGGTCACATTCAGATTATAGAGCTTCAAATCCACATTATAGAGGGTCACATCCACATTACAGAGGGTCACATCCACATTATAGAGCAGACCTGGGCAAAGTGCGGCCCGCTGGCCACATCCGGTCCTCTCGCTGACTCAGTCCGGCCCGCGAAACAAGACAGCCGTTGGGCTGGAAATCAGAGGTCCACGAGCCGCACAATGCCCACGTGGCCGCTTACTGTTTCCATGTGCGCCACGGAACTTCTGATTGCTCTGGCCACTTCCTCCACCAGTGTGTGAAACAGCTGACGCAATGAAATGACGTCATTGCATCAGCTGTTTATTCCGGAGAGTCCGTGCACCGTAGGTAGGGAGAGAAGCACAGCGCCAGGGAACGTGTGATCCTGTAAAATGTGGATGTGACTTTCTACAATGTGGATGTGACCCTCTGTAATGGGGATGTGACCCTCTAAAATGTGGATGTGACCCTCTAAAATGTGAATGTGGCCCAACATGCCTCTCCTGGGTTACATACTTGCACATTAAAGTAAGCTGGTAGGAACCAGAGTTGATTATAAACATGCTTGGATGTTGTTACCTCCTCCTTTCTGACTCCACCCATCAGCCCAAGATTGTTTATAATCAACTCTGATTCCTACCACCTTACTTTAATGTGCAAGTTTGTAACCCAGGAGAGGCATGTTTGCACATTCATACTGTAGACTTTTATAGCACAAGAGAGGCATTTATTAGATGATAGGACCCATCAGAGAAGTGTCACCTTGTCACGGTTGATAGGCTCACATGAATTTGCCAATTTATAAGTTAAGAACCTTCAGTTTTGTAAGTAAGCAGGGCCGCGCTTAGTAACCCGATGTTTACCCTGGTTACCATTGTAAAAGTAAAAAAAAAACACTACATACTTACATTTCTGTCACGTTCCTCAGCGTCAGCTTCCCTGCGTCCCCCAGTGTCAGCGCCGGCCGGCCATAAAGCAAAGCACAGCGGTGACGTCACTGCTCTGCTTTCCGGCCAGCGCGCTTACACAGTGCTGGGAAGCTGATGCTGGGGGACGCGACAGGAATGTAAGTATGTAGTGTTTTTTTTTTAACTTTTACAATGGTAACCAGGGTAAACATCGGATTACTAAGCGCGGCCCTGCGCTTAGTAACCCGATGTTTACCCTGGTTTCCCGGGGACTTCGGGATCGTTGGTCGCTAGAGAGCTGTCTGTGTGACAGCTCTCCCGCGACCAAACAGCGACGCTGCTGCGATCGGCATTGTTGTCTAGATCGCTGCAGCGTTGCTTAATGTGACGGTACCTTTAGAATGCTGTGTAGAGTTCTGGTCTCCGGTGTATAAGAAAGACATAGCTGAACTGGAGCGGTTGCAGAGAAGAGCGACCAAGGTTATTAGAGGACTGGGGGGTCTGCAATACCAAGATAGGTTATTACACTTGGGGCTATTTAGTTTGGAAAAATGAAGACTAAGGGGTGATCTTATTTTAATGTATAAATATATGAGGGGTCAGTACAAAGACCTTTCTGATGATCTTTTTAATCATAGACCTGAAACAGGGACAAGGGGGCATCCCCTACGACTGGAGGAAAGAAGGTTTAAGCATAATAACAGACGCGGATTCTTTACTGTAAGAGCAGTGAGACTATGGAACTCTCTGCCGTATGATGTTGTAATGAGTGATTCATTGCTTAAATTTAAGAGGGGACTGGATGCCTTTCTTGAAAAGTATAATGTTACAGGGTATATACACTAGATTCCTTGATAGGGTGTTGATCCAGGGAACTAGTCTGATTGCCGTATGTGGAGTCGGGAAGGCATTTTTTCCCCAATGTGGAGCTTACTCTTTGCCACATGGGTTTTTTTTTGCCTTCCTCTGGATCAACATGTTAGGGCATGTTAGGTTAGGCTATGGGTTGAACTAGATGGACTTAAAGTCTTCCTTCAACCTTAATTACAATGTTACTATGTTACAATGTTACTCCTCTGTCCCCCTCAAGACTCTTCTATCCCCCTCCAGACTTCTCTGCCCCCTCCAGACTCCTTTGTCTTCTTCCTGACTCCTCTGTCCCCTGCAGACTCCTCTGTCCCCCTACAGACTCCTCTGTCCCCCTGTAGACTCCTCTGTCCACCTGTAGAGTCCTCTGTCCCCCTATAAACTCCTCTATCCCCCTCTAGACTCCTTTGTCCTCCTCCAGACTCTTCTTTCCCCCTCCAGACTCTTCTATCCCCCTCCAGAGGCTTCTAGCCCCCTCCAGACTCCTCTGTCCTCTCAAGACTCCTCTGCCTTCCTCCAGGCTCCTTTGTCCTCCTCCAGACTCCTCTGTTACCTTCAGACTCCTTTGTCTTCCTCCCGACTCCGCTGTCCCCCTGCAGACTCATCTATCCCCCTCCAGACTCTTCTATCCCTCTCCAGACTCCTCTGTCCTCCTCCAGACTCCTCTGTCCTCCTCCAGACTCCTCTGTCCTCCTCCAGACTCTTCTGTCCCATTGCAGACTCCTCTGTCCCCTACAGACTCCTCTATCTCCCTGCAGTCTCCTCTTTTACCTCCAGACTCCTTAGTCCTCCCCCATGTTCCTCTGTAGACTCCTGTTCCCCTCAGACTTCTATGTATGTTCCAGACATTTGTTGAGAAACTCATGGCTGTAAATTTATAGATCTTCTCGCATGCGTAGCTTGGTTGAATATTGTTCTATAAGAAATGGGAACCTGCATCTGCGAATAGACTGAGTCAGATGAATCTGAGCGGTAGGACTTATGGGAGGGTAGTCATTTTTGTCCAAGCTGCTGTCATCCCCAGTGATAGTTTGGTCATGATAATTTCCATCTCTCTTTGAAGGGACCCTTAAAGGGACTCTGTCACCCCCCCAGGCGTTTGAAACTAAAAGAGCCACCTTGTGCAGCAGTAATGCCGCATTCTGACAAGGTGGCTCTTTTAGTTATTGGTGCTGTAACTGCAGAAATAATCCGTTTTGTAATTTGTCCTAAATGCCTGTCTTCAGTCCTGGAGGCATGTCTTTCCCCCCCTGCTGCAGACGCCTCACAGCCGTCGCTCTAGTCTTCTTGGCGCCGGGCGCCGCCTCCTCGGCGCTGTTTTGAAATGAGTCGGCACCTGCGCTCTTTTCTCATGCCTGGGGCAGGCGCAGTGAGCGCTGCTTGTCTGTCCTCATATGCAGTCTCGCTGACTGTGCCTGGGCGGCCGCCCTGCTTCTGAATCCCAGCCCCGCAGTTTGAATAAATCATAAGACACTACGGGGCTGGGATTCACAAGCAGCGCGGCCGCACAGGCGCAGTCAGCTGGACTGCATATGAGGACAGATGGGCAGCGCTCACTGCGCGTGCCCCAGGCATGACAAAAGAGCGCAGGCGCCGGACGATTTCAAAACAGCGCTGAGGAGGTGCTTGAGTGATGGCTGTGTGTCATCTGCAGCAGGGGGGGAAAGGCCTGCCTCCAGAACTGAAGAAAGGTATTTAGGACAAATTACAAAACGGATTATTTCTGCATTTACAGCACCAATAACTAAAAGAGCCACCTTGTCAGAATGCAGCATGACTGCTACGACCCATGACCGTTTGCTCCCATTCAGTGAACACACAACAGTTATCAGAACTTTAAAACCTTTATTGGGAAATATGCTCACAACATTTCCATCTTTTCCTTTGGGTAAATATTTTTGGTCGCAGCTTAAACCGGCAATATCTGCCAACAAATGGGGTGTAGGGAGATTACTGCCATGCGGTCTCCCGGGCAGGTATCTTCACCACCAACAAAAACTCCACCCTTCCGCAGCTGCAACTTAACCAACCTCTAACAAAAGGGGAGGGAGGGCGGGAAACAGGTCCGGGTCCTGGGATCGGATGGCACATCGGCGCTTCCTGGCGCCAAGAGCAGGGGATAAGCCCCGCCCCCTCCGCGGGGAGTTAACCCCATATACATCCTGGGTTCACTCAAGGGGAGATCTCATACAATAAAGAGCGGGAGGAAGGCGCAGCAGTCAGGGGACAGCGGCTTAAGCCGCAGTGTCCCTAAGACTGCTACGACCCATGACCGTTTGCTCCCATTCAGTGAACACACAACAGTTATCAGAACTTTAAAACCTTTATTGGGAAATATGCTCACAACATTTCCATCTTTTCCTTTGGGTAAATATTTTTGGTCGCAGCTTAAACCGGCAATATCTGCCAACAAATGGGGTGTAGGGAGATTACTGCCATCCGGTCTCCCGGGCAGGTATCTTCACCACCAACAAAAACTCCACCCTTCCGCCAAGGAGGAGCGACTATAGAGAGCTACGACCCCCCCCACGAATGCATCGCCTGAACTACCCCTTCTCTAATACCATCGAGGAAAATATCTAGGCCCGCCTCGTTCAAATGGACTCCGTCTGGAAGTAGAAAACCGGAATTGTCCCCTTCCAGCCGATGGTGCCGAACAACTAAACCATTCTTAAATCTTACGAAACGTGATATCCTCTGGTTCAGCGTGCGCCTGGATCTCTCCATAGCATTCAATTCCCTGGCACCCCGCCAAACCAGCCTTGGGATAACCTCGGACCAGACTAGGCGCATCGACTGGAAGAAACTCGGGAACTTGTCCATGTCTGATCTGATCAGCGTAAGTAGTTCAGCCAACGGAGACGAAGCCAGGTCATTTCCTCCGGCATGGATAACCACAATGGTGGGGGATGAGGCCACCCGTGCAATGTGAACCACCTCCGGAAGAACTTGGGACCACATCATGCCTCTCAAGCCACGCCATAACACGTCAACATCATTGAAGCCCAAGGATCGCCCTCCTGGGCCCAATTCGGCGCGGCGAGCAGCCCAATAGATGTACGAGTGACCCACTATCCAGACGCTGGGTCGCACCCCATCTAGGAATAAAATATACAGTTAGCGATAAACAATAAATCAACAACCCAAGGAAGTACCCCCAATGATACTGAAACTGTTCCGAATGTCATAGAACCGAAACCACTCGCACTTATAACAACAAGTCAGGCCTGATGTATCTAGTAAAGCAGCGGGATCTCCATCTACCCACCCTTTGAATCTCTGATTCAAGCAAACCCGCTCTAGATGCTTCTGTCGCTGCACCTATCCGAAATGAGTGAGTCCCAAATTCTGCCGCAGGCATTCCCAATCGTGACAAAACGCGTCTCAATATAGCTAAAAATTGGCCCGACACTAGGGGAAGCCCATTCTCATGAATGAAAAGCTGGGAACCGTCCTTTCTAACCCGCATGTAATCCTTTATTAACACTAATGGGCAAATGTCCTTGTTGATGGCGAATATCGGGAACCAAGTTCCCCTACCTTCCTGATCAGTTTTGGACTTACATAGTCTAATCCTGATACCATCCTCGCAAATTAGTATGTCTTCCCGCCTGAGGCCACCCGGTTTATTCAGAGCCGTAGGTACAATCTCACTGACCCGCATGGCCCCAAAGAATGTTAGGCCAAAGGCCGCTGACATTAGCGCAGCCTCTTATTTAGAATCGCACACAGGTTCCAAAGCCTTAACCAAGCTCACTAGCAAGTCGAAGGATATAGGACGCCTGTTATCACCATGTCTATCCGCTCGCCGCCAACCTTTCAATAACTGACTGACTAGGAAATGTTTCGTGGAATCTGGCCAACCTCGCAGCTTGAAATGGAACGCTAATGCAGACACACGGTTGCGCGCCACTGAGCCCGACACTCCCATGGCATGCATTTTGGATAGAAATGCCATTGTCACCTGCATTTGAGCCTCCTCCGAAGACCCCACTGGTTTGCCGTCTGCTAAAAGACACCACTCCTCCCACGCCTTACCATAGGCTTTCCAGGTTGATGGAGCTATCGATGAACGTATTAATGGCATCAGGTCCCCAGGACATCCCAGATCGAATGTGGGCAATCCACCTCCTCCAAGGGCTCCTGAAGGCGCCGTCCCAGTAAATCCTGCGAGTAAAAGCCAGTTAAAACACCAGACACACTCTCATTGCTGACGGTTAGTGCATTTGCTTTAAGCCAAACATTAAACGTTAAACATTTCAATACTATGAACCTAATTAGGTCTAGAACCTGCGGTGAAGGAGATGCTAGTAGTTAATGGCATGCGCCCCGCCAACGGATTGAAGATGCAAGGGAATGCGCTTATTGGCCAATTGAGGACCCCAGATGTCCATGGCGACTGCCACGGGGACAAGCTCGATCAAGGTAGCCTCTACGTTCCACTCCCTGGAAACCCAGAAGGCAGGCCAACTCGAAGCACACAGTTTGTTACCAAAGCAAACACGGAAACCCGTGTTGCTTGACGCTGCAAAAAACAAATCCATGTCCACGTTAGAGCATTCTGTCTCCTGAAAGCAAGTCCTACCATTGTAATCGCTGAGGAACAGCTTCCATGTGTTTAAATCAGAACGTAGGTGTGCTGTAATCCTGATTCTATGATGACGCTGTTTCACTCCTCTCGTGGCTATCATCAATCTGCGTGAGAAGATCCTGCCCGCTGGCATGACCCTGCAGGCAAAATTTAAGGAACCAAGCAGCGACTGCATTTGAGTTAGTGTTACCTTACCAACCGAAATGCATCTGCTGATGAGATCCAGCAGCTTGTCAATTTTCTCCTTCGGTAACCTAAATTCCATGGCGACCGAGTCGAGTTCGATCCCAAGAAATGTGATCACTGGTACTGGCCCTATCGTCTTCTCAGGGGAAAGTGGGACCCCGAACTGTGCCATAGCATCTTTGAATTGGGCAAGGGCTGCGGCACATACATCTGAGCCCGCTGGCCCAACAATCAAAAATCATCAAGATAGTGAGTGATGGCGGTTAGCCGGGTGATCTTGCGAGCGACCCATTCCAAAAACGTGCTAAATAACTCAAAATAAAAACAGGAAATTGAACACCCCATGGGAAGACATGTGTCGTAATAGTATAGGTTCTCAAATTTAGCCCCTAGTAAGTGGTGACAATCCGGATGTACCGGAAGCAGCCGAAAAGCAGATTCTATGTCCGACTTGGCCATAAGGGCCCCCGTGCCAGCATTTCTAACGAGGTCAACCGCTTTGTCAAAGGAAATATAAGTGACGGCTGTTTCATCACTGGGGATACCATCGTTGACCGACATGCCCTTGGGGTATGAGAGATGATGAATTAATCGATATTTACCTGACTCTTTCTTGGGAACTATACCCAGGGGTGAAACCCGTAAGTTAGGGAAAGGGGGGAAATTGAAAGGACCACGAAAACGACCCAACCTGATTTCCTTCCCCAGCTTTTCTGCTAATACGTTAGGTAATTCCCTCGCTGATTGTAAATTAGGGGCTGATTGTGGCTCGGGTGACCAATTAAACGGGATGAAAAAACCGTAGGAGAAACCGGAACGCAGTTGCCCCGCGGCCGATTTATTGGGGTATTTGTCCAGCCACGGCCCCATTCTTTCTACGCTCACCGGCGTCGTTAACCTCGCCTGTAGGGGGGGTTTTCCCGGAGATAGCTTTTTGGGGCGGACGTGTGCATTTTGCCACTGGGTGGGGGCCTCCGCATGATGAACACTCATGTCTATATTTGCAGAGCCCGTAGAACTTACAGTGCCCTTCATTAAATAACCAGCACGAACCTGGTCTACGAATGGCTGTTGCTGCCGCGTTGTTGTTGGACCCGGCAGCGGGCCCGTGAAAGGATTGGGTTGATTTCTGGGACATCATCAGGCGAAGCCACGAATCCGTAGCTTTCATACCCCAGCCCAATTGCGGATTGGCGGCCAATCGCCGGCGGAAATCTTCATCATATTTCCACCATGCTGATCCCCCGTGGGCCTTATAGGAATTATAGATACTATCTAAGTATATGAATAGCTCGGAGCACCTTTCGGGGTGCTTTTCCCCCATAACGCATCCCAAGACCGTAATAGCTTGCAACCAGTTATTAATGGTTTTAGCAACTTTTGGTTTACGTTCATATGTTTTATCCCCGAACCGTCTCTCTCTGTCAACCGATTGCTGGTCCGTGGAAACCAGAGACCATATGTCAATGAAATCATTGGCCCAAATTTGTTCCTTGATGTCGCTATTCAAGTGGGCCCCTAAGGGCGGGACACCACAAAATAGGCCATCCTTGTACACATCTGGGCGAGGAGGAGGGGGCTGCCTGCACGACCCCGCTGGTTGTAGCAATTTTGGATTGACATAAATCCTGTTTCCTGTAGTTGCGTTGGCTATTGTGTCTGAAAGGTTGGTGTTTGCTCTCCCCCCTCCCCATGCCCCAATAAAGGGGTACTCACCGATCGGTGCACCGGTATCCGGACCACTTGCTTCCCGTGCCACAGGAGTCATCGGGCCTTGCCGCTCCATGCGGTGTATGGACCTACGACAAGAAGACTCCTGCCTGTGTGACCTGCCTGAAGAACTATCTGATGAAGAAGGCGAGCGCCACCGCGAGGCTCTAGACCGTCTACTACGCCGGCTGGACCTAGATCTATACGAACGCCGTTTCCTAACATGACGATCGCGCTTCCTACGCCCGCTTCTGCGATGCTCTCTGGGGGATGTCGATGATGACGACGATGATCTGCGCGCGGGGCAGATACCCGCACTCTCCCTATTGTCCAGAGCCGGGGTGCCAGCACCCTGAATCGGGGCCCGAACGCTGGTTGCTATCAGAGATCGTGACGCTGGCGCATCCTGGTGTTCGACTACTGCCACCTGAGAGGGAGTAATTTGCCCGCCCGGTATTTGCGAATATGGGGTACTAAAAATGAGTGGGTAAGGTGGAAACTGTGATTCTCCCCCTGTAATAGCCTGGGAGTAGGCACTATGCTGACTTGTTGCTAGTATTATGTGAGGTGAAACCATATTCTGCTGTGCTATGGCTGCCGTGTCTGTGTTCCTATCAGTATTGGCAATAACATCCCCCACGTTCCTTGAAAGTGGAGGGATACCTCCCTGCGGAGCCTCAGTCTCCCTCCCTGCCGTCCCTGAATCCTGTGATGAAGCAGAAGTTCCCTGTGCTCCCCCCATGTTGTTTCCTACTAAGTGCACAGCTCCGCCTAGCAATGCTGGCACTCGCCGACCTACACTCCCTCCTGTTATGCCCGGGGCAGAAGGGGGGATGCAGCTTATACCGCTCGTTGCCGACCCCTGTGTCTCCCCCACCTGCTGTGACGCGCTCCCTCCAGTCTCCCTGGCGCCTAGAGCAGGAGAAGCGCGCGCACGAGAGCTGCGCGCGCTCTTCCTTGAATAAACTGGCGGGCTCAGCCATGCCGGAGGCCGGGTGGCTCTGCGAGAGCGCCGACCCTCCGGCGGCGCCGCCTGCACTATGGCAGGGAAGGAGTCGCTCCCGGGCAGCAAAGCTGCTAACCATGCGCTTCCTTCCCTGCCGATCCTCTCCCTCACCGCACTCTCCAGCGGGTCCATGATGCCGGCAGCCCAAACAGGCCCGGGTCCTGGGATCGGATGGCACATCGGCGCTTTCTGGCGCCAAGAGCAGGGGATAAGCCCCGCCCCCTCCGTGGGGAGTTAACCCCATATACATCCTGGGTTCACTCAAGGGGAGAGCTCATACAATAAAGAGCGGGGGGAAGGCGCAGCAGTCAGGGGACAGCGGCTTAAGCCGCAGTGTCCCTAATACTGCTGCACAAGATGGCTCTTTTAGTTTCAAACGCCTGGGGGGGTGACAGGTTCCCTTTAAAGGTTTGTATTGGTCCTACAGAGATGTGAATGCAGAAGACCCTCGCTCGGACCCCTCTCTCCATGTTGTCCCTTTACCTTTTTCTAGAATACCTTCACAAATGACTAACGCTGGTAAAACTTTAGGATAATTACAGGAATTTGTGTAGTGTCGGGAGATAAATGACCTATTTTTTTCTGTACTCCTCCAGTGCTGCCGCGTAATCAGAAGCTGGCACAGCAGAGTATTCCAATAATTGTCTTTTTCTTGCCTGCGATGGTTATACGGGCCGCTGTAAATGTGAAGATGTGATGTAAAACCGGCCTCCTGCCTCGGTGACAAGATATATATCAGCAAGCTACAATGAATGGTGTGTAGATAACCTGCTCGCAACTGGAAAACCACTTATCACAGCAAAGGTCACCGATAGCGTGGAGTACCATGGCCGTCTATGGGTGCAGTTTCACCGGCCCAGGGCGTCACTACATGCTTCATTAAAATACCATTGATACAGTCATATCCTGTACCATTTATAGTACTATCAGAGGTGTAGTGAGGGTTTTGGTTCGGGTGGGGGGCGAAAATTCTGAGTGGGCCCCTAACCAGGTAACCTTGATTACAACTCGGTGACGCACCCTAAGAGTGGAGGAGAACCTCAGCAGATGACCGCGCTGTTACTGAAGATAATCTCTATATAAAGACCAACATTTATATTACCGCCATATGGTCAGTGGTAGATACCAGTCCTACAGAACAAATAAGAGATCACAGCACAGTTACAGATAATGACTTACCACTGACGTTGTTTCTGATGGAATCATTCACTTTTCCCGTCTTTTCCATCTGGGCCAGACCGACAAGAAAACTTCTTCCAGCCACGACTCGGCTGCAGAGATTACAGCAAAGACACATTTCACTTACATTTCAACCATCACCATCTATTCCCAACCTGCACAAACCCCTTATCTTGCCGATACCCCAATAGTGAGCCGCTGCTGCCGTATGTGTCCTTATTACTGCACCTGCTGTGTGGTTCTCTGTAACCTCTAAATTCTAAAGCAATCCTCTATAATATAGTAATGCCAGGTGCAAGTGCCCTAGAAAACAGTGCCAATATTTTGCCCCCTAGAAAGTAATATTGTCCTGTGTGTCCCTTTAATAGTCTCAATTACCCGAGTTCCCCTATAACAATAAGGAGCCACTTTACATTTAATAATGTCCCGAGTCTCCTCCCTGTACAGCTCCCCTATACAGAGTATGATACTCTCTTATTGTCACGGGGAGCCTAGGGAGGCTAAGGTTGGTTACCCGGGCCCCTGCGATATCCCTCAGACTAGGGGGAACCCTGTCTGTCCCTCTCCCAGAATTTACACTAAAGGTGTGCTTGTCTGGGCCACCAGGCCTGGCCCTTACTCCTGTTTCAGCCCTATGGTGAAACCACCGCCCGCCACCCAGTGAAGAGACCACACATCAACCCCCACAGAAAGCACAGACAGGGAAAACTTAAAACGCACCACGCCGCAGACACACAGGAAAACACAATTATTTGCACAGGGCAAAACAAATACAAATATAGGACGGAGAAATATAACAAAGGATAATATACCACCAGATACGATATTTCTACTCCAAGACCACCACTCCAGACCGGAATCACTAGGCACGAGGCACAAGCTATAATCGGCGATGCCCAAAGTTCAGCACGGCTATTTAAAGGCCGTGGGCGTGACCCAGCCTCCAACCCGAGTACCAGCTAGATTAACCTCAGGCAACCTGGATCAAGTCTAGCCGGCGCCACTGAGCGTATAGTGGACGTATTTGGAATTACCGCTGTCTGTCGGACGCCCTGGTGTGAATAGCGTCCGATATGACACTTAGGCCGACGTCACACTCGGCGTAAGACAATACGGTCCGTATATTACGGCCGTAATACGCTGAAAAGTCCCCAAAATAGTGGTCCGTAGCTCCTCCGTAGGCAGGGTGTGTCAGCGTATTTTGCACATGGCATCCTCCGTATGTAATCCCTATGGCATCCGTACTGCGTGTTTTTCTCGCAGGCTTGCAAAACCGACATACGGCTATACAAGGGATCCATGTGTAAATAAAAACATAAAAACATATATACTGTCTATATATATATATATATACAGTGGGGCACAAAAGTATTTAGTCAGTCAGCAATAGTGCAAGTTCCACCACTTAAAAAGATGAGAGGTGTCTGTAATTTACATACTAGGTAGACCTCAACTATGGGAGACAAACTGAGAAAAAAAAATCCAGAAAATCACATTGTCTGTTTTTTTAACAATTTATTTGCATATTATGGTGGAAAATAAGTATTTGGTCAGAAACAAAATTTCATCTCAATACTTTGTAATATATCCTTTGTTGGCAATGACAGAGGTCAAACGTTTTCTGTAAGTCTTCACAAGGTTGCCACACACTGTTGTTGGTATGTTGGCCCATTCCTCCATGCAGATCACCTCTAGAGCAGTGATGTTTTTGGCTTTTCGCTTGGCAACACGGACTTTCAACTCCCTCCAAAGGTTTTCTATAGGGCTGAGATCTGGAGACTGGCTAGGCCACTCCAGGACCTTGAAATGCTTCTTATGAAGCCACTCCTTCGTTGCCCTGGTGGTGTGCTTTGGATCATTGTCATGTTGAAAGACCCAGCCACGTTTCATCTTCAATGCCCTTGCTGATGGAAGGAGGTTTGCACTCAAAATCTCACGATACATGGCCCCATTCATTCTTTCATGTACCTGGATCAGTCGTCCTGGCCCCTTTGCAGAGAAACAGCCCCAAAGCATGATGTTTCCACCACCATGCTTTACAGTAGGTATGGTGTTTGATGGATGCAACTCAGTATTCTTTTTCCTCAAAACACAACAAGTTGTGTTTCTACCAAACAGTTCCAGTTTGGTTTCATCAGACCATAGGACATTCTCCCAAAACTCTTCTGGATCATCCAAATGCTCTCTAGCATACTTCAGACGGGCCTGGACATGTACTGGCTTAAGCAGTGGGACACGTCTGGCACTGCAGGATCTGAGTCCATGGTGGCGTAGTGTGTTACTTATGGTAGGCCTTGTTACATTGGTCCCAGCTCTCTGCAGTTCATTCACTAGGTCCCCCCACGTGGTTCTGGGATTTTTGCTCACCGTTCTTGTGATCATTCTGACCCCACGGGGTGGCATTTTGCGTGGAGCCCCAGATCGAGGGAGATTATCAGTGGTCTTGTATGTCTTCCATTTTCTAATTATTGCTCCAACTGTTGATTTCTTCACTCCAAGCTGGTTGGCTATTGCAGATTCAGTCTTCCCAGCCTGGTGCAGGGCTACAATTTTGTTTCTGGTGTCCTTTGACAGCTCTTTGGTCTTCACCATAGTGGAGTTTGGAGTCAGACTGTTTGAGGGTGTGCACAGGTGTCTTTTTATACTGATAACAAGTTTAAACAGGTGCCATTACTACAGGTAATGAGTGGAGGAAAGAGGAGACTCTTAAAGAA
The DNA here is from genome assembly GCF_032444005.1 of Ranitomeya imitator. Classification (NCBI taxonomy): domain Eukaryota; kingdom Metazoa; phylum Chordata; class Amphibia; order Anura; family Dendrobatidae; genus Ranitomeya; species Ranitomeya imitator. Next base: position 789,810,785 of record NC_091282.1, on the reverse strand, counting down.
GAAGTTACAGGTCTGTGAGAGCCAGAAATCTTGATTGTTTGTTTCTGACCAAATACTTATTTTCCACCATAATATGCAAATAAATTGTTAAAAAAACAGACAATGTGATTTTCTGGATTTTTTTTTCTCAGTTTGTCTCCCATAGTTGAGGTCTACCTATGATGTAAATTACAGACGCCTCTCATCTTTTTAAGTGGTGGAACTTGCACTATTGCTGACTGACTAAATACTTTTTTGCCCCACTGTATTTATATGTCAGTAGACACATATATGTATATATATTAATATTTTATACAGCGCGAGATAGCTTTAAAGCCGGTAATTCAATTGCCGGCTTTTGCTATCTCCTTCCTAAACCCGACATGATATGAGACATGGTTTACATACAGTAAACCATCTCATATCACCTTTTTTTTGCATCTTCCACACTACTAATGTTAGTAGTGTGTATATGCAAAATTTGGCCGTTGTAGCTATTAAATTAAAGGGTTAAATGGCGGAAAAAATTGGCGTGGGCTCCCGCGCAATTTTCTCCGCCAGAGTAGTAAAGCCAGTGACTGAGGGCAGATATTAATAGCCTGGAGAGGGTCCATGGTTATTGCCCCCCCCCCCGGCTAAAAACATCTGCCCCCAGCCACCCCAGAAAAGGCACATCTGGAAGATGCGCCTATTCTGGCACTTGGCCACTCTCTTCCCATTCCCGTGTAGCGGTGGGATATGGGGTAATGAAGGGTTAATGCCACCTTGCTATTGTAAGGTGACATTAAGCCAGATTAATAATGGAGAGACGTCAATTATGACACCTATCCATTATCAATCCAATAGTAATAAAGGGTTAAAAAAACACAAACACATTATTTAAAAGTATTTTAATGAAATAAAAACAAAGGTTGTTGTAATATTTTATTCTACGCTCAATCCATCTGAAGACCCTCGCTCTGTAACAAAGAAAAAATAATAAACCAACAATATACATACCTTCCGAAGATCTGTAACGTCCCACGATGTAAATCCATCTGAAGGGGTTAAAATATTTTACAGCCAGGAGCTCTGCTAATGCAGCGGTGCTCGTGGCTGCAAAACCCCGGGGAATGAAGGTAAAGTAGGTCAATGACCTATATTTACCTTCATTTGCGGTGAGGCGCCCTCTGCTGGTTGTCCTCATATGAGCTCGAGCCTGGGAGCTTTCTAGGAAAGTTCCCACGCTCGAGGAACAACTATCTCGCGCTGTATGAAATATTAATATATATACATATATGTGTCTCACTGACATATATATATATATACCTATTCTATGTGTTCACATTTATTCTACCTATTCTACTGTAAGCTGTCAGTGTGATTTTACTGTACACCGCACTGAATTGCTGGCTTTTCTCTCTAACACCGCTGCGTATTTCTCGCAAGTCACACTGCTGGTCCGTGTGTAATCCGTATTTTTCTGGCTTCCATAAACTTTCATTGGCGTTTTGTTTGCGCAATACGGTGACAAACGCAGCATGCTGCGATTTTCAACGGCCGTAGAAAGCCGTATAATACTGATCAGTAAAATACGGCAGATAGGAGCAGGGGCATAGAGAATAATTGGGACGTTTGTTAGGCGTGTTTTACGGACGTATTTTATGCGCTCTTACGTCCGTAAAACTCGCTAGTGTGACGCCGGCCTTATGCACAGTATAATGCCCCCTCACTTTATAGTGCCACCCACACAGTATACTGACCCCTTAGTAGCCCCCAAACTGTTTGATGACTCCAACATGTATGATGGCCCCTTCACTGTAATCCCCACACTGTATGATGGCCCCCTCACTGTAATCTCCACACAGTATGATGGCCCCTAGATAGCCTTCATATAGTATAATGCACCAGATCGTCCTAAATATAGTATAATGCACTCCCCATAGGCCTACTCTATATTGTATAATGCACTGCCATTGGCAGACCCTAAAGCACAAGCCAGCACCCCCATAGGCAGACCCTATAGCACAAGGCAGCACCCCAAAAGCAGACCCTATAGCACCAGGCAGCACCCCCAAAGGCAGACCCTATAGCACAAGGCAACACGTCATATGCAGACCCTATAGCATAAGGCAGCACCCCCATAGGCAAACCCTGTAGCACAAGGCAGCACCCACATAGGCAGACCCTGTAGTATAAGGCAGCTCCCCCATAAGCAGACCCTATAGCACAAGGCAGCACCCACATAGGCAGACCCTATAGCACAAGGCAACACCTCCATAGGCAGACCCTATAGCACAAGGCAGCACCCCCATAGGCAGACCCTATAGCACAAGGCAGCACCCCCATAGGCAGACCCTATAGCACAAGGTAGCACCCCCATAGGCAGACCCTGTAGCACAAGGCAGCACCCCCATAGGCAGACCCTGTAGTATAAGGCAGCACCCCCATAGGCAGACCCTATAGCACAAGACAGCACCCCCTTAGGCAGATGCTATAGCACAAGGCAGCACCCCGATAGGCAGACCCTGTAGCATAAGGCAGCACCCCCATAGGCAGACCCTATAGCAGAAGGCAGCACCCCCATAGCCAGACCCTGTAGTATAAGGCAGCACCCCCATAGGCAGACTTTGCAGTATAATTCACCCCCCATAGGCAGAACCTGTAGTATAAGGGAGCACCCCAGTAACCAAAAAAATACTCACCTCTCTTCCTCCTTGTTCCCACAGCTCTCCGAGCTCCCGCTCATCTCCTGACAGTGGGCGCCCGGTGGTGATGTCATCGCGCCCACTGTCAGTGTCGGCGTCGGTGACGTCAGATGCTAACAGGGGGATAATGGGAGAAGGAGCACAGCGCTCCTTCCCTCATCAATGCGGTTAGCTGTAAATGCTAAATGCCAATACAGCTGACCTTGCAATGACGAGCGGGGGGCCCACTGCTGGCCCCGGCCCCCCCGCCTGCTCAGGGACCCCAGAGCGGAAGAGCAGGGAGATCGACTCTCTCTGCTCTGCCGCAGAAAAGCGTAGCTCCGGGTGGGCCCCCACTGAGCACTGGGCCCGGGGCGATGGCCCCTCTGTCCCCCCCCCCCTTCCCGGTAGCTATGCTACTGAGTACTATGTCTCCTTGGGCATTAAAGGGTTTGTCCAGGACTAATATCTTCATGCTTTGGCTTGGTCATCAATATCAGACCATCGGGGTCCAACCCCACAAAATGTACAGAACTGGGTCAGCACAGCGCCATTTACTTTGTAGAGGTTGTTGTCGGTACTGCAGCTCAGCTTCTACTGAACTGAATGAGAGCTGAGCTGCAGTACCCAATATTTTCCACTACACATGTATGGCACTGTGTTGCTACTTTCTGAATACTGGGCACCTTGGAGCTGATTTGTGGGAGTTTTGGGTGTCAGAGCCCCAAACACTGGGTATTCATGACCTATATATAATGGAGATCTAGGTCCTGGACACCTCCCTAAATGCCCAAGAGTAATTGCTCTCTCTCTACTCATTTATGTACCAATTTGCTATGAGAGAGACCAAACAATGTGGATTTCGTTCATCTTTTTTTTACTGATAATCACAAATAAAGAACACCAATACTAACGTTTTTATAGAGTGGATTTAAAAAATAAATTTTATTTTTACATTAAATATAAAAAAAAACACACAGATTTATAAAAATATGGATGAAATACTCATGGGGAAAGACAAATATAGGAAACAAAGGTTGGGTATGGCTTAAAGTGGCATAGTATATATTATACATGTTTAGGGGTACAACATTTCATTGTAATAAATGCAAATGCATACAAGTATATGTAACATAGGTAAATATATATATATATATATATACAGTATATATATACTATCTGCGTATAATCAGTCTGCTCAGTCCGCAGGGAAAAGCCAAGCACCATATAATACAAAGTATGTAATCTTGGTAATAAATTATATATAAATATTAACAGTAAAAAAGATATGGTGCCGGGGAAATACCGCGGGCAGGGCAGATATACAAACATAAAGCAACAATAGTACACAAACCCACAATATACATGTAATAATACTAATTACCTCGTGCAAGCCGCAAGGCAGGGACCCACCACACCCAATGCGCGTTTTGCTGTGGAAAGCTTCATACAGGGGTGGTTGAGGTAGCTTCGGGAGAGGCTAGTTATATTTGTCACTGGCCAATGACCACGAAGCACATTGTCTCTCTTAATTAATAATACATATTTTCGCAGTCTTATATGCGCATTACCCAAAAGGATAACATATGAGACAAAACCAAGATGTTACCAATGTGTTATAAAGCCCACGCCACAATCGCGATATTGCGTTCCAACCAGAGGCAGAACATCCCCTGGAATGTATGCATAACTTCCAAGTGGTGGAGCCGAGAAAGGTCAAATGACCACAATTGTCATTTGATCTTTCTCGGCTCAGGACAAGACATTCAGTGCCTCCCACTCACACACCACCTCCTCATCTTGCTCCCTATGTGTCGGTGTCCACAAAGGTTCAGTTGTGGGACTGGGACCGAGCACTATGCTTAGAGGGCTCATGCGCGCTCCTTTCCTCTTAAAGGGACCGCCCACATCAACCTAAGGTATTCCCAGCCTATAGCTGGGCAACATCTTCTATTTAAGGCTTCTCCAATATGGAGGTTCCTTGCATGCTTGCTAGTTGTCAGGTTCTCCAAGTCCGCCTGTCTGCTTGTCTACCCTGCTCTTACCTGTCTCTGTCCGTCTGCTCGTACCTGTCTGTGCTCTTCTCTCCATTAGCCGGTCCTGATTGCACCTGCAAGCGCTTTTCTGTTCCTCAGCCTGTCCCATCTGCACTCGTGGTTCCAGAGTCACTACAGTGCGTGCCTACATTTTTCATCCCTCCGGGCTTTAGCAGGTTAAACGCTGTAGGGGGTCAGTTGCTGTTGACACGTTCTGTGGGTCAGCTATGGAGTAGCACCACCTCTTTGTCCCTCCTTGACTCGCTGTTTTCGCCTGCTGCCACTTGTCTGAGTAGGGATTTGGTATTCCACCTAGTTACACCCCTTCCAGGCTTTCAGAGGGATACGGAACAGTGATTTCACCACCTTGCCCATTATAGTCTTCATCTGCTGGATTGTGTGTAGTGGAAGAGGTGCGGTCCCCATTATACTAGTTCTACTCTATAGCAATTGATGCCACTTTGTTGGTGTCTGCCACTAACACTAGGACTACTGGACTCGTGACCCCGCCTAGAACTACTGAAAGGAGTCATTTTGACTCCTTGCTTGTTTTCGTTTATTTTTAGAGTTTCATTTGTGGTTATTTATTAATAATTATATTTTTTGTAATTTATTATTATTGTGAGATCCAACAGTAATGCTTTTGATTGTTTTTTTTCTGCTTTTCTTATTTTTCTACAGAAAATAACAATAATTATAATAGACGTTTTTCAAACATTTTTTTTATTCAAGTGCACACATATAAACAACAACTGAAGAACAAAAAGCAGAGAAAATGTAGGTGGAGGAGCATAAAAATGAAAATATGGCGCAGAATTCACCTTCTAAACATTTGGTGTTTCGCATTTTAGGCATTGCCTTTGATTTATGGCAGTACATTGCCCACACAAAGACTTACCACAAGTCTTACAATTGCCGACAGATCTATTTTTCTTGCACTTTTCTTTGATCTGGCAAAATTTTGTTTGAACCATCACTTCTGAACATGTAGAAACTTGGGACGTGGAACCCTTTTCCCTATCTGTGACATAAGGACCACTCAACTCTCTCACAAGCGTTTGCAAAAATGCCTTGCGTGACATTTTTTGGTGGGTAATCTCCTTGAATATTATACATGCATTTATACCCGCAAAGTCTAAGGCATTTTCAAATGCATGAACAGGCCATCTCCTTGTGGATGTTCGTGTGGTATATTTTCGTGCCATCTGATCCACTACATCTACAGTCATGGCCAAAAGTTTTGAGAATGAGACAAATATTAATTTTTCCAAAGTCTACTGCTTCATTTTTTCTAATGGCAATTTGCATATACTCCTGAATGTCAGAGTGATCAGCTTAACAGCAATTACTGTACTTGCAAAGTCAATATTTGCCCAGAAAATGAACTTTAACCCCCAAAACACATTTCAACATCATTGCAGTCCTACCTTAAAAGGAGCAGCTAACATTGTTTTAGTGATTGATCCATTAACACAGGTGTGGGTGTTGATGAGGACAGGGCTGGCGATCAATCAGTCATGATTAAGTAAGAATGACATCACTGGACACTTTAAAAGGAGGCTGGTGCTTGGTAACATTGTTTCTCTTCAGTTAACCATGGTTATCTCTAAAGAAACACGTGCAGCCATCATTGCACTGCACAAAAATGGCCTAACAGGGAAGAGTATCGCAGCTACAAAGATTGCACCTCAGTCAACAATCTATCGCATCATCAAGAACTTCAAGGAGAGAGCTTCCATTGTTGTCAAAAAGACTCCTGAGTGCCCAAGAAAGACCAGCAAGCGCCAGTACCGTATCTTAAAACTGTTTCAGCTGCGGGATCGGACTACCAGCAGTGCCGAGCTTGCTCAGGAATGGCAGCAGGCTGGTGTGAGTGCTTCTGCACGCACTGTGAGGCGGAGACTCTTTGAGCAAGGCCTGGTTTCAAGGAGGGCAGCAAAGAAGCCACTTCTCTCCAGAAAAAACATCAGGGACCGACTGATATTCTGCAAAAGGTACAGGGAGTGGACTGCTGAGGACTGGGGCAAAGTCATTTTCTCTGATGAATCCCCTTTTCGATTGTTTGGGACATCTGGAAAACAGCTTATTCGGAGAAGAGGTGAGCGATACCACCAGTCTTGTCTCATGCCAACTGTAAAGCATCCTGAAACCATTCATGTCTGGGGTTGCTTCTCCGCCAAGGAAATCGGCTCACTCACAGTCTTGCCTAAAAACACAGCCATGAGTAAAGAATGGTACCAGAATGTCCTCTAAGAGCAACTTCTCCCAACCGTCCAAGAGCAGTTTGGTGCCCAACAATGCCTTTTCCAGCATGATGGAGCACCTTGCCATAAAGCAAAGGTGATAACTAAATGGCTCATGGAACAAAACATAGAGATTTTGGGTCCATGGCCTGGAAACTCCCCAGATCTTAATCCCATTGAGAACTTGTGGTCAATCATCAAGAGACGGGTGGACAAACAAAAACCAACAAATTCTGGCAAAATGCAAGCATTGATTATGCAAGAATGGACTGCTATCAGTCAGGATTTGGTCCAGAAGTTGATTGAGAGCATGCCAGGGAGAATTGCAGAGGTCTTGAAGAAGAAGGGTCAACACTGCAAATATTGACTTGCTGCATTAACTCATTCTAACTGTCAATATAACCTATTGGTACTCATAATATGATTGCAATTATATTTCTGTATGTGATATAAACATCAGACAAACACTAATAAAAACCAGAGGGCAGCAGATCATGTGAAAATATAATTTTGGTGTCATTCTCAAAACTTCTGGCCATGACTGTACTCCACATTTTGTTTCATTGTAAAACTTTACCGTTTCTGGAGTTTTTTTAGCGGAATCAGACGCAACAACAACATCTGGATGGACGGAACTCAAAATGACAACATTTTTGTTGGGCTTTCCTTGATATACTGTAAGTGTAAAATTGTCTTAATTTCTAAACACTTTAGTGTTGTACAATTCCTCTTTCATTGATTTTATTTCTTTAGGCACTTCTCGCCTTATCTTATTCAGTGTTCCCACGATGGTTGTTCCTTTGCTTTTTAGCTGTTTAGCTAATTTTAATGAAGTAAAATAATTATCGGTTGTAACATTGCGACCTTTTTTCAAAAACGGGTCCAATAACTTCATTACCACATGGTCAGCTAAACGGTCCTCAGCACGGCGTGTGTCATCTTTGCCTAGATAAGGGAAGCCATTTGCCAGATATTTGCTCTCCTTATCAACAGCTAGCCAATATTTGTGGCCATATTTATCTGGTTTGGAAGGCATGTACTGCGTGAATGGACACCTAGTTTTGCTTGGGAAAAGTTGCTCATCCACCGTTATGTATGGGCCAGGTTTGTAACACGCAATACAATTTTCAATAAACCTGTCCCACACAGTAGAAAATAGAGCAAACTTGTCCGTTTGCAGTCTCTCCGATCGAGTAGATTTCTCATCAAATCTGAGAAATCTCATAATTTCAACAAAGCGGTCCCTAGACATTGTCGCTTTGCAAAACGGTATTCCCCAGTCATTACACCAAATACTGCTAATCGAGTGACGGTTCGTGCCAGATATTCCACGAGCATAGAATATCGCAATGAATGCATCTAGCTCCTCATCAGATAGAGTAAACTGTAAATTATTGTTCCTGCATGCTTCTGCAAGCGTACAGTTCTTTATATGTGTCAATATATATGAATCAAAAAATAAACGCCATGCGCTCAAAGGACTATCGATAATGATATTTCTTCTGGCGCATCCTGTAGGGCCAGGTGCTTCTCGAAGAATATTTTGGCTGTCACGCCTACCAGGCAAGTGTTGTCCAATTTCAACAGGTTTCCATTGAATACCATCCGCTGAAACTAGTATTCCTTCAGATTCGCCTTCTCTGGTGTTTGTTGTTGCATTACCTTCGCCGCCATCGTTATCTGTTGTTCTTTCATTTCTGGGACGTTTTGCTGATTTTTTCTGTCCACGACCAGGAGGATGGTCACGAGGCAACATAACTGCATGAGCCCGATCCCCAGTTGATGTGCTTGGAATATCTGGAAAAAAGTTGATGAATATTTAGAATTTTTGTTTTGTAAGGGTCCGTGCACACTGGCTGGATTAGCGGCGGAATATCCGACCGGATATTCTCACCACAATCCGGCCCGTACCTGCCCGCTCAGGTACAGAGCGGAGTTTCATACCTGAAGCTCCGCTCCGAACCCCGGACTGGAGCCGCTGTCTGGGACGGAGCCGTGCTCGCGCGTAAGCAAGCGTTGCTCTGTCCCTGACAGCGGCTCCAGCCCGGGGTTCGGAGCGGAGCTTCAGGCATGAGCGGGCAGGTACGGCCTGTATTGCGGCAAGAATATCCAGATGGCTATTCAGCCAGAATTCTGCTAGTGTGCACAGGCCCTAACTCAGTGTGTGGAAGAACAAATAAATACACATAACTACTTACCTTCTGGATTTGTTCCTTCTGAGTCTTCAGATTCACTTGATATGTTCTGAGGAATGAAATCTTCATCACTGTCAGAATCAAATACATGTTCCTGCAATTCGGATTCCGATTCATCCTCCGGTATGGATTGCAAAGTAGCCAGAATATCCTGAGGCTTTATCAAACGTCTTCTCTCCATATTCCTCACAAATTCCATAATTCTATATAGTTCCCTGCTGAAAAATAGAAATGAAATGAAAACTAAAAGAAATAATAACTGTTCTGCCACCTTCAAAAGTAGGTGGGCTGAATCAGTTGACAGACAGCTAAACTATTTCATAACAATCCATACCTGTATGAGTCTTCAGAGCTCGTATGTCTGCGTCTGTTCTCTTTGTCTCTTCAGCTGAACTGAAAGTAAAGTTACTATCCAGAATACTGTCTCCTGCTAGGACCTTAGAAAAACACCACCCTTCATTAGCATAAGATAAGAGCCTAGAGTAAACAAGCTATTTTGTTCAGCATTACACAGTAATACAAGCAGGTAAAACACAAGGAAAATGTGAAAAGTTGACATGTAAATTGAACTACATCTATATGAACATCAGGGTAAATAAGACAGAGTGAAAAAATTATGCACAAAACTTTATAGCAACATTTAGTGACAAAAGGACCTCAAAATATAGTAGGGAGTCAAAATGACTCCCTTCAGTAGTTCTTGGTAAATTTTGAAAAAAACGTGCAAATTTTTTACCAAAATTATTTATTCTCACAAAATCTTTTTTCACATCATATTTGAGGAAAAGTCACCGAGTTTCAAGCCTGAATTCTGAAAAATGTAGTCACAGAAGAGAAATAAAAAACGAAAGGAGTCAAAATGACTCCATCAGTAGTTCTAGTGCTAATTATTGTAAATGGGAAGACTCCTGGTTAGGTCTCCTTCATACTTGTTGCCTGCAGCAGTCGGCAGGGACGACGTCAGCACCCGGCGTAGCCAGGCAAGTGCTGGGGACCTGGCGAGACAGGGGGGCCCATTCATGGTACAGTACACTGAGGCTCTGGGAGGCCCCTCCAGGCAGGGCCAGCGTTAGGGGCAGGCAGCTGCCTAGCACTCCCACTCCCCCAGGGGCCCTCAGCTAGGGGCACATCACACAGCAGCTATTTGGCCCCTGTGAGGCAGGGGGGCCGCCTGCCGCCAGTGCCAACTCCCCTGCCGCCGCATCGAACTATACCGCGGCATCTGCCAGTACAGTTCAAAGCAATGATGGAGGAGAGAACGTCACCTGACGCTCCCTCTCCCATCATTCCCCGCTCTACCTCTGACACTGCGGGTGCGCGATGACATCAATGCACACTCACTGTGTGCCAGGCAGTGCCACCGCTGAGACAGGAGCAGGTAGCAGCATGGCATTGGCACGAGGAGAGGTGAGGAGTGTGTTTTTTTTTACTATAACAGTGAGTGCTGGACTGTGGGGCCATTCTCGGGGGGAGATGCGGGCTGTGCTATATACTACATGGCTCTGCTATATGCTACGTGGGCTGTGCTATATGCTATGTGGGCTGTGTTATATACTACATGGTTGTGCTATATACTACGTGGGCTGTGCTATATACTATGTGGGCTGTGTTATATGCTATGTGGCTGTGCTATATACTACATGGCGGTGCTATATACTGCGTGGGCTGTGTTATATACTACGTGGCTGCGCTATATACTACATGGCTATGCTATATGCTACGTGGACTGTGTTATATACTACGTGGCTGTGCTATATACTACATGGCTGTGCTGCTACGTGGGCTGTGTTATATACTATGTGGCTGTGTTATATACTATGTGGGCTGTGTTATATACTATGTGGCTGTGCTATATACTACATGGGCTGTGCTATATACTATGTTGACTGTGCTATATGCTACGTGGGCTGTGTTATATGCTATGTAGGCTGTGTTATATGCTACGTGGCTGTGCTATATACTACATGGTCTGTGTTGTATGCTACATGGGCTTTGTTATATACTACGTGGCTGTGCTATATACTACATGGCTGTGCTATATACTATGTGGCTATGCTATATACTACGTGGGCTGTGCTATATACTACGTGGCTGTGCTATATACTATGTGGCTTTGCTATATGCTACATGGGCTGTGTTATATGCTACATGGTTGTGCTATATACTATGTGGACTGTGCTATATACTACGTGGCTGTTCTATATACTATGTGGCTGTGCTATATGCTACATGGGCTGTGTTATATGCTACGTGGCTGTGCTATATACTACATGGCTGTGCTATATACTATGTGGGCTGTGTTATATACTATGTGGGCTGTGCTATATACTACGTGGCTGTGCTATATGCTACACATTTTGCACTTTTACAAATGTTCTACATTAAGGCTATGTGCACACGTTCAGGATTTCTCGCAGAAAATTCCTGAGAAAAAACGGACATTTTCTGCAAGAAATCCGCAAGAAATCTGCATGCGGTTATGCCGCGGTTTTTTCCGGACATTTCCCAATTCATTTTGTAATGGGAAATCCGCAATAAAACCGCAAAATTAATGAACATGCTGCAGTTTTTACAGCGATGCGTTTCGCGGAAAAAAACGCATCATGCGCGCAAAACATGCGGAATTCATTCTAAATGATGGGATGCTTATTGTATGCATTTTTTTGCGGCTTTATAGCGTTTTTATCGGGAAAAAACGCAAAAAAACCACAACGTGTGCACACAGCCTATCTAATGTTTACTTTAAAAAGTTTTCCATTAAAAAATTGTCATATTCAATGTATGCAGTTTTTTCTTTGCAACAAGTTTAGCTAACAATAAAATGCCTACTGGTAACTGAAGAAGAGGGAGTAGGTCACAAAAATTGGTATATACGGGGTTGACTTATATAAAGCCCCTCTGCTGTATGGTATTGTAGAATTTACAACAGATATCACTCATGTAAGAAGTGAAATCTGGCATTGTTCTATATCTATATTTCTCTGCTGTATCTGTGCATCATGAATCGTGGTGTGTGTTAAAAGGGCCCACTGAGACTCTTTCGCCCGGGGCCCTCAAAAACCTGGAGCCAGCCCTGGACTCAACTACCCGTGTTACTATCCTTACATTTTTCTGACAATGGTAGTCTTGAAAACTTATATTTGTGTCACCCGAGTGCTGCTCAGCATGAAAGCAGGTAGAGGTGTTGCAAGTGGTATCAGAGATCCCAGCACAGGAGGCCTACACCGATCGCTCACTCACCTCATCTTAATGTAACGTTCAATTGAAAGCTGTAAATACTGTCCCAGACCCCGATACCTCATGCCTGGCTGATTGCTGCAATGCCATGCTACAAGTTATACTGTGGATGAATTGAGGCCACTTTCCTGGTGTCTGTCCCTCATTTGATGTGTTTTGGCAGCATTTGGAGCCATCATAATGTGTTGTGCATGTGATTGCTTTTGCCTCCCTTTGAGATGAATGGCGTTCGGTAATGAATATTCAACAAATTAATTGGCAAATATTGCAAATCCGGCGATCATAATCCGAACCTAAAGCAGAAATATTCACTCATCTCTAGTCTTCATCATCAGGAACATCAATGCTCAAATATTGTAAACCTGAAAAAATGAAGTTTTGGTGAATCCGGTTCCAAACTCTTGCCACCTCCTGTCGCCTCCAACTCAAAAATATTGCCAGAATCCGTTCCTTCCTCAGCCCACAATCTACCTAAACTCTTGTGCATGCCCTCATCATCTCCCGCCTCGACTACTGCAACACCCTCCTCTGTGGCCTCCCCGCTAACTCTCTTGCACCACTCCAGTCTGTCCTCAACTCTGCTGCCCGGCTAATCCACCTCTCTCCTTGCTACTCCCCTGCTTCTCCCCTCTGCAAATCCCTCCACTGGCTCCCAATTCCCCAACGAATCCAGTTCAAACTACTAACACTGATCTATAAAGCTATCCACATCCTGTCCCCTCCCTATATCTCTGAACTGATCTCCCAATATCTTCCCTCACGTAATCTTCGATCCTCCCAAGACCTCCTACTCTCCTCCACACTTATTCGTTCCTCACACAACCGCCTCCAAGATTTCTCCCGAATATTCCCCATCCTCTGGAATTCCATGCCTCAACACGTCCGACTATCCACCACCCTCGGCTCCTTCAGACGGAACCTGAAAACCCATCTCTTCAAGAAAGCCTACAGCCTGCAGTAACCATTCTGCCGCCTCGCCATCGCCAGAGCCGCCGCCTCGCCATCGCCAGAGCCGCCGCCTCGCCCCTACCTTCTGTCTCTCCCCCACTATCCCATAGAATGTAAGTCCGCAAGGGTCCACTCCCCTCTGTACCAGTCTGTCACTGTAAACTTTACTGTAAACGATATCTATAACTCTGTATGTAACCCCTTTCTCATGTACAGCACCATGGAATTAATGGTGCTATATAAATAAATAATAATAATAATAAATAATAATTTTGTGAATTTTGAAGCAAATGGAAATGTGTTCACCTGTAATGTCTGCACTATGCAGTAATATGGTGATTCTCAACCCCCTCTCTTCTATGTCCCCTAAGGAAAGCAAGAAAAGCAGCCAGTAGACAGACACATAACTCCACAAGGATTGCATGTGGGCAGTAACTGGGCATAGGTCCGCAGTGGAGCTGTAAACACAAAACGACAGGAAATTTTTCATCAGTACTTCTGCAACATTGCTTCAGTGTTTATTTTATGAATACATTCCAAAAGAATGCACAAACATAAAGATACATCACCAAAGCAATAAGTAAGGTCTGTAAACACAAAGCAGGAGGGCATTTTTAGTCTATTCAATGCCTTTGCAAAATTGCTTTCATTTCCTTAGATTAAATGAGGGGAAGCAATACATTTTTCTTCCAAATGTATTCACACCCCTTAAGAATGTAACAAGGTCAACCGGGGGGGGGGGGGGGCACTTCAATGGGGGGTACTTTCAGAGTCCTGGGGCCCGTGTTGTGGTCATTAGTCCTGTAGTCTTTGGGACCCCTCATACACATCTGCCCTGGCCAACGTATTCAGGTAGTTCTGAGGAAGCAACAGCTTCCTCTTCCCTGGTGGCTGCAAGTCCAGCCTCCTCTCTGCTGCTGCTGGACCAGCCCCTATTTTAACTATTGCCTGTCCATAACTCTGCAATAGTGATGCATATCGGAACATTATACATTGCATATACAGCACTTAAAGGGAAACATCCCAATACATTACAGGTACATAATACATATAGCATAATGACACAAAAACAAACAGGTGCATCATATGGCGATATACAGGGTACATCACATACATTGCAATAATGAACATAGCTATATCACATGCATGGGGGAAGTCACAAGGAAGGAGGAGGGGGCATAACTAAGGAGACTTGCCACCCCCTTACAAGTATGCACACCCTTTAAGTATGCACTTCTTTTTAAGTATGCACACCCCTTAAATATACACAGCTCTTACGTATGGACACCATTTAAGTATGCACACTCCGTTAAATATTCACATCCCTTTGATATGCACATCCCTTTTGTATGCACACCCTTTGAGCAGAGGTGTGTCTAGGTTTTCCAGCACCATGGGCAAGAATTCTGTTTGGCGCCATCCCCACTCATTCATATGCGATTTGCACACTTAGTCACGTGCCGACGAGCTGGAGCTGCTCGTCCTAATTCTCTCAATTGTCAGTGAAAAATTGAGAGAAGCACAAAGAAAAGCTTAATAATAATAATAATAATCTTTATTGATATAGCACCAACATATTCCGCAGCGCTTTACAGTTTAACAGTTTCAAACACAATAGTCATCAGTAACAACATTAACAATACAATAATTAAAGCAAAACAGGACGACCCTGCTCGTGAGAGCTTACAATCTACAATGAGGTGGGGGAGATACAAAGTACAGGTGTGTATTTACAATGATGTATTTACAATCAAGAAAGGCCGTACTGGGGGCCCACGGCACGTAAAGGGAGGCCGCCATGACGGGGTTACGTGGGACCTGGGGAGCTGGAGCAGTTAGAAGGGATACGGTGGTAAGGGGTTAACTGGGAACTTGAGGGGTGGCTTTAGGGGCATTTTTTGAAAATAAGGGGTGGAACTAGGGGACTGTGGGGAGGGGGCACATAAAAAGGGGCACGCTCCTCACGCAGGCATCCATTTTAGGTGCCTGCGTGACAAGTGAGGAATCTCTGTCACACTTACCAGAATGGACGTTGAAGCGATCCTCCAGCGTCTCCGGACGGCAGCCAGCTCCCAGGGGACAGATTGGCTGAATGCATCCGTTAACAGCCTTCTCCAGGGGACATCGGGAGCACCATCGCAGGCACCGCAGGACGGGCGCCGGCCGCGGAGGACTAGGCCTCCAGCGCGCCTAAGCCCGGACATCATCCCCAGGGCCCGGCGCCGAAATAGGAGCCCCTCTGCGGACCCTCCGGTAAGCAGCGCTGTTCCCTCCACCTCACAGCGCGGCGCCGGGAGGAATCCTCCAGTGTGGCGGGGCCTACAATGGGGGGTGGATCCTTCCTCCCCTCCTTCAGTGTCCGGGCGACGTGGGGCGGCAGGAGCAGGAGCCGGTACGGCGGCCGCCAGCATGCCCGCTGGCGCCGCTCAGCGTGGGAGGCAGCGACAGCCGAGGAGACGGGGGTCAGGTGCGGTGGCCCCTCAGCGCCGAGGATTATGCGGGCGGCAGTCGGCTGGCCCTGGCATCAGCGTGCGGCCTTCTGCAGTGCACAGCTCTGGAGTCTTCAACGCAGCAGCGCCCTCTGCTGGTGGTGGCCTGGATATTGCAAGTTCTGCGCCCTCTGCTGGTGTTGGCCGGGATTTTCCTGCAGCTGCGCCCTCTGCTGGTGATGGCCGGGATTTTCCTGGATCTGCGCCCTCTGCTGGTGATGGCCGGAACTTTCCTGGATCTGCGTCCTCTGCTGGTGGTGGCGGAAATTTTCCGGATTCCGGCAGGCGACATTCCGTCGCTTCAGTACGCAGTGCCGGGGACGTATCCGTGGCAAGGAGCCGCACATCTTCCATCGGGCGGCAGGATGCTGGCTCGGCCTTTTCCCTTTCCGCAGCACCAGGGCAGTTGACGGCATCACCGAGTCGCCAGGACACGGATACGGCCGCCAGGAGTTCGGCGGGCAACATCGCGGATCAAGCCGGTCGGGATGCAGGACACCTTCGGCTGGGAGCTGGATCTTCGGCTGCTGGGCTCACAGCACCCAGGCAGCTAGGTGAGAACATTTTCCCTATCTTTAATTTGCCAGGCATAGTTTCCCCTGAAGCTAGGAATAGTGACATTACTTCGGGAGTTGCTAGCGGGGGTATGGGTTTAATCCTTAGAGGTTTAGGGGAGCTAGCGGGCTTGTGGGGGTCCGGTCTTAGCAGGGGGTCTTTGCCGTCAGCTGCTTGGTTGGGAAATACGGGGTCGTTTGAGGGGTCTAGACAGTTGTCTGAAGTTACGGGTACATCCAGCAGTGCGGGTCCTGCGGCAGACACGGGGAGCTCATCAAGGGAGAAGGACGGAACAACACCAGGGCCTGGGTCAGGAATTGATGCACCAGGTGAGGGAGCTTTGCAGGATAAGGAAAAGGAGGATGTACCGCAACTAGACGATGCGGCTAGGGGGGAGGTCTATGTCTGCTTCGAGGGCCCGTTAGGGGCACATTTGAAACAAGAGGTTAGGGAAAAAATCTGGAAAGGGGAGTGCATAGAAATATTTTCTCTTTTACCCCTAGAGAGATTTAATTTGGATAGACCTAGAAGGGAGGACTCTAAAAAAGAAGATGAGGAGAAACGGAGATATAGGCTGATTCCCAGATCATTTTCAAATTGGCTGCAAGCTTTCGCTATTATGGCTAGCGTAATCGGGGAGAAGGCCCCGGAAAATTGCTCGGCATTATTTTGTTACTTAGATGCCATAGGGGAGGCTTACAGGACCTATGGGGGACAGGGTTGGTTACGCTATGACGAACAGTTTCGTCAGCGTAAGGCTTTTAGGCCAAGTATCAGGTGGGATCACAAGGACATAGCGTTGTGGATGAGAGTTATGGTCCCGTCCCGTTTAGGTCAGACTAGCCAGCCTTTTCACGGGGGCGCCGGGAGTTCAGGGCAGTCAGGACACTCGGCGGCTTTGCAGAAGGGACTGTGTTTCGCCTTCAATGATGGCATATGCAGATTCGGGAGCAAGTGTAAATATAGGCACGAGTGTTCAACCTGCGGGGGGTGCATAGCGCTTCAAAATGTTTCAGGGGTAACAGGCAAAAAGTTGGAGATTCAGCTGACAAAAGGGGTGACTCCGGTGCAGTGGGTCGTGATGGAGGCCTTTCTAAGTAGATACCCTGATAGGTCAGCTGCAGTTTTATTGCGCGACGGTTTTAAGGAGGGTTTCAAAATCCCTTATGTTGAGCAGGATGTTAGTTTAAAAAGAAAAAATTTGAAATCGGCGTTACAATTCCCGGAGGTCGTGTCGGAGAAGTTGAATAAGGAAGTTGCTCTGGGAAGAATGGCAGGCCCATTTGTCGCCCCTCCGATTGCAAATCTGAGGGTGTCACCTCTTGGCGTGGTCCCTAAGAAAGAACCTAATAAATTTAGGTTAATCCATCACCTGTCATTTCCGAAGGGATCTTCGGTTAATGATGGTATTGATCCCGAGTTGAGTTCGGTGTCGTACTTATCATTCGATTCAGCGATGGAGTGGGTTAGAGCATGTGGAAAGGGGGCTAAGCTGGCTAAGACCGACATCGAAGCGGCCTTTCGTTTGTTGCCAGTTCATCCTGACAGTTTGCATTTATTGGGTTGTTTTTGGGATGGCGGCTTCTTTGTTGATCGTTGTCTTCCCATGGGTTGCTCGATTTCATGTGCTTACTTTGAGGCCTTCAGCACGTTCCTAGAATGGGTGGTGAAAGATGTGTCTGGGATACGCTCATGTTCGCACTATCTGGATGACTTTCTGTTTATAGGGCCAGCGGAATCAGCAGATTGTTCGATTTTGTTGCATACAATGGAGAGTGTGACAAAAAACTTCGGGGTGCCTTTGGCGGAGGATAAAACAGTTGGTCCGGTGACAGTGTTGAGCTTCCTAGGCATTGAAATCGACACGGTAGCAATGGAATGTAGGCTACCTGCAGACAAGGTTACCGCGTTGCGCCAAGATGTGGTTAATACGATTGGTTTGAAGAAGATAAATTTGCGCAGTTTGCAATCGTTGTTAGGGAAACTGAACTTTGCATGTAGGATCATGCCGATGGGTCGAGCGTTCTGCCGCCGCCTATCCTTGGCAACAGTAGGGGTAAAGTCCCCTTTGCATTTCATCAGGATAAAGAAAGAGTTTCGGGACGATTTGAAGATGTGGGCGGATTTTCTGGACGAGTACAATGGCAGATCTCTGTGGATTCAGCCGGTGGCAGATGCTACCTCCTTGGGCATTTTGGTGCATGTCGTTGAAATGAGTGGCTTTGGTCTTTTCTTTCATGGTAGCTGGTCAGCAGCGGCTTGGCCGGAAGAATGGAAGGAGGAGGGGTTAACAAACAACCGGCTACTGTTGCATTTGTTCCCCAGGGTAGTTGCGTTGGCCCTGTGGGGTGACAAATTGAGGAATTTGAAGATTTCTTTTCATTGTGAGCATGTTGGAACGGTGACGGCGGTAAACTCGTTGTCAGCGGCTACGCCTGCAGTAGTGAAGGTCTTGCAGCACTTGGTTTTCCTGGGTCTTAAGTTTAACTTATGGATTGTATCTGAAGTTAGCTTGTCAGCGCCTGATCCAATAGTTGTTGCTCTTTCTCAATTTCAGTGGCAGCTTTTCCGGGATTTGGCACCACAGGCGGAGAGCGCGGGCGGGATTGTCCAGTGGAGTTGTGGAACCTGCCGCGAGGGCCGTAACAGAGTTATTTACCAAATCGCTCGTGGATTCATCTTGGTCTCATTATAATCAGGCTTGGAGCTTGTGGGAATCCTGGATGTCAAGTATGGACCATGGAGGAGGAGTATGGTTTGTTGTTGTTCTTAGGTCATCATTGGGAGGCAGGTTGGTCTGTGACACGTTTGAATAAGTTTCTGGCGGGGCTAGCCTTCAACCTTAAATGGAGGGGGGGTAAGGATATAACGAAATCCTTCTTGGTTCGGCAAGTTGTTCGGGGTTGGAAGAAAGGCTGGAAGGCTTCGGACGGTCGCCGACCCGTATCTTATGAGGTGCTCTCAGCCATTGAGCGGAAGTTGCAAGAGGTGTGTTTTTCCGAATGGGAAGTGGTTCTGTTC
Organism: Ranitomeya imitator; assembly: GCF_032444005.1. Lineage (NCBI taxonomy): Eukaryota > Metazoa > Chordata > Amphibia > Anura > Dendrobatidae > Ranitomeya > Ranitomeya imitator. The sequence goes on along the minus strand of NC_091282.1, from coordinate 789,791,416 downwards.
TGTGCAGCCTTTTCTTTGGCCTTCTTTGGGGCATTTCGGTTAGGTGAGTTGGTTAGCCCGTCCGTTAGTAAAAAAGGTATTTTGTTAAGAGAAAACGTGGATGTCGAAGGGAATAAGGTGGTAGTGTTTATTAAGGCTTCCAAAACGGACGTGTATGGGAAAGGGTGCAAAGTGGTGTTGTTCAATGTTGAAGGATCCCCGGTGTGCCCGGTGGCATCCGTGAAGAAGTACATGGCAAAGGGCGGGGTGTTAGACGAGCCATTCTTGGTGCACGAAAATGGGTCTTTCTTGTCCCGTTTTCAGTTTATTTCTGTTTTTAGGAAATGTTTGGCGGCAGCGGGCTTACCTGCAACACAATATAGTGGTCACTCCTTCAGGATCGGGGCAGCGACTGAGGCCGCTAGGTGGGGCCTTGGTGAGGATGTGGTTCGGAGAATTGGGAGGTGGGAATCTTCAAGATTCCAGTCGTATGTTCGCCCAAACCTATTGTGAGTTAGAAGCTGTGTTAAGTTAATTGTTTGTTGCCTTTCTTTCTGTGTTGCAGGGCCTGATCCGATGCTCGTCTGGATCATGGGGCATTCGTATGTTGTATGGGCTGCGTTGCGTGCTGCGGTTCGTCCGGACGGTCGTCAGTTGGGTCTTTCTCGAGAGACAGTGACTTTACGATGGATCGGTAAAAGGGGGATGGTGTGGAAGGAATGGTTACCTGAATTTCATCGTTTTGTTAGACTGGATAGAGTGCCGGAGATCGTGGTGATACATTTAGGGGGGAATGATTTGGCTAAACGGTCTTGTAGGGAGCTGATTAAGGATATCAAATTCGATATCCTGAGGTTCTGGGTCATGTTTCCAAAAGTGTTGTTGGTGTGGTCCGACATCATTCCCCGTAAAAGATGGAGAGGTGCTAGATCACACGAGGGGGTGAACAGGGCCCGGATTAAAATAAACAGGGCCATATCTCGGTTTATGGTGAGGAATGGCGCGTTGGCCGTGAGACATGTGGACTTGGAATCGGGTCAAGGAGCTTACTGGAGAGCTGATGGCGTGCACCTGAACGCGGTGGGTAATGATATGTGGTGTTTGGCTATCCGTAGTGGCATTGAATTAAGCTTGAAGGTGTGGAGGGACATGAATGGCTAAGGTGTCAGGCCATTCGTGTTCGTGGCGGGGGTGGAGGTCCTCGAAGTCGGTGGAAATGGTAAATCGTGGTTCAATGGGGTGGGGATCTTGAGAGGTCCTGGACACCCCATGAGAGAATTTAACAAGGCGCGGTACGGTTATTCCGCGTGAGGTGGATTTATGGACCCCTGGCATGGGGGTGGGTTCGGTGGACCAGGATTGGTTGTTATCTATCCCTGAGCTGGTGCTTTACGGCTGGGGGTAAGACTCATCCTGGGCTGAACATTGTGGAGTTTTTGGGATACTGAGTTTTTTATAACTTTGGGGCTTCGAGGACCGCCCCTCCTATTCTGGGTTGTCATAAAAGTTCTGTTATCTTTTATTTAATAAAATGGCTGCTGTGGCCAATTAAATCCAACATATGTCTCCGTCTGCTGTTTTGAGTACGTTAGAAGTTTATTCTTTAGATTGTTAAGAGATCTGTTTAAGGGGGTTGGGGTAATTTTTTCCAGGTCACGGAACTCACGTATACCCTATGTCAAGAAAGGCCGTACTGGGGGCCCACGGCACGTAAAAGGAGGCCGCCATGACGGGGTTACGTGGGACCTGGGGAGCTGGAGCAGTTAGAAGGGATACGGTGGTAAGGGGTTAACTGGGAACTTGAGGGGTGGCTTTAGGGGCATTTTTTGAAAATAAGGGGTGGAACTAGGGGACTGTGGGGAGGGGGCACATAAAAAGGGGCACGCTCCTCACGCAGGCATCCATTTTAGGTGCCTGCGTGACAAGTGAGGAATCTCCCGCCCACCCTCCCTTTTTTGGTTAGGGTAATGGGGGGGGTGAAGTCGGCATATGTGGGCTTTTGGAGTATTGTTTTAAGAGGCGTCTAAATGTATTTATTTTGTTATGTGAATGCTGTCAGGGTATTGTCACGGCAGTTGGCGGGGGTGGAGGTCCTCGAAGTCGGTGGAAATGGTAAATCGTGGTTCAATGGGGTGGGGATCTTGAGAGGTCCTGGACACCCCATGAGAGAATTTAACAAGGCGCGGTACGGTTATTCCGCGTGAGGTGGATTTATGGACCCCTGGCATGGGGGTGGGTTCGGTGGACCAGGATTGGTTGTTATCTATCCCTGAGCTGGTGCTTTACGGCTGGGGGTAAGACTCATCCTGGGCTGAACATTGTGGAGTTTTTGGGATACTGAGTTTTTTATAACTTTGGGGCTTCGAGGACCGCCCCTCCTATTCTGGGTTGTCATAAAAGTTCTGTTATCTTTTATTTAATAAAATGGCTGCTGTGGCCAATTAAATCCAACATATGTCTCCGTCTGCTGTTTTGAGTACGTTAGAAGTTTATTCTTTAGATTGTTAAGAGATCTGTTTAAGGGGGTTGGGGTAATTTTTTCCAGGTCACGGAACTCACGTATACCCTATGTCATGGTCCAGCCATCTTCAGGGGTGGGGGATAGATAGAGATAGTGAACAGGCTACACACATTTACACATAAAATGTGTAATGTAATGTTGTCATGTGACCGTAAGTATGGAATCAGAACTGATTGAAGTGTCCATGTGATGGCTGCTGGAACCAGCAAGCAGAGCTGAATCCTGACAGTGAGGATATTACTCAGTGTTATGATTGGCTACAGGGCTTTATTTTACAATTAAAGCACATGTCCAGGTTTGAGAGAAAAGTCTGCATTCATTCTATGTGACTGCAGGCTTCTGAATTCTCACAGCGCACACACTGCACACTTTTAGGATTCTCCCCTGCCGGTGGCAAGAGTGGACGTTAATGTCACTACAAGTATGAGATTTTCATACCTGTAGTCACATTCCGACTAGGCATGTCCAGGCTCACTCAATTCATTATCATTGAGTGAGGCCACACGTCTAGTCAGCAAGTGACCACATGTATACAAGTCGCCGGAACCAGAGAATCCTGACAGCATGCAGTGAGCACTGTGAGAATTGAAAAGTCTGTAGTCACATAGAATGACTGAAGACTCATCTCACACTTGGACAACCTTATAAATGCTCCTAACATAAATAAAAACATAGTAACCCTTAACTTGTCAGACGGCACAACACTTGATTAACATAGACATGTATGACGTAATCTTACAAGTTATGGATTGTTACATGTTTACAGGATAAGAAGCAAAAACAGCACAATATCCATGACCAAAACCACCAGCAGTCAAGAAATACATATTCAGAACAACCATCAGTACAGAAATACAGCATCACAACTCTCATCGGTACAAAAATGCATCACCAGAACCACTAGCTGTACAGAAATTTATCATCAGAACCACCAGCAATGCATAAATACATCTGTATAACCCCCATCAGTATAGAAAGACAGCATCAAAACCCTCATTAGTACAGGAATACATCACCAGAACCACGATCAGTACATGAATATATCACTAGGACCACCATTAGTACATGAATTCAGCACCATGATACATCAATTGTAATATCAGGTCAGACATGAACCTTCAAATTCCAGTACATCCTTAAGGCCCCTTCACACTTAGCGACGCTGCAGCGATACCGACAACGATCCGGATCGCTGCAGCGTCGCTGTTTGGTCGCTGGAAAGCTGTCACACAGACCGCTCTCCAGCGACCAACGATGCCGGTAACCAGGGTAAACATCGGGTAACTAAGCGCAGGGCCGCGCTTAGTAACCCGATGTTTACCCTGGTTACCATGCTAAAAGTAAAAAAAAAACAAACACTAGATACTTACCTAACGCTGTCTGTCCTCCAGCGCTGCGCTCTGCTTCTCTGCTCTCCTCCTGTACTGGCTGTGAGCCGGAAAGCAGAGCGGTGACGTCACCGCTCTGCTTTCCGGCTCACAGCCAGTACAGGAGGAGTGCAGAGCACAGCGCTGGAGGACAGACGGCTGTAGGTAAGTATGTAGTGTTTGTTTTTTTTTACTTTTAGCATGGTAACCAGGGTAAACATCGGGTTACTAAGCGCGGCCCTGCGCTTAGTTACCCGATGTTTACCCTGGTTACCAGTGAAGACATCGCTGGATCGGTGTCACACACGCCGATCCAGCGATGTCAGCGGGAGTCCAGCGACGAAATAAAGTTCTGGACTTTATTCAGCGACCAACGATCTCCCAGCAGGGGCCTGATCGTTGGTCGCTGTCACACAGAACGATTTTATTAACGATATCGTTGCTACGTCACAAAAAGCAACGATATCATTAACAATATCGTTATGTGTGAAGGTACCTTTAACCATGGTTAAGATACTGGGAGGTGTTGCTATCAGTCATCATCAGACTGTGGATCGTACAATAACCACAGTACTGATGAGAATTAGTCAGTATCGCAATAAACATTTACATCCAGTTACCTTGTAGATTTTCTCTGAGCGGAGTTGTTCTCTTTCTTTTCTTCATGTTGCTCAGATGCCATCATGGCTTTTCTCATCCACTGTTCTTCTCTGCAGACTTTCATCTTCTCTGATCTTGGGCAGCACATCCTCACATGATACTTTTAAAAATAGCGGTGTCATTTTAATGCTACTAAATTAAAATATCTGCCCTATGCTTTGCCCCTGAATAAATAATTGCCTCTTACTATATTCCCTTTACAAAAATAAGACCCACACACTGTTCAACCCCCTACTCTACATAATATGTCTGCACCCATCCCTTTCCTCACTTCTTATACTATTTGCACCCATTTCTTCCCTCACTCCCCATACTGTGTCCTCATACATTCCTTCTTCGCTCTTTGCCATATAATGCCGGCACCCATCCTCCCCATTCTGTGTCCGCAGCCATCCTCCCCACTCTGTGTCCGCATACATTCCCCTCCTCGCTCCTCATACTGTGTCTGCACCCATTCCCCAATACTGTTTTTTATACAAACCCTCCATCCCACCCTTTGCTCCTCATACTGTGTCCTCAAATGTCTCCCACTCCACCCCTCTGCTCCCCATTCTATATCTGCACCCATCCTTTCCTTGCTCTCCAAATCTTTCCCACCCCCACTAAAATAAATCTTCATTGTCTTCAGCTCCACTGGAGCACTTAACCACCAATGTTGTTTGCACCTCTGCATGCCATCAGCAAGATTACATGACCTAACCCTGCTGCTGATGTTGTGTGAAAGACATGAGTACAACTGATCGCTGAGAAACAGCTCACTGCACCTTTTTTGAGCCAGCTGTCAGGTTGACAGCTGACTTAGAAAACAGCTGACACTCACTATGGGGGGCTGCACTATGCAGCCACTAATGAGACACCTCGGACGACCGCTTCAGGCCTCCCAATGGAGCTCCCCTGCTCTGCCAGCTGTGCCTGGGGCAAATGCCCATCCTGACCCCCTAGATATGCCTCTGCTTTAAGTATATACACCCTTTAAACATGCATACTTTTTTAAAACTATTTTACCGAAATAACATTTTGTATCAAAACAGAAGTAATTACTGATTGCGATAAATCTGAGGAGAACGGCCGTGTAATCTGTGTTCAGAAATAAGAAATAGATTATTCATCGTGCGTTGGGTCCACAGCAGGCGAGATTGTTTATAGTCATTTTCATTATTTTTATAAAAATACATTAATTTACTTTTATTTTTTATTATTAGGAAATAACATTAATGGGAATTTTTCAGGCTCATTACCCGTTTCGTGTCCGCCGAGCGTGGCCGTAATGATCGCTCTGCAAGTGACATAATTTTAATAAACAGCATGAAATGTGAGTGGGAGGTAACTGAAGACGCCGGCATTCTACCGTAGAACACAAGGGCGGCTTTGTATCAGGAGGTCATGTGATTGCGGCACTAAATTGAGTAAAGTGATTGGCCCTTTTAGGAACAATTTTTTCCCCATTCAAATATGCAAAAGCCGTTGATTGTGCATTTCAGGCATTTTTATTTTCTCAAATAGAATTTTGAATCACTTGTTACATTAGTTGGCTATTTTCAGCTACAGTAACCTTTCCAATTTAGGCTGTAATATTAGAGAAGGAAAAAGAAACAATGTTTCAAAAATAAGGAAAATAATAAAAAGCTGTAATAATTTTAAGATTACACAATGATTCTAGACTTCTCCTTAGATAATATTGACAATATGTAACCAGGACTAATTAGGGTTATCACCCTCATGAATTCTTCTAAAACAAGAATTATCCCCTTACTGACATCGGACTTATTAGTACTCCGAAGTCATCATCCCCCACTTTGAAGTGGGCTCCGGCGGTGAGCCCAGATCTTTCCGGGGACATGTCAGCTGATTTGAACAGCTGACATGTTACCGCAGTAGCTGCCGGTGGTGGAATCGTGATCCACCTGCAGCTATTAACTAGTTAAATGCCGCTGTCAAACTCTGACAGCGGCATTTAAATCGCGTCATCGGGCCAGAAATACCCGCACATGAACGGGGGTCATTGGTGCGTCGGCATGACAACCAGAGGTCTCCTTGAGACCTCTATGTTTGTCAGTGCCAGATTGCTATTCAGAAATTCAGCTACATAGAGGTGATCTGAACATGTTTTTTAAAAAATATATTAAAAATAAAAGTTTAAATCACCCCCTTTTTGCCCCATTCAAAATAAAAGCATTAAAAAAAAATCAAACCTACACATATTTGGTATCGCCATGGTCAGAATTGCCCTATATATCAATAAAAAAAAGGATAAACCTGATTGCGAAAAGGCATAGCGATAAAAAAGGCAAAATGCCAGAATTACGTTTTTGTGGTCGCAACGACATTGAATTATAATGCAATAATGGGCGATCAAAAGAACATATCTGCTCCAAAATGGTATAAAAAGCCCATCAGCTCGGCATGCAAAAAATAAGCCCTCACCCAACCCGAGATCACGAAAAATGGAGACGCTACGGGTATCGGAAAATTGCAAATTTTTAAATTTTTTTTGCAAAGTTTGGATTTTTTTTCCACCACATAAAAAAAAGAAAGAAAAGAAAGCTAGACATGTTTGGTATCCATGAACTCGTAATGACCAGTGTGAAGGAGAGTTAATAACAAGATAACATAAAGTGCAAAAAAGTGCATAATAAACACAGAATACCCCACTATAACTGTTCCCTGCTATTTGTAACAGCCTACCTGACTGTGGGGGTTGGCACCCTACTGTTCAGCGGATATGGCGCCCCCACTCCTCGATGGCTCACCCTAAGGATAACCCTATAGATAAACTAATAACTCTCAGATGTATAGCATGGTGGGCCCAAATAACCTGCAGCCACAACCATTAGTCTCAAATAGGCTGAATCCAGTTAACACTACATGAGCACAGTGCTGATAGAAGACTGTGCTCCCATACTTTGACATAAAAATATGACAGTTATAACAATCGTGTACTCATTATTTCCAATGTTTTGAGGACAAACACCTCACACCTCAACGCGTTTCACTGATCTGGATCATCAGGAGGCTTAGATAAACAGATGCTTAGATAAACAGATGCTTAGATAAACAGATATCTTTTTTCTGAATGTGCAGAGTTACAATGTAGGAATAATAATACAGGAAATATATATATCTTGGTACCGTGTTAGCCAGTAGAAATTTATTTTTCTCTATGCCTGATGAGGAGACCTGAGTAGTCTCGAAAGCTTGCAATTTTTTACCATCTTTTCGGAATACTTAATGGTAATTAATGCTGCTTAGGTTGTCTTTAGCGGCCCTTATAAGCAGAATAGTGAGTGCAGCTCTGGGGTATAATACAGGATGTAACTCAAGATAAGTAATGTAATGTATGTACACAGTGACTGCACCAGCAGAACAGTGAGTGCAGCTCTGGAGTATAATACAGGATGTAACTCAGGATCAGTAATGTACTGTATGTACACAGTGACTGCACCAGCAGGATAGTGGGTGCAGCTCTGCTCAGCTGCTGCTCATTGTGCTAATTGTGGGTGCGGTCGCTGCTGAACCTGCAGTGTGCTCCTGAGCTCCAGAGAACCACCATCTCTCCACCTGGGGACCTGCTCTCTCTCTTACCCAGGGAGGGAGTGGGTTTCCTGGGATGAGTGAGGGAGCCAAGTCCCAGGCTTCTGCTTCCCGGACCAGGCTGGCGGGGGGCAGAAGGAACCAGCAACCAGCCTGCACATCAGAGGATTCGGGGGTGAGACGCTCCACCAGGAGTCGCAGCAATGTGGCTCCTACTCCCCCCAGGTCTGCAGAGACCCAGAGAAGCCGCAAGGCTTCCATGGAGGAGAAGCCTGCTAGTATGCAAGATGGCGACCCTTCTGGAGGAAAGCTGAGTGCTCACGGAGGTGAGGCCGACCTCACTGAGGAGGGTTGGGCGCTGCAGAGTCCCCGGGAGTCTGTGTCCACCTATGCCTCCCGGGTCATGAGCCACCTCCGTGAGTATGAAGATGCTAGCAAGAGACTGATGAGACTCCGGGAGGAGCTGCGCTGCACAAGCAACAAAGCTGCAAGTTCCTCCAAACCGAGGAAGAATCAGCTCCAGGCGGAGGTAAGGAGACTGAAAGTGGACATCAATGAGCTTGAAGTCAGAAAAGCTTTCATAAGAGAAAAAAGTGGACCGTTTAAGGAAAAACATATTAATGAAGATCGATTCAGGGAAATGGCTGATAACAGAGAGCAAAGGCAGATGGGGCTGCAGCCTGAGTGCCAGGTGGATGATGATGAGGAGGAGGATGACCAGCAGAAAGCTCCACCTGGCAGCCCTCTTAGTCACTCAGAGGCCACGTGCAGCGAGCTCCCTTCTGGACAGGCGACGATGACATCTCGTCGCAGTTCTGCTGGCTCTGGGGAGGACAGTGACATCGGCCAGGGAGGGGCGCTAATGGCAGAGATCAAGCTGCTGGAGTCCCCAGTGTGCCTTCAAAACTTCCATCTTGGTGATGGTTTACCAGAGGAGGCACCTGGGGGCCAGAAGAAAAAGGTAAAGATCAAACCTAAGCTGCAGGAAGCGGTAAGCTATGTATATGCCCCCCTCCCTGTACCCCCTGAGTCGGCTGCAGGGTCAGCTCGCTGTATAAGCCCCGTTTCCCAGCCCAGCCCTGGTTCTGCTGTGGATCCGGTGCAAAGGCGCGGGGAGATTACAGAGCACGGTAATGAGGCACAGAGCTCCGTCTCTGCTTGTAGTAGCGGGGATGTAGCAGCAGGTGCATCAGCCAAGAGGCTGGACAGTGAGGGCGGCCCGGCGGCGGGCAAACGATCAGGCCACGATGCTGTGGTGCGCTCCTCAGTGGGAGGGGGGAGCGGCCCAGTGTCGGGGGCAGCTCCGGTAGCCTCGGTGCCCTTGAATGCTGTTGCCGCTGATCACTTAGTTGAGGAGCGGCGGCAGTGTGAGGGGGTTGCTGGGGCTGGGAATTCCGGTCCTCCTCCCAAAGTCCTGTTCTGTGTTGGTGCTGCTGGTCAACAAGATGCTGACATAAAGGATCAGCGGCGCCCCACAGTGGTGAAAGATCAGCGGCGCCTGGTAACAGTAAAGCAGCGGAAAATATCATCTGATGATGCGGAGGGCACACGTAAGACCAGGGGTGAGGTCACCTACAGTTCTGTGGAGGAGAATCAGCCGCTTGTGCCTGATGATACGGAGGTCAAAATGTCACCCCCTGTTGTCACTGGTCCAGCAGGAGTGAATGTGGTGGTGGGTATGGATGAGGAAAACTCTTTGTCTAGTGGTGTGGTTGCTGGTTTGGTAGAGGGTGAGGGGGTTATGGAGGTGGGTGATGGTGATGCTGTTGGTGTGGATGTGGTCACTGGTCCGGTTGCCCCCCCGGTGGTGGCAGCGCCTGTCAGGAGTTATGCTGCTGTCACCTCCGGGGGAAATAGGGCATCCTCCTCGTCTCCGGGCTCTGGGGACGGCATGTTGCAACGGCGTCTCCTGGAGGGTCTAAAGAGGGGGGAGAGATCACTAATAGTAGAGGGTCGAGAGGTTGATCTATCCTTCTGGATAGAGAGGCATGGCCTCGGGCCCTTCCGAGAGCAAAGGGGGGGGGATACAGTGTGGTCCCTCCCAACAGCCGGGCCGGGTAGTGTGCGTAGGAATGTGGTCCGTCTTCAGTGGAGGGGCAATGATGCGTGTCCTCCAAGGTCTAAAGTTGTGGAGCTCCTGCTGAGGATGGGCTTCAGTGCAATTGACATCTACACCTTGATACATCCCTATTCCACACCTGATTTTGATGTCAGCTTTGTTCGGCCAGAGGGGCTGGAGCTCTTCTGGTCGAACTATGAGTTGGCAAAAAATGAGCCCGGCTGGCGAGACTTTGCCGTTCAGGTGGTGTCTCGCCAAAACCAAGTCAAGAAAGTGACCGTGATGACTTGTAACGAGTCACTTTCTTGTTATGACATCATGACGTGACTTGGCCGGTATGGAGAGGTGGTAGAAATGCCAAAGAAAAACCGTGACGAGTTTGGTATCTGGTCAGGGGCCTGGACGTTTATGGTAAAACTTAAGCGTTCAGGTGGTACGGTTGCCCACATACCATCATCTGCCTTCCTGGGTAGGGATCGTATCCTGGTCTTCTACCAGGGGCAACTGAAGCTCTGTCGCAGGCGCGGCGACCCCACACACTTCAGCGCAAACTGCACTGTGCAGAAGTGTGCACTGTGTAGGGATATCGGCCATCTTGCTGCATCTTGTGTGGAGATAAGGTGTCACCTGTGTGGTGACTTAGGTCACCCATTCAGCCGTTGTCCTCGCTCCTTTGCTAATGCGGTCGTGACCCCAGTGGGAGAAAGCCGTGAGGCTGATTCTGCTGGGGAAGGGACTAGCAGGGGTGAGGGAGCTGAGGGGCCAAGGAAGAAAAGCAATAAAAAGACGCCTGCCCAGCTAAGGCGTCTAGACAAGCGCAGACAGGATAGGGAGCTGGGCGAGCCTCGTACTACTGGGGCGGCCCCTGTTCTGGATGCCAGTCTTGCTGCTGAGGCCCCGAGGGATGATGAGTTGGATAAGGAGGTCAGGAGGATCCACAGGGAGGAAAGTGCCACTGCCTCAGAGTCCTCCCATTATGAAAGTATGGATGAGGATAATAGGCAGTGGCTAGAGGACAAGCGTAAGCTCGGCACCAAAAAGAAAAGAAAGAAGGGAGATAAAACATCTTCTCCCGCTCTGACCAAGGTACCTAAGGAAGGAAAAACCGACTCCCCTCTGGTTGGTCTTTCTAACCGGTTCCAAGCCCTTGAAAACATCTCTTCCTCTGAGGAGGAAGCTGAGGGTGAGGTTCTGGCTTTGGCGGGGCTCACAGGGGACGCCGAGTCTCCTCCATCTGGGAATGTAAGATCCTTGGAGGGAGGGACTGGCCCAGAGTCCGGAGACGAGGACCAAAAAAATAAAAAACACGTGGGAATGGATACTTCATTGTCATTAAAGAGGGGGATGGATTCCTCCTCTGAGGCAGAGGATAAGGGGAGTGGGAAAAAGAAAGCCATCTAACTCAATCACCAATGATGTCGGTACCCACTCCGTTGACGCTGGCATCCATTAATGTTGCCAGCATAAAGTCAAATACAGCTAGATTTGCGGCCTTTGATTTTCTCAGCCGGGTTGAAGCTAACATTTTCTTTTTGCAAGAGACCAGGCTGCCAAACATGGCAGATGTGTTTAAAGCTAAGAGGGAGTGGAGACTCGGGCCCTCCTATTGGTCTCTTGCGGCCGAGCCGTATAGCGGAGTGGTGGTCCTTTTTACCGCATCGGTGGAATGCCGACGGGTTATTGAGTTAGAAATGGGGAGGTGCCTGATCTTAGATGTCCTCATGAAGGGAAAAGAGCTCTGGCTCATTAACATCTATGGTCCCCAAACTAAGTGGGACCGGAAGTGTCTCTTTATGAGGATCAAGCCCTACCTTTTTACAAGTCGGCAGGTTGTCTTTGGAGGGGACTTCAATGCTGTCACGAGACCCGAGATAGAGGAGGTTCCAGAGACAAGCTGACTTATGATAGCGTCGCCCTTAATAGTATAGCTAGTGAGGCTCGCCTGGTGGATGTCCACATTCGTCACACCCCAGGCCACGAGGGGTTCACCTATCATAGAGGTAACTGTAGGTCCAGAATAGATAGGTTTTATTTAAAGGAGGAAGCTGTCTCTTCAGCAGTGTCTGTTGTTGAGGTGGAGTTCTCCGACCACTGTTTAATTTTGTTTTCTCTGAATGTTACAGAGACCCTCCTGATGGGAAGAGGCTTTTGGAGGCTCAATTCATCTCTCTTGGAAGAAGCGGAGATAAGACAGTCCTTTGAGGATTTTCTTCAGAGCCAGGTACCATTACTGGATCTTTGTAGTAGTAAGTCAGAGTGGTGGGAGATGTTCAAGGAAAGGGTGGCGAGATTCGTCCGCCAGCTCTCGAGCCTCAGGAGTCTGAGCAGGTACCGCCTGTATCAGGGTCTGAGGAGGAAACTCGAGCATCTTGTCTCAACTGGAGGTAGCCGCGAGGAGATCTCCAGAGTGAAATCTTTGCTTATGAGGTGTCAGTACGATAGACACGCATCTTTGGTTTTTGAGAGGGATTACGGGAAGTACCGCTCGCCCGACCCTTACAGAAACTGCAAGATGTCAGTGAATAGTAAAGTGGTTACAGGACTGGTCGACACTACGGGGTCCCTGAGGCGATCCAGATCAGGGATCCTGGAGGTTGTCAGATCCTTCTACTCGCACCTCTTGGGGAAGAGGGATCTTGATTGGGATGAGATGTCGGCTTTCCTGGCTGAAGCTGTCCCCGAACCAGGGGTAGACCCCTCTCATGAACGTTTTGACAGAAATGATCAGGGAAGAGGAAGTTCAGTTGGCGATTGAAGGGCTTGCCCCCAAAAAATCGCCTGGTCCAGATGGCTTAACATCTGAATTCTATAAGACCTTTAAGGACGTTTTGGTTCCCCTCTTGACTGAGGTATTCAATGAGTGTCTTTCCTCGGGCACTCTGCCGAAGTCAATGAGGAGGTCTGCTCTGATCATCTTGTCAAAGGGTAAGGACCCATCTTGCATTGAGAATTGGCGTCCCATAGCGCTTCTCAATGCAGACAGGAAGGTTCTGGCAAAGGTGCTGTTTAATCGGCTGGTGAAATTTGCACCCCGACTCCTTTCGGGGGCCCAGCATTGCTCTGTTCCAGGCCGCAGCACATTTAGTGCTGTGCTCTGTGTCCGAGAGGCAGTGGAGCAGGGTAGGGCTGGTCACTGGAAGGGGTACATGCTGTCACTGGACCAGGCAAAAGCGTTTGATCGGGTTAATCATGAGTACCTCTGGTCCATCCTTCTGAGATATGGCCTGCCGGGGGGGTTTGTTGATTGGCTTAAGACCTTGTACAGTGGGGCAGAGAGTTTCCCGCTTGTGAATGGTTGGATTGGCAGCTCTTTTGAGGTTGGGTCTGGTGTTCGCCAGGGTTGTCCCTTGAGCCCGCTGCTGTACGTGTTTGCCATTGATCCTCTTCTTAGGAGGGTGGAGCGTGGACCGTTGGCCGGGATCGGGATGGACCAGGCAGCACCGGAAGCCACTCTGAGGGTGGTGGCATATGCTGATGATGTCACTGTGTTTGTTTCCTCTCATGAGGAGGCAGGGTGGCTGATGTCATTGGTAGATCGCTACTCGGAGGCATCCGGGTCCAAGATCAACCAGGATAAGTGTGAGAGTCTCTGGCTGGGAGGAAGAGATCCTGGTTTTGATCTCCCGGACACCCTTCCAGGACCCAAAGTCTCTGCAAAAGTCCTTGGCATCGAATTTGGCCAGGGGAATAACCCCAAACAAAATTGGGACAGCAGGCTAGAGATCGCCACTCAGAAGGTGAACCAATGGAAGGGTTGGTCTTTGACCCTAAGGGAAAGGGTAAACCTGATCAAAACTTACCTGCTCCCTTTACTGATTTATCTGGGCAGTGTATGCATCTTGCCGGAATCTCTCTGGACTCGGGTCTACAGTTTGTTCTTCCAACTGTTATGGGGGAATAGACTGAACCTGGTCAAGAGGGAGGTTACTTACCGTACGAGGAGACTAGGAGGGTTGGGTATGGTCAACCCTGTGGTATTCCTTGTGGATACCTTCATTAAGATCAATATCGCAAACCTCTTGAAAGAGAGAGCTCCTCCGTGAGTATTCTCCTGTAGGGGATGGTTTCAGCCTTTCTTCCAGGAATGGGAGACAGGAGGGCAAGTGAAGGATCTTCGCACACCGCATGGACATCTTCCGGCTTACGCTACCTTGGTTCTGAAGGTTATTCGTCGGTGGGGTCTGGGAGTGTGGGAGATCAGGACTCTGCCAAGGAAACTCCTTGACAATAGAGTTCTGTTGACGCATTTCCAGAGGCCTCTGGCGCTCAGGAACTGCCCAAGTCGGGATCTTGGGGTGGGTTTGCATCTTTTGAATTCTATCAGGATCCCCTCGAAGTTTTGGGACTTGGCTTGGCGCTGCTTCCATGGGAAACTGTGTGTGAGGGACAATCTGAAGTGTAGGAGCTCTGAGGACAGGAATTGTCCTCGGGAGCATTGTGGTACCTTGCTGGAATGCATGGACCACTTCCTGCTTCATTGTCCCTTCAACACAGAGATGTACAACAGGGTGGGCGCCTTCATTGGCTGGTCTCGGCTGGCCGGTCTCTCCTATGCGGAATGGGCCTATGGAGCATTCGGAGACTTTGGTGGTCGGGACCACTGCACCTTATTTCTAGTTAGCGCAGTGGTTAGGTATCACACGTGGAATGCAAGGTGCTTAGTATCGACGCAGCGAAAAATCCTCCCAGTGGAAGATGTGTTTAGGACCATACTTGGTGACCTGGTGAAGGTGTGCTCTCTGGAGTATGGGAGACTGGGCGCACGGAGGGCCGCTCTCCTCTGGAGAGGTTTTTCTTTTAATTTGCCCTAGTCTGGTCATCTCCTTTCCTGGTGGTGGGCTGATGCTGACACTGTAGATTTTTGTTTTATTTGATCATTATACAGTGATGTAGGGCTGCAGGCGCCGAACTTGGGCTTCGTGATTTGTAATTATTGTGGTGTGTGCTGCTGTATATAATGTATATATTGTATATAGGGATATAGAATTGGGTGTAGGTGTTAGGTTGGGTGGTGGGAAAAGGGGGGATGTGGGATTGTCTTGTGGTTCTATAGGACACTGGGTTGTTTGGAGGAAAACTGGCACTGCCTGATCTGGTCTATGGACGTTGGACATGGACTGAGGCATGAGACGCAGGACCAGCTCTCAGGTCAGTGCGGGGGGTTGGGAATGAAGGATAGCTTAGTATTGTATATATTTGTGTAATCTGTAGTTACTTTATTTAAAACAAACAAACAAAAAAAGTCCATGTACAGTATATAGTTTTTGTTTGCCATTGTTTATTTTATTTGTTATTATTATTTTTGTTTGGTGACCGGACCAGAAGGTCAAAGTAGTTATTGTTCTGTATACACTATATAATATGTGTGAGAGGAGAGAATGAGCGGCTGGACCAGTGTTCAGTATACTGTTTATTTTCTGGCTAATATTTTTGTTATGTTTTCTGCTATAATTATTGTTATGTTTTTCATTTTTATAATAAAAGATCTACAGGATGTAACTCAGGATCAGTAATGTAATGTATGTACACAGTGAATGCACCAGCAGAATAGTGAGTGCAGCTCTGGAGTATAATACAGGATGTAACTCAGGATCAGTAATGTAATGCATGAACACAGTGACTGCACCAGCAGAATAGTGAGTGCAGCTCTGGAGTATAATACAGGATGTAACTCAGGATCAGTAATGTACTGTATGTACACAGTGACTGCACCAGCAGAATAGTGAGGGCAGCTCTGGAGTATAATACAGAATGTAACTCAGGATCAGTAATGTAATGTGTGTTGTACACAGTGACAGCACCAGCAGAATAGTGAGTGCAGCTCTGGGGCATATAATACAGGATGTAACTCAGGATCAGTAATGTAATGTATGTACACAGTGACTGCACCAGCAGAATAGTGAGTGCAGCTCTGGAGTATAATACAGGATGTAACTCAGGATCAGCAATGTAATGTATGTACACAGTGACTGCACCAGCAGAATAGTGAGTGCAGCTCTGGAGTATAATGCAGGATGTAACTCAGGATCAGTAATGTAATGTATGTACACAGTGACTGCACCAGCAGGAAAGTGAGTGCAGCTCTGGAGTATAATACAGGATGTAACTCAGGATCAGTAATGTAATGTATTTACACAGTGACTACACCAGCAGAATAGTGAGTGCAGCTCTGGGGTATATAATACAGGATGTAACTCAGGATCAGTAATGTAATGTATGTACACAGTGACTGAACCAGCAGAATAGTGAGTGCAGCTCTGGAGTATAATACAGGATGTAACTCAGGATCAGTAATGTAATGTATGTACACAGTGACTGCACCAGCAGAATAGTGAGTGCAGCTCTGGAGTATAATACAGAATGTAACTCAGGATCAGTATTGTAATGTATGTACACAGTGACTGCACCAGCAGAATAGTGAGTGCAGCTCTGGAGTATAATACAGAATGTAACTCAGGATCAGTATTGTAATGTATGTACACAGTGACTGAACCAGCAGAATAGTGAGTGCAGCTCTGGAGTATAATACAGGATCAGTACAGGATCAGTAATGTAATGTATGTACACAGTGACTGCACCAGCAGAATAGTAAGTGCAGCTCTGGAGTATAATACAGGATGTAACTCAGGATCAGTAATGTAATGTATGTACACAGTGACTGCACCAGCAGAATAGTGAGTGCAGCTCTGGAGTATATAATACAGGATGTAACTCAGGATCAGTAATGTAATGTATGTACACAGTGACTGCACCAGCAGAATAGTGAGTGCAGCTCTGGAGTATAATACAGGATGTAACTCAGGATCAGTAATGTAATGTATGTACACAGTGACTGCACCAGCATATTAGTGAGGGCAGCTCTGGAGTATAATACAGGATCAGTACAGGATCAGTAATGTAATGTATGCACACAGTGACTGCACCAGCAGAATAGTAAGTGCAGCTTTGGAGTATAATACAGGATGTAACTCAGGATTAGTAATGTAATGTATGTACACAATGACTGCACCAGCAGAATAGTGAGTGCAGCTCTGGAGCATAATACAGGATATAACTCAGGATAAGTAATGTAATGTATGTACACAGTGACTGCACCAGCAGAATAGTGAGTGCAGCTCTGAAGTATAATGCAGGATGTAACTCAGGATCAGTAATGTAATGTATGTACACAATGACTGCACCAGCAGAATAGTGAGTGCAGCTCTGGAGCATAATACAGGATGTAACTCAGGATAAGTAATGTAATGTATGTACACAGTGACTGCACCAGCAGAATAATGAGTGCAGCTCTGAAGTATAATACAGGATCAGAACAGGATCAGTAATGTAATGTATGTACACAGTGACTGTACCAGCAGAATAGTGAGTGCAGCTCTGGAGTATAATACAAGATGTAACTCAGGATCAGTAATGTAATGTATGTACACAGTGACTGCACCAGCAGAATAGTGAGTGCAGCTCTGGAGTATAATACAGGATGTAACTCAGGATCAGTAATGTAATGTATGTACACAATGACTGCACCAGCAGAATAGTGAGTGCAGCTCTGGAGCATAATACAGGATGTAACTCAGGATAAGTAATGTAATGTATGTACACAGTGACTGCACCAGCAGAATAGTGAGTGCAGCTCTGAAGTATAATGCAGGATGTAACTCAGGATCAGTAATGTAATGTATGTACACAATGACTGCACCAGCAGAATAGTGAGTGCAGCTCTGGAGCATAATACAGGATGTAACTCAGGATAAGTAATGTAATGTATGTACACAGTGACTGCACCAGCAGAATAATGAGTGCAGCTCTGGGGTATAAGCATGTAACTCAGGATCAGTAATGTAATGTATGTACACAGTGACTGCACCAGCAGAATAGTGAGTGCAGCTCTGGGGTATATAATACAGGATGTAACTCAGGATCAGTAATGTAATGTATACACACAGTGACTGCACCAGCAGAATAGTGAGTGCAGCTCTGGAGTATGCTACTAGCTAAA
The DNA here is from genome assembly GCF_032444005.1 of Ranitomeya imitator. Lineage (NCBI taxonomy): Eukaryota > Metazoa > Chordata > Amphibia > Anura > Dendrobatidae > Ranitomeya > Ranitomeya imitator. The sequence goes on along the minus strand of NC_091282.1, from coordinate 789,773,303 downwards.
AGTGTGATTATGTGATGTAAAGTGATTTAAAAAAAAAGCATATGCATTACTGTAGATTTATTTCGCTAAGTTTATTTTCATGTAATTGATTTTTCTACTTCTAAGCATAAAATAGCCATTATGTTCTCTCTATATGTGCTGTCACATTGACTTCCATGGTTAATATTTCTTATTATGTACTTTTTACCTTGGCTGGTGATTTCTAACTTCTGCAGACAACTTGTTGGTCGGATCTAAATCTTTGGATATTATGGGATCAGCGGACATTTTTCAGAGCCTTTGTGGTGCCATTGATCAGGTAATAAGGTCATTGACCTTGGCTCTTGACTGTAATTGTCCTGTCAGTCATTCTTCACACATGTTGGGGCATCAACGTCCCAGCTGTCTCTACAGAGATTTCAATGGTTAGGATGGCTACCTGAACAGACCGTGATTACTTTTCATGATATTTTATGTGCGCTGTCATCTGGGAGCTTCCATGATCGTAGTTGGAGCAGATGTTCTCTACAACAGTTTCCAACCTCAGTTTTCCATAGAGTGGACAGCAGCAGACATTTTGCTTGATAGAAAAATCCCATTTAGTACAAACTTTTCCCCAGATGGAAAGTTCATCTTTGATAAATTTATTTTGAAAGCTGAATATTTTTTTTTTAAAGTTCTGAGAAACTTTGTCTTTTTTATTTATTCCTTATTCACATCTAAATCTACATTTAATAATCTGCTGATTTTCTGTTCCGGTGCATAGAGGGAGCTCCAAAGACAATGTAGAGTTAAGCTATAAGGTCATATGACTATGTGATGCTGAAATACCCTATATACATTTTAAGCTGCTGTAAGGAAGTGGAGGTGTTCCGTGAAGACGTGTGTTAATGTAATGCACTATGATGTTTGTATTTGTGATAATTTATAGCGTTAGCAAGGAAGTGGTGTTCTGCCCAGCAGTAAGCAGTTGACAGGGATAGTTAGCATTAATAGTTGGGACTAGCCCAGAGGGAACAGCTTAGTGAGGACACAGCAGAGAACTTCCTGGTATTGATTCAGATAGGGACAAGCCTGCAGCTACAGCAGACTTCTGGTCTGATTACTCAACAGAACAGCATGGAAGTGGGTGTCCCTGTGACGAGAGGGAGACAATTGTAAGACCCAACAGAGAAAGGAGAAAGTCGTAAGGAAAGTAGCAGTCCAGAATCAGAAGAGAAATACTGAAAGAGCGAAGGAAGAAGTATTGAGTTCTGGAGCACTAAGGTAACGGAACAGAAAGGGAAGATGAAGCAAGATGAAGAGAAAATGGCCCTCATGGTAGTCCAGAGGCGTCAATAGAAAAGGAAGCTAAGTAACCGCCATATCGGCACAGAAAATTCTCCTACGGAGAAAACGATATGGAACCGTGAGTTTGAGTTTAGGACTCTTTCTGGACTGTAGTGATGTTACTGAGAATGATGGAAGAGTCTCAAGTAGTGTGCTGGGCTGTGCTAAGAGAAGAGGAAGCAACCGAGGAATGTAGAGAGTTTCCAGGAAAGAAGGAAATATGTGTGATGGTATCGCTTGTTGTTAAAGTAACGTACTTGAAGATAAGTGCCTACTATCTGCTGTATATAGTTCATGCCGATTTATTCTTAAGCAATAATACGTTTAGTAATGAACTATAGTCAGCCTCACTGAACCCTCTAACATCTGGTCCTGGCTGGTCTCCTATCATGGCACCAAGCAGTCTGCAAGGGTGTATTGCTATCACAGATAAAGTCCACACACCCAGCCAAGACCCCTATGTTCAAGTAGCATGCTGGAGCGTGAAGTATGTGTACCTCGCCCACGGTTACTGCCCCATGCCATGTTACATTGCATCCAGAAAAAAGAAATGCACAGAGTTTGATTAAAGAAGTTGCTATAACTGCAAGTCAGAAGTATTTTTTCTCTCTTATTTTTTTTTATTAAAAGTTGAACAAGTTTAATTGAAACTGAAGCCAACCCGGAGATGAGCTGTGCACTGCAGAACTAGCTGTAAACATTCTTAACAATCAGATGTTTTGATAAAGAGACACTTAACCAGCTGCACATTCTTCTCTAAATAGCAAAGCCACTAGAGACTCAAGGTCTACTAAAATTCAATTTTCAACAGCAGAAAAAAAAGGTAGCAAAACTTACCTGCCCTGATCTTGGAACAGATGCACTGCAGGGTGCAGCCACCCCATGAAGCAAGATGTTAGCAACACAGGTGCAAAATACCAGATCAACAGCCACTCTCCAACTACCCATTCCTGGAGGGGTGACTGCCCAATATACAATTGCACAATAAAGACCCACATAGGGCGTTGTTCACTCAATGGTACGGCATAGTGTGTGGTTCACAGCCTGTTAGTCACGCCCCTACTTTTCCATTTGGCGGGCTGGCCAGTACACTCTCAATGCATTCCAGTGCGAACACCCCTCATGCGAGACCGAACGTGTTTGGATTTGGCTGTACCCCGAAAAATATACAAAAATAGTGAGGTACTGGTTAATATTTTGGCCAAAATACGCAAGCTCGTAACCCACGCCAGGGGTCCCCACGCTTACGAGTCCTATACTAAACTAAATAGCAAAGCCACTAGAGACTCAAGGTCTACAAAAATTCAATTTTCAACAGCAGAAAAAAAAATCTGGGCAGGTAAGTTTTGCTACCTTTTTTTTCTGCTGTTGAAAACAGCTGCACATTCTCCCTACAGTGCTGGAGAGATGCAGTATTACATCCATCTCATTAACATAATTGTTTGGCCCTGTATAAGAGACTAAAGGTACCGTCACACTGAACGATATCGTTAACGATATCGTTGCTTTTTGTGACGTAGCAACGATATCGTTAACTGAATCGTTATGTGTGACAGCGACCAATGATCAGGCCCCTGCTGGGAGATCGTTGGTTGCTGGGGAAAGTCCAGCACTTTATTTTGTTGCTGGATCTCCCGCAGAGCCGCACTTAGTAACCCGATGTTTACCCTGGTTAACGTTGTAAATGTAAAAAAACAAACACTACATACTTACATTCCCGGTGTCTGGTCATGTCCCTCGCCTTCAGCTTCCCACACTGACTGGTGAGCGCCGGCCAGCCGTAAAGCACAGCACAGCGGTGACGTCACCGCTGTACTTTACGGCCGGCGCTCAGTCAGTGCTGGAAGCTGAAGGCGAGGGACCTGACCAGACACCGGGAATGTAAGTATGTAGTGTTTGTTTTTTTACATTTACAACGGTAACCAGGGTAAACATCGGGTTACTAAGCGCGGCCCTGCGCTTAGTAACCCGATGTTTACCCTGGTTACCCGGGGACTTCGGAATCGTTGGTCGCTGGAGAGCTGTCTGTGTGACAGCTCTCCAGCGTCCAAACAGCGATGCTGCAGCGATCGACATCGTTGTCGGTATCGCTGCAGCGTCGCTTAGTGTGACGGTACCTTAATAGAAGTCGAAGAGTGATAAGTGATTCTGAGGAAATTCGAATTTGACCATTTACTTGAATTGTAAAGGAAATTAAATTTGCATTAAATGTATCAGATGCAAATTGAATGTGTCTGATTATGTTTTGGGGTCTAGAGAGGCCTTAGAACAGAGGTCCCCAACCTGTAGCTTGAGAGCCACATGTGACTCGTGGGCCCATGTTGCGTGGCTAGTTGCTGTCTACCAGCTTGATGCAAGTAGCGCCAGTTACAGCAAACAGCTATTAAGAGTAGACCTCTAGATGGTGACTTTTGTGTGTAGCCCTGTACAGAAGAGCAGATCTGAATGGGGTAAGATAGGAAACTTGGCATGCTGCCTTTGTGTGATTTAAGCAAAACAATCTTTGGCTGTCATTATACCTGTAATAGGGGCTCTGGGTGTCACTACTGTGGGTGGGGCAGAAGCTGGATGTGGCTCTCAACGCTCTCTCAGGTGGATGTGGCTTTCAAGGTTAGAAAAGTTGAGGAACTCTGCCCTAGATCATATTAAATGTAGGATGAAACAGAAAAACTAATTCTCACCTCATCTGAGTCCACATTTTGTTAACTCAGCACATTGTCATCCCAGTCAAGCCTTCATTCAGAGGTTGCCTGAGTTTTTTATGCCATGGGTTCCATTGGGTCTTCGTTACCTCCATGTTGGCCAATAGGGACTTGAGGTCATGACCTGATGCATTTCTTGACATAATTAGAGATCATGACATCTAGTCTAGTGGGTTTGAGAAACATCAAGATCCAACGTGCCCAGTGGCATGAAGAAGTCCGGCCCCCTGTGAATGATGACCAGAACGAAATGACCAAGCAGGAAGGTGAATGGAAAAGTTGAGAGCTGGGGAGAGGTGAGTATTACTTTTTTTAATCCCTTCCTGCCTTTTAGAATCCATCAAAAGGTCGTCCACCCACCATTTTGCTGGATTTGCACCATTTGAATCTTAAAATAGTCCTATTTTGGCAAATCGAAAATTTTTGTGAAATTTGAAGTGATCAATTTGCCTAGCATCTAGAAAATTCCCTCCTTTATGAGGTCCTCGTAGAATAATCAGAAATGGTTTGTCTTTATGTGGACCACTCTTTAGTTAAAAATACTTTTTAAAAAAATCTAAAAGCCTCATAAAGAAAATATTTGTATTAAATAGCAACAAATACAAATAGCAAAATTTTTTCTTTCAAAAGTTTTTGACAGACAGAAAAGATGCAAAACAGCCCTGAACTGCTTCATCTGGTTGCATCATTAATGTGCAGCCCATGATGTCTCTAAATCAAAGATACAAAAGCTTCCACGAGATCAATACCGCATGGAGTCCGCACTCCTTTACTGTATGTTGGTGACCTTAAGATGTCATAAATGATTTATAGTGAGTTCTCTGTTCAATGGTGGAAATCACTAGTTCATTACGAGTTGTCAATCTGTCGCCTTTGTTGTGGAAGACGTCCCCACAAAGATGAGGCGCCATTAGGCAATTGAAGATGGAGCGCTGGTAAGAATGAAGCTTATCTGCAAGAAACATATTTAGAATTCTAACGAGATGATCGCGCTTCCTGCGACGACTGCCTCATGTAGCAAACTGTAGTCTTATTAATTAGATTTAAGTCCGTGGAAAAGAAATAATGCGCTGATTACTTTTTATAAAAGTTCTAACTATTTTATAACTTTTTGGGGGGAAGCCATAGTTTCCATCTTGTATTTACTGTATAGTTGGGGCACCAAGGAGTGTTTGTTTTATGGCAACTTAAATTAATGATGGGGAATGGACAAAAACCTGTCCATTAATACAGATCATTCCCAAGTGACCAGATAATGACGAGGAGGCTGCACTCGGAGCTTTATATGTCTGCTTAATACAGTCCATGATACCATCTCACCTTATCTAGATCTTCATTAAGGGGGTCTTCTGGTGGTGGTAAACAATCCTGTTCTTCTTCTGTACTTTAAAAAAAACCCTAACATTAAAAATTACTCACCCTCTCCAGGTCCCGCGCTGTGTCCTTTGCTGCTCCTTCCAGTGTATGTCATTGTCTGTATCACTGGCTAAATTTGTCCTTTACAATCAATCTAGTTAGCGTAATAGTATCCAAAACAACAATCCACTCTCCATCTTATAGGGCGCCACACATCTGAGTAGTTGGCACTTTCCTTACCTCAATCTAGTGGCTTCAATCTATGAAGATATGTAGGACAAAGCACATGTCATTGGCACATGTCACACCTCACCTGACCGCATAAGGCCTAGTCAGGACCAAAAACAGAAGGGAAGACCAGAGACAATCAGCAGAGGACTAGGCATGAAGTCACAATGGCAGCACAAGGAGACAGTGACCCGAGGATAAGTGATTTTAATATACTTTTTTATTTTAACCCAATTCTTTCCCTCTCATTATTAAGCTTTGGGGTCGGGAGAGACTCCAGAGGAGAGTACATTTTGGGGAGCAAATTCAATTTGGACAAATTTTATTTGGCGCAAGAGCCAATCTGCCTGAAAAGAACTTCGGTACTGCCGTTCCCTGACAGTACCAGGCAACTTCCCTACCACCATCTGCTGCCATCATAGCCTTCATGGAAGTGTTATTTACTACTTTTCTTTGATACTGGATTTTTTACAACTATATTCATAGTTTTTTGATCTGAGGCTTCAGCGTAAAGTAGAGGTAATTGGGTTCAAGGGCAATGAATAAGGAGAAGAGAGCATCATCAAGAACACAGGACAAATGGATGCATTTTCTTCTTAATTGTCGACCTGAAAGCTCGGTAATTGAGGATAAAATCCATTACTCCGTGGCTTCGTGCTCTCCGCGTCTTGAACACAGAGTAGATGTTGGGTTGAAATTAGGCAAAGTCTTGCATCTGAATGATGTTTTCCATCTTCCCCGGATCATAGCGATTCCACATATGCAATGTGTAAAGGTTCATAAATAATTGCCGCTTCTTAAAAAAAAGAAAAAAAAACAATAAGTACGTTTGATGTGTCAGTTTCCATGGAAACCTCGCAATTAAATCTGTGCTGAAAAGCAGAGTAAATTGGACTTGTAGAAGCGCTTACCGAATTTTCCCATTACGCCACTAAATTATCTTCACCTTAGGACATTATATATTTCTCCACCAGAACGAGGATGGTTTTAGTTTTGCACTTCATTTACTCAAAGTCAAGATAAACTTCTGGAGGAAAGCTCCAAAGCCTGCACAGGAAACATGGCGGGACACTTGGCAGCTTGACTGTAAACAGTAATAGATCCTTAAGTGACTGCTCACTGTAGGAGGTCACATCTGTTCCGCCTCAACGTGTGAATTACGAGCAACAGTGGCCATCACACATTCTATAGAGCATGACATTTCAGTCATGGTTTCATGGCTTTTCATTGGTTATTGTTCAGATTTTAATCACTCCAATTCTCACATTACTTAACCCCTTCTGGATATTTTGTCTCCCTGCATTCTGGGGGTATAGCCATAGGGTTTACAGAGCAAGCAGTTGCATTGGAATCCTAGTGTTTTCGGAGAGTCTGAATGTCCATTTCTCTAGTCACCTTCCACGACAGCCACTTCGGAGGTTGTCTTCCCCGCCCTAATAGGGGACAGGAACACAAGAGGTTAAATACCCCTCCCCTTCCTGCACCGCCAGTGTTTTCCTGTCCCCTATGGGGCATGAAGAGATCTGAAGGGGCTGCCGTGGCCGGCGACGGAGCTCCACTTACCAGAAAAAGTCGGGCGGCATGAGGTCGGGCTCCCTCCTCTAGTATGCTGCTCCCGTCTCCTCTCTTCGGAGGGACTCGGAACCTTCCCGCCCCTCCGGCGCTCCCTTTGGGAGTAATGCGGGGCGGTGACGTGCTTGCCGGAGGCCTCCTGCAGCCCCCCGGTTCTCTCCTCCCATGGCTGCAGCGCTGGAGGTGGCGCGCGTCCCGGGCTGTGGCCGGAGGCCCGATGACTTCCGGGTTAACGCGCGTCACTTCCGGTTCATTCAGGGAGCGTTCAATGGAGTGCATGCCGGCCGGCAATGGCGTCCAGCAGCTGAAGCACGCCATACAGACACCGTTTCGGGGGCATTCCAGGACCTACCCCAATCGGGCACACGTGGGGGGAGGAGCCTTATAAAAAGATCCGGGTAGCAAGGTAAGCTGTCTGACTGTTAACAGCTGACGGACATGGACAGTGACAGACCCCCTTGCTCTGCATCTGCAGATGCCAGCGTTCCCCCTCCTACCAAAGTAAGTAGCAGGTGTTGGGCCCAGCTATCCCCTATATACATATGTGCTTTCATGAATATATGTATATGTAGATGTATACCTCTAAGTGGCTTAGCAAACCCTCTCTCTCTCTCTCTTAGGGAGAAAAGGTTTCCGACCCTAAAAGGTCAAGCCGCAAATGCAAAGTGTGTACAGCCAAACTCCCATCAACATACGGGAAAAAGCTCTGCCAATCCTGTACGGATGAGGTCCTACGCGCTGAACAACCCTCGCTGTTGGATAGCATTAGATCTCTCATTAAAGATGAGGTCCATTCTTCTATGGCTACCTTCTCACAAATGTCGGTGCCTCAGCCACCCCCTCCAAAAAAGAGGAAAAAAGCCCCAGTAGAATCCGACCCGGACTCGGGAAAAATCCAGTCCTCAGGTTCAGAGGATAACTGGGAAAACGAAGGCTCTACTTCTACCCCCACCTGTAAATCAGAAAACAAAAAATATTATTTTAGTTCTGAGGACATGAGTGAACTAATCGGTTTAGTAAGAAGCACCATGGGGGTAGAGGATGAAGAAGTTACACTCACAGTACATGATGAGATGTTTGAGGGTCTGAAACCCAAAGACCAAAAAGGGTTCCCGGTGCATAAGAATTTACGAGATCTAATTCTGCATGAATGGGACCTCCCTGAAAAAGGTCTGACTATACCATCGGAACTAAAAAACCGGTACCCATTGGATGGGGATAACTCCTTATGGGAGACCCCGAAAGTAGATGTTCAGGTGTCTAGGGTAACTAAAAAAACTGCCCTCCCCTTTGAGGACTCTTCGCAACTCAAGGATCCGATGGATCGTAAAATAGAGAGTTTATTAAAGAAGTCCTGGGACACCTCCACAAATCTGCTGAAATCTAATATAGCCTCTACTTGCGTAGCCAGATCTCTATTTATCTGGTTACGCAAACTTGAGGATCACTTGACTCAAGGCACCCCAAGGGAGGAGATTTTAGACTCCCTACCATTACTACAGAAAGCTACGGGGTTCCTAGCCGATGCGTCTGCTGAATCAGTTCGAGTAGCCGCAAAAGCTGCCGTTCTCTCTAACTCGTCCAGGAGAGCACTCTGGATAAAATCCTGGGGAGGCGATTTTGTCTCCAAGTCCAAATTATGTAGCATACCCTTTCAGGGTCATAATGTATTTGGACCAGTCCTGGACGATATTTTGGATAAGGCGGCAGATAAAAAGAAATCTCTTCCTGAGCAAAAGACCCCCAAAAAACTCTTTTTTCGTCCCTCCCGTGATCAAACCTCACAAAGAGGAAAAGGCAAAACGGGAAGATGGAGTTATCCTAAGGGAGGCAGGGGAAAAAATATCCTGGCCCCTCAGGCCCAGCAAACCCCAGATAAGCAATGACTGTACTCCGGTCGGGGGTCGACTCTCACGATTCTTCACCGAGTGGCAAAACATCTCCACAAATCAGTGGGTCCTTCGTACCATTCAAGAAGGATTAAAAATAGAATTTGTGAGACCACCCCCACAATGCGTAAAGATAACCTCCCTTCAAAACCCAGATCTCCAAAACTCCTTGTTACAAGATCTACAAAAACTAATGCAATCAAATGTGATTTCTCAGGTGCCGAAGTTAGAGGAAGGACGTGGTCATTATTCACGCCTTTTTCTAATAACCAAGCCATCGGGGAAGAACTGAATTATCATAAATTTGAAACCCTTAAACGAATCTGTCTGATACAGGAGATTCAAAATGGAGACAGTCAAATCAGTAATCCCCCTCATCGGTCAGAGTTGGATGATGGCGACTGTGGACCTGAGGGATGCGTATTACCATGTGCCAATCCATCCAGAGCACAGGAAATTCCTCAGGTTCGCAGTCTCCAAGGGTCACCAAACCAAACATTTTCAGTTCAATGTTCTCCCCTTCGGCATCTCTTCGGCCCCACGGGTTTTCACAAAGATTATGGCGGAAGCGATAATCTTCATCCGTCAACAGGGAATATGCATAGTCCCGTATCTAGACGACCTGCTTATCATGGCTCCATCTGCCTCCCGTCTGGAAACAGACGTATCAAAGTCCCTAGAGATATTACAAACCCTGGGTTGGATCCCAAATCTGGAGAAATCGGAGGTCCATCCCTCCACAAGAAGGAAATTTCTGGGGGTGCTACTGGACTCGGATGTAAGAACATCTTTTCTACCCAAAGATCATCAAATCAACCTTGTCCGCAAGGTAACCAAGTTCAGAGGCCAGCGTGCACCGACCCTCAGAGAATCGATGTCTGTACTAGGGTCCCTGACCGCATGTATACAGTCGGTTTCCTGGGCCCAGGCTCACACACGAACTCTCCAGACTTGTGTTCTCCTACATTCCAGGAGACGACAGACTCCATTGAATCAGAAGATTCTTCTCCCTGGCCATGTGAAATCAGCGCTAAAATGGTGGCTAGATTACCAAAATCTCCAGAGAGGGGTCAGCTGGGACCACCTTCCCCTAAAAACACTCCGCTCAGATGCCAGCAAAAGAGGCTGGGGTGCGGTGGTAGAGGGTTTCCACTTTCAGGGACAATGGACATCGAACATCAGCAGCAGCTCCTCGAATCTAAGAGAATTAAAAGCTGTAGAGGAGGCCCTAAAGGCATCATCTGCACTGATCAAAAATCATCACGTTCGTATTTACTCGGACAATATGACCACAGTAGCCTATCTACGACACCAAGGGGGGACAAAGTATGCCTCTCTCAAAGAAGTGGCTGCAAGAATATTTTTCTGGGCAGAGAAGAACCTTCTATCGGTCACAGCAGTACATCTGAGGGGATTGGACAACACTCAGGCGGATTTCCTCAGCAGGAAAGACGTTCATCCGGGAGAGTGGTCCCTGGACCAAGCAGTGTTTCAGTCCCTATCCAAAAAATGGGGTACTCCAGAGGTGGATTTATTCGCCAACGGGCAAAATGCGAAGGTAGAAACATTTTTCTCCCTTCATCACAAAGACAAGGCACAGGGAATAGATGCCTTTTCACACCAGTGGAAATTCAACCTTGCATATGCCTTTCCTCCCATTCCCATGCTGGCGAAAACTCTGCAAAAGATCAGGACAGACAAAGTGACCACAATCTTGATTGCCCCATTGTGGCCCGGGAGGAGTTGGTACGGCGCCCTATTAGATATGGCCCTGGAAGGTCCCTGCCTTCTACCTCAAAAGACCGATCTCCTACACCAGGGTCCTCTACTACATCCGGATCTAAACAGATTGAACTTGGCGGCATGGCTACTGAAGCCACAATTTTAAAAGCTAAAGGGCTCTCGGATGAAGTAATCCAGACCCTTCAAAAAAGCAGAAAGGCAGTAACCAATGCCATCTACACTAAGGTCTGGAAAAAATTTACATCCTGGTGCTCCCCAGAAGTTCCAGACCCCTTCAATCCTGATATAGCAAGGATCTTACAATTTTTACAGAAGGGCTTGGATATAGGCCTTACCCCTAGCACACTCAAAGTGCAAGTATCGGCCCTTAGTAGCTTTTTTGACTCTAATTTAGCCAATCATCGCTGGATCAAGCGATTTATGACAGCCGCATCCATGATTCGTCCTACACTCCGTAATAGGGTACCCTCCTGGGACCTCAATACTGTACTTAACGCACTAACCCAGGATCCATTCGAACCCCTGGATGCTATAACCATTAAAAACTTAACTTTGAAAACAGTCTTTCTAGTCGCAATCACTACGGCTAGACGTGTTGGGGAATTACAGGCCCTGTCAATACAGGAACCCTATCTAACGATCACTGCGGATAGCATTGTACTAAAACTAGACCGGTCCTTTTTACCCAAGGTGGTCTCGAATTTCCACAGAGATCAGGACATTCTACTTCCTTCTTTTTGCCCAAACCCCTCCAACCCTAAAGAACAGACCTTCCACACCTTGGATGTTCGCAGGGTGGTCTTATTTTACTTACAACTAGTGTTGAGCGATACCTTCCGATATCGGAAAGTATCGGTATCGGTTTGGATCGGCCGATATTCAAAAAATATCGGATATCGCCGATACCGATACCCGATCCCAATGCAAGTCAATGGGACCAAAATATCGGAATTAAAATAAACCCTTTCTTTCCTTGTAGGTTCATTCTACATGAAGGAAAACAACTAAGAATAATGTAGGATGTATGGGGGAGGTGGCGGAGACATTAAAGGCAATGAGGATTAGTCCAATCAAATAGAATAGCATGTTTTTTTTTTTTTTTAAAGACGTTCGGATTGAAAAAGATATTGACTATGTAAATTTTTTTTATTTTGTCAGATATTGATGTTTCACTATTCCACGCCCTTCCCCTTCTTTTTTTTCTTTTTTTTTTTTTCTTTTCCCACACTTTCATCTTCATCATCATCAGCATCTTTGACATCAACTTCTTCACCTTATTCATCTTCTTCTTCATCTTCTACCTATTTTTTTTTTTTTATTACATTCTTCATATTCATTTTCTTCAACTATTATTATTCTTCCTATTCTACATATTCTTTTTATTCCACTGTTATTATTCTTCCTATTCTACTTCTTCATCATATTCTCATTTGTGACAGGCATTCCCGTAGTTGTTATCTATAAAAGTTGGAAGATTACACCTTCCGTTCTGCCAGTCACAAAAGTTACATTTGTCCGCGTTCAGTTTGGCCTGCAGCATCAGGCTTTATCCAGGGGCACCACGAGGAGGAACGGACTCACCCCCATACACTGCTTAGTCTTCTTCTGCATATAATTTAGATAATATCTTTTGCTCTGATATTAAGTCTTATGCTTAATGTTCTTCTGCTCTTTGTTCTGCAGCCTCTTGTTCTTCTGCTTCTCGGTCTTCCATGTTGTCGTCTCCAGGGTCGTCGTCTCCAGTGTCGTCATCTCCGCCGTCGTCGTCTCAGCCGTCGTCGTCTCCGCCGTCGTCGTCGTCGTCATCGGGGTGGTCTTCCGGGTCGTCGTCATCGGGGTGGTCTTCCGGGTTGTCGACGTTAGGGTCTTCAACTTGGAAATGTAGCAGAAGGTACAAGAAGGCTGAGAAAATGCCAAGAACCAGCTGATGGAACTGGAACTCGGATGGCTACCCGAAGGTTCAAGAGCCTATGGAACTACCGAGGACCAGCTGACGTTACTGGAACCCGGTTACTAAGCAGGAGGTACCCGTGCTAAAAAGCACTACCAAGGACCGCCTGACGTTGACGGAACTCGGATACCCAGAAGGAGGCACCTAAGCCAAAGGCTCTGCCCGGAACCAGCTGACGTTACTGGAACCAGGATGGGGAGCAGAAGGTACAAGAGCAAAAGACACTGCCGAGAACCAGCTGACGGTACTGGAACCCGGATGGGTAGCCGAATGTCCAAGAGCCAATGGAACTACCAAGGACCAGCTGACGTTACTGGAACCCGGTTACTAAGCAGGAGGTACCCGTGCCTGAAAGCACTACCAAGGACCACCTGACATTGGTGGAACTTGGATACCCAGAAGGAGGCACCTAAGCCAAAGGCTCTGCCCGGAACCAGCTGACGGTACTGGAACCAGGATGGGGAGCAGAAGGTACAAGAGCAAAAGACACTGCCGAGAACCAGCTGACGGTGCTGGAACCAGGTGGTGGACCCGAAGGCCCACAGGAGAGGAGAGAACAGCTAGGCCGCGAGGCAGCCGCAGTTACCGAACCCCAACAGTCCTACAGGGGGAGCTGGGCCTACTGGCACTACAGAACCAGCCTTGACTACCAGTTCACGCAGCCCACATAGGAAGCTCCTAAACTGGAGGCACCCTGGAGTTGGCTAACTCGACCGCACCACGACGGGGCAAGCATAGGCGTCTCAGTGAAGTTGACACAACCCGGAAACAGCTGACGGTGCTGAAACCAGGCTTGGCACGAGGGAGTACCTGTGACAAGAACACTGCCGAGAACCAGCTGGCGGTGCTGGAACCCGGATGCGTTGCCCCAGTGTGCAAGAGCCAATGGCACGACCGAGGACCAGCTGACGGTGCTGGAACCCGGTTACTAAGCTGTAGGTGCCCGCGCTTAAAAGCACTACCAAGGACCGCCTGGCGTTGGCGGAACTCGGATACCCAGGAGGAGGCACGTAAGCCAAAGGCTCGGCCCGGAACCAGCTGACGGTGCTGGAACCAGGTGGTGGACCCCAAGGCCCACAGGAGAGGAGAGAACAGCTAGGCCGCGAGGCAGCCGCAGTTACCGAACCCCAACAGTCCTACAGGGGGAGCTGGGCCTACTGGCACTACAGAACCAGCCTTGACTACCAGTTCACACAGCCCACATAGGAAGCTCCTAAACTGGACGCACCCTGGAGTTGGCTAACTCGACCGCCCCACGACGGGGCAAGCATAGGCGTCTCAGTGAAGTTGACACAACCCGGAAACAGCTGACGGTGCTGAAACCAGGCTTGGCACGAGGGAGTACCTGTGACAAGAACACTGCCGAGAACCAGCTGGCGGTGCTGGAACCCGGATGCGTTGCCCCAGTGTGCAAGAGCCAATGGCACGACCGAGGACCAGCTGACGGTGCTGGAACCCGGTTACTAAGCTGTAGGTGCCCGCGCTTAAAAGCACTACCAAGGACCGCCTGGCGTTGGCGGAACTCGGATACCCAGGAGGAGGCACGTAAGCCAAAGGCTCGGCCCGGAACCAGCTGACGGTGCTGGAACCAGGTGGTGGACCCCAAGGCCCACAGGAGAGGAGAGAACAGCTAGGCCGCGAGGCAGCCGCAGTTACCGAACCCCAACAGTCCTACAGGGGGAGCTGGGCCTACTGGCACTACAGAACCAGCCTTGACTACCAGTTCACGCAGCCCACATAGGAAGCTCCTAAACTGGAGGCACCCTGGAGTTGGCTAACTCGACCGCCCCACGACGGGGCAAGCATAGGCGTCTCAGTGAAGTTGACACAACCCGGAAACAGCTGACGGTGCTGAAACCAGGCTTGGCACGAGGGAGTACCTGTGACAAGAACACTGCCGAGAACCAGCTGGCGGTGCTGGAACCCGGATGCGTTGCCCCAGTGTGCAAGAGCCAATGGCACGACCGAGGACCAGCTGACGGTGCTGGAACCCGGTTACTAAGCTGTAGGTGCCCGCGCTTAAAAGCACTACCAAGGACCGCCTGGCGTTGGCGGAACTCGGATACCCAGGAGGAGGCACCTAAGCCAAAGGCTCGGCCCGGAACCAGCTGACGGTGCTGGAACCAGGTGGTGGACCCGAAGGCCCACAGGAGAGGAGAGAACAGCTAGGCCGCGAGGCAGCCGCAGTTACCGAACCCCAACAGTCCTACAGGGGGAGCTGGGCCTACTGGCACTACAGAACCAGCCTTGACTACCAGTTCACGCAGCCCACATAGGAAGCTCCTAAACTGGAGGCACCCTGGAGTTGGCTAACTCGACCGCCCCACGACGGGGCAAGCATAGGCGTCTCAGTGAAGTTGACACAACCCGGAAACAGCTGACGGTGCTGAAACCAGGCTTGGCACGAGGGAGTACCTGTGACAAGAACACTGCCGAGAACCAGCTGGCGGTGCTGGAACCCGGATGCGTTGCCTTGCCTATTAAAGATTGTCTTCCTAGAGCCCCAACTAGCGGTGTTGGAGCAAAGGGTAAGCAGGGGGAGATGAGTGTAGGCCGAAGCCTGCACTGGAGGCAGCTTTGTGTCTGCGTTGCGTTTGCAGGACACTTTGCCGGCTACACACTGGGGGAACAGCTGGCGTTGCTGAACCCCACTAACACAATGGCGTGTGTTTTTATCTGTGCAGCTAGCACTTGCGGGCAAAAACTAGCGATGTTAGAGCCCGTGTTGAAGCAGGAGGAGGAGGAGAGGAGCAGAGTGTAGGCCGAAGCCTAGTTGAACCAATTTCAAAGGAAACCTTTAACCCCCCCCTCAGGTGTTACAAAGTACAAGAGACACACCTTGTGCAGTATTAATGCTGCACAAGTGAAAGGTTGCTCTATTAATTTGTCTACTTGCACACGCTGAATGAAAGACATACACAATTTACCCCATTCTACAGTCAAACTGTAGTGGATGCGTGACTTGGTTTTTTGATGAGACGCAGCACAGGTGTCCAAAATAACGCCTTGGTGCTTGGCGCAGCTTCCTGAGCGTTGTTATTTGCTGTACAGGAGTCTGCGCTCTTGTGTTATCCCTTGGCAATGCCCTGTTAGCGCTGCCCATCTTATGACATCATTTCATGTTGGCCGGTGCGGTTAACGATGGCCATAAATCCCAGACCCACAGTGTCTTTTCATAAAGCCACTCTGCGGTGCTGGGATTCGTGGCCTTGAGCAGTAAATATTTTGGCCGCTCACACACGTCCTTACACCTGCTTCAGACTGGGCGGCCTCTGCTGATCCCTTCTCGCATGCCGCGGCCATGAGGCTGCACAGTCTGAAGAAGGCGGAAGGAGATGAGTTAAGACAGGCGAAGATATGCACTGCTCGTGCCCATCAATCACACCCTCACAGTCAAAATAATTAAGACAACGAGGAGCATTTTATTCAGGCAGGGCGGACGAACAGGCGCAAGTAGCCAACCAATGATGTCAGAAGACGGGAAGCGCTACCAAGGGGGGTGCTGCGTATCATTAGAAAGGAAAGTCACACCTCAGGGACAGTGGAATGGTCTCAAAGAGACACATTTTGTACGTGTTGAGTTCCACGTGGGCAAGGAGAAAACATCAGCCACCTTGTACAAATGCAGCAGTACTGCTGTACAAGGTGGCTGTTATACATAGAAACACCTGGGGGTGGGGGCCAGGCTCCCTTCAATTTCAGTTCATGTGCCTGCGTGGCGTTTGCAGGTCACGTTGCAAGCTGCACAGCAGGGGAACAGCTGGCGGTGCTGAACCCCACTAACACATTGGCTGGTGTTTTTCTCTGTGCAGCTAGCATGTCCGGGCAGAAACTGGCGTTGTTTGAGCCCAGGGTCAGCAGGAGGAGGAGAGGAGCAAAGTGTAGGCCGAAGCCTGCACTGGTGGCAGCTTTTGTTCTCTTGTGCCAGCGTGGCTTGTGCTGGACACGTTGCCGACTACACAGCAGGGGAACAGCTGGCGTTGCTGAGCCCCACTAACACATTGGCTGGTGTTTTTCTCTGTGCAGCTAGCATTTCCGGGCAAAAACTAGCGGTGTTTGAGCCCAGGGTCAGCAGGAGGAGGAGAGGAGCAAAGTGTAGGCCGAAGCCTGCACTGGTGGCAGCTTTTGTTCTGTTGTGCCAGCGTGGCTTGTGCTGGACACGTTGCCGACTACACAGCAGGGGAACAGCTGGCGGTGCTGAACCCCACTAACACATTGGCTGGTGTTTTTCTCTGTGCAGCTAGCATTTCCGGGCAAAAACTAGCGGTGTTTGAGCCCAGGGTCAGCAGGAGGAGTAGAGGAGCAGAGTGTTGGCCAAAGCCTAGTTGAACCAATTTCAAAGGTTACCTTTAACCCCCCCCTCAGGTGTTGCAAGGTACAAGAGCCACACCTTGAACAGCATTATTGATGCACAAGTCAAAGGTTGCTCTATTTAATTTTGCTCCTTGCACACGCTGAATTAAACACGTACACTATTTAGCCCATTATACTGTCAAACAGTAGTGGAGGCGTGACTACTAGTCTTTTTAAGGAGACGCAGCACAGGTGTACAAATTTACACCTAGGTGCTGTGCGCTGATTCCTTACCGTTGTTATTTGCAGTACAGGAAACTGCGCTCTTGTGTTATCCCTTGGCAATACCCTGTTAGTGCAGGCCGTCTCATGACCTCATTTCATGTTGGCCGGTGCGGTTAACGATGGCCATAAATCCCAGACCCACAGTGGCTTTTCCTAAAGTCACACTGCGGTGCTGGGATTCGTGGCCTTGTGCAGTAAATATGTTCGCCGCTCACACATGTCCTTACACCTGCTTCAGACTGGGCGGCCTCAGCTGATCCCTTATCGCATGCCGCGGCCATGAGGCCGCACAGTCAGAAGAAGGCGGAAGGAGGGGAGTGAAAACAGGGGAACATATGCACTGCTCGTGCCCATCAATCACACCCTCGCAGTCAAAATATATGAGACAACGGGGGGCGTTGTGTCGGGCAGGGGGGACGCACAGGCACAGCCAGCCAACCAATGATGTCAGGAGACGGGCAGCGCTAACAATGGGGGTGCTGCGTGTCATTAAAAAGGAAAGTCACACCTCAGGGACATTGTAATGGTCTGTAATGAGACACATTTTGTACTTGTTGAGTTCCACGTGTGCAAGGAGAAAAAGTCAGCCACCTTGTACAAATGCAGCAGTACTGCTGTACAAGGTGGCTGTTATACATAGAAACACCTGGGGGTGGGGGCCAGGCTCCCTTCAATTTCAGTTCATGTGCCTGCGTGGCGTTTGCAGGTCACGTTGCAAGCTACACAGCAGGGGAACAGCTGGCGTTGCTGAACCCCACTGACACATTGACTAGTGTTTTTCTCTGTGCAGATTGCATGTCCGGGCAAAAACTAGCGGTGTTAGAGCCCAGGGTCAGCAGGAGGAGGAGGAGAGGAGCAAAGTGTAGGCCGAAGCCTGCACTGGTGGCAGCTTTTGGTCGGTTGTGCCAGCGTGGCTTGTGCTGGACACGATGCAAGCTACACAGCAGGGAAACAGCTGGCGTTGCTGAACCCCACTAACACATTGACTGGTGTTTTTCTCTGTGCAGCTAGCACTTCCGGGCAAAAACTAGCGGTGTTTGAGCCCAGAGTCAGCAGGAGGAGGAGAGGAGCAGAGTGTAGGCCGAAGCCTGCACTGGTGGCAGCTTTTGTTCTGTTGTGCCAGCGTGGCTTGTGCTGGACACGTTGCCGACTACACAGTAGGGGAACAGCTGGCGGTGCTGAACCCCACTGACACATCACCTAGTGTTTTTTCTGTGTAGACAACACTTCCAGGTGGCAACTGACAGTGTTGAAACCCAGGGAATCAAAGAGGAGCAGAGTGTAGGCCGAAGCCTGCAGTGGAGCAAGTTGAAAGGGAACCTTTAACCCCCCCCCCCCCCAGGCATTTGTTGCTGAAAGAGCCATCTTGTACAGCAGTAATACTGCACATGGAAAATGGTGGCTCCGAAAATTATGCTCCTTGCAAACGCTGAAGTACACACTCATATAATGTGTCCCCTCACACCGTCAAACCATCCCGGAAGTGGGACTTTCCTTTGTAATGTGACACAGCACAGCCGTCATTCCAACCCCCTTGGTGCCGGGCACCACCTCCTCAACGTTGTTTGGTTCTGTCACGGAGCCCGCACTGTAATGTTATCCCTTGGCCATGCACAGTTAGCGGTGCCCGTCTTCTGACATCATGTAGGTGTCAGGCTGGCAGTGCCTGTGCGTCCAAGCTGCCCGAGATCCAACCTTGCAGTGTCATCTAATGTAGTCCCACTGCGGGCCAGGGATCCATGGGCATGCGCAGTGCATATCATCGCCTCTCACTCACCTCCTTCCTGCTTCTTCAGACTGTGCGGCGTCACGGCCGTGGCATGCTATTAGGGATCAGCTGACGCCGCCTAGTCTGAAGAAGCGTGAAGAAGGGGAGTGAGAGGCTAGTATATGCACTGCGCATGGCCATGGATACCAGGCCCACTGTGGGATCACATTAGACGACACTGCGAGGTGTGATTTCGGGCAGCGTGGACGCACAGGCGCAGCCAGGACGACAACAAATGATGTCAGAGGACGGGCAGCGCAAACTGTGCATGGCCAAGGGATAACATAACAGCGCAGGGTCCATGACGGAATCAAACAACGCTAAGGAGGCAGCGCACGGTGCCAAGGGGGTAGCAATGACGGCTGTGCTGCGTCACATTACAAAGGAAAGTCCCACCTCCGGGACGGTTGGACGGTGTGAGGGGACACATTACATGAGTGTGTAGTTCAGCGTTTGCAAGGAGCATAATTTCAAGAGCGACCTTTCCCTTGTGCAGTATTAGTGCTGCACATGGTGGCTCTTTCAGTAACAAACGCCTAGGGGGGGGGGGGGACAGGTCCCCTTACATTTTAGTTGTGCCAGCGTGGCGGTCGCATGACACGTTGCCGGATACACAGCTGGGGATCAGCTGACGTTACTGAACCCCAATAACAGAGGAGCGACTGTTGACTGTGCACACAGCACTTCCAGGCACCAACTGGCGGTGTTAGAGCCCAGGGACAGCAGGAGGAGCAGATTGGAGGTATTGCCGCACACACAGCTGGGGATCAGCTGACGTTACTGAACCCCAATAACAGAGGAGCGACTGTTGACTGTGCACACAGCACTTCCAGGCACCAACTGGCGGTGTTAGAGCCCAGGGACAGCAGGAGGAGCAGAGGAACAGAGTGTAGGTCGAAGCCTGATTGGAGCAAGTTGAAAGGAAACCTTTAACCCCACCCCCAAGACGTTTGTAGCTGAAAGAGCCATGTTGTGCAGCACTAAGGATGCAAAAGGAAAAGGTTGCTCTTTTAATTATGCTCCTTGCAAACACCGAAGTAAACACTAAAAATGTGTCCCTTTATACCGTTAAACCGTTCCGGAGGTGCGAATTTCCTTCGTAATGGGACACAGCACAGCTGTCATTCCTATCCCCTTGATGCCGTGCGCTGCCTCCTCAGCGTTGTTTTAAGCTGTCACGGAGCCTGCGCTGTTCTGTTAGCCCTTGGCCATGCCCAATTAGCGCTGCCTGTCTTCTGACATAATTTGGTGTCAGGCTGTCAGTGCCTGTGCGTCCACGCTGCTCCAGATCCCACCTCGCAGTCTCATCTAACGTAATCCCACTGCGGGCCTTGGAACCATGGGCATGCACAGTGCATAACCTCGACTCTCACTCCCCTCCTTCCCTCTTCTTCAGACTGTGCGGTGTCACGGCCGTGGCATGCTAGGGATCAGCTGACGGCGCACAGTCTAAAGAAGGCGGAGGGAAATGAGCGAGAGCCCGAGGGGAAGATATGCACTGCGCATGCCCATGGATCCCAGGCCCGCAGTGTGACTCAATCAGAAGACACTGCGAGGCGGGATCTCGGGCACCGCGGCCGCACAGGCGCAGCCAGCCTGACACCAAATTATGTCAGAAGACAGGCAGCGCAAATAGGGCATGCCCAAGGGATAACAGAACAGCGCAGGCTCCGTGACAGCTTAAAACAACGCTGAGGAGGCAGCGCATGGCACCAAGGGGGTAGGAATGACGGCTGTGCTGCGTCACATTACGAAGGAAAGTCCCAGCTCCGGGACGGTATAACGGTATCAGTGAACACATTTTATAAGTGTTAAGTTCTGCGTGTGCAAAGAGCTAAAAAAAAAGAGCTACCTTTTCCTTGTGCAGCATTACTGCTGCACAAGATGGCTCTTTCAGTAACAAACGACGGGGGGGGGGGGGGGGGACAGGTTCCATTACATTTAGGTTGTTGTGCCAGCGTGGCGGTCGCAGGACACATTGCCGGCTACACAGCTGGGGATCAGCTGACGTTACTGAAACCCAATAACACTGGGTCGTATGTTTTTACTGTGCAGCCTGCACTTCTGAGCCGCAACTGGCGGTGTTGGAGCCCAGGAATAGCAGTTCAGGTGGTAGAAAGATGAACACAGCAGGAGACCTGGATGACACCCAATTACTTAATCAGGCAGAGGAGTGGCAAATTCCTGCCAGATCCAGGCCTGGTTCATTTTCAGGAAAGTAAGCCGGTCAACGTTATCGGAGGATAGTCGCATGCGACGGTCTGTTAGTACACCACCTGCGGCACTAAAGACACGTTCCGATAAGACACTAGCCGCAGGGCAAGCCAGCACCTCCAATGCATACTGGCTTAGCTCTGGCCATGTATCCAGCTTAGAGACCCAAAACTTGAACGGGGAAGAGCCGTCTGGGAGTACAGTAAGAGGGCAAGCCATGTAGTCTGTCACCATCTGACGGAACCGTTGCCTCCTGCTGACTGGAGCCGCCGGTGATGGTGTAGACATTTGGGGCGGGCACACAAAAGTGTGCCAGAGTTGTGCCATACTGGGCTTGCCTTGGGCAGAGGCACTGCTTCTGCTCCCTCTTTGGGCAGAGCCTCCCCCACTGCCTCGACGCACTGAGCTGCTTTGTAAAGCACTAGCAGCACTCCTCTCAGTTGGACAGGAGAAGATGATGGAATTCACCAGTGTGTCGTGGTACTCCCGCAATTTACGCTCCCGGGTCAACGCAGGGATGAGGTTTTGGACGTTGTCCCGGTAGCGAGGATCGAGGAGGGTGAACACCCAATAATCAGGCATGTTGAGAATGTGGTCGATGCGGCGGTCGTTTCTCAGGCACTGCAGCATGAAATCCACCATGTGCTGCAGAGTGCCAACCGGCCCAGAAACGCTGTCCCCTGCTTGAGACATGATCTCTGCCCGCTCGTCATCACCCCACCCTCGCTGTACACACTGACCACTGGACAATTGTGTCGCTCCCTCCTCTGGACGGAGCTCTTCCTCCTCCATTGACTCCTCCTCATCCTCCTCACAAATTGGCCCCTGCGTACCCCTTTGTGAGGAACCACGTGGCGCTGACTCTCCAGAAGCTGATGGAAAAGGTGACTCCTCATCCTCCACCTCTTCCACCACATCATCCCTTAACCCTTGCAAAGTTTGCTGAAGCAGGCAGATAAGGGGGACAGTCATGCTGACTAGTGCATCATCTGCACTTGCCATCCGCGTGGAATAATCAAAAGGACGCAAAACCTGGCAGACGTCCTTCATAGTGGCCCACTCTGTGGTTGTGAAGTCTGATCGGCGCTGACTGCGACTTCTTTGCGCCTGATGCAGCTGGTACTCCATAACTGCTTGCTGCTGCTCACACAACCGCTCCAACATATGTAACGTGGAATTCCACCAGGTAGGTAGGTCACATATGATGCGGTGTTCCGGAAGGCGGAATCGGCACTGCAGAGCAGCAATGCGGGATCTGGCCAAGCTGGAACGCCGCAAGTGAGCACACTCTAGGCGGACCTTGTGCAGCAGGGCATCAAGATCCGGATAGTCCCTCAGAAAACTCTGCACAACCAAATTGAGCACATGTGCCAGACATGGGATGTGAGTGAGGTTGCCAAGGGCCAAAGCTGCCACCAGATTTCGGCCATTGTCACACACTACCATGCCTGGCTGGAGATTCGCTGGCAGTAACCACACATCGCTCTCCTGCTTTATGGCATTCCAGAGCTCCTGCGCTGTGTGGCTTCGATGCCCCAATGAAACTAGTTTCAAGACGGCCTGCTGACGTTTGGCCACGGCTGTGCTCATGTCGGTCATAGGTAAACGTTCACGGGTCCATGTGGGGGTGGACTGTGACGGATCCTGCAGAGAGGAATCAGAGGAACTGGTGTAAGAGGAGGAGTCGATGCGTACAGACTGGATTCCTGCAATCCTTGGAGTGGGCAGGACACGTCCTGCGCCACTCGCACGATCTGTACCTGGCTCAACAACATTAACCCAATGGGCAGTGAGGGAAACATATCGCCCCTGTCCATGCTGACTGGTCCACGCATCGGTGGTGAGGTGGACCTTGCTACTGATGGCGTTCAGTAGCGCATGTTTTATGTTTGCCTCAACATGCCTGTGCAGGGCAGGGACAGCCTGCCTGCTGAAGTAAAAGCGGCTGGGCACCTTGTACTGTGGGACTGCCAATGCCATCAAGTCACGGAAGCTGTCAGTCTCCACCAGCCTGAACGAGAGCATTTCCAGGGACAACAGTTTGGCAATGCCTGCATTCAGAGCCTGTGCTCGGGGGTGGTTGGCCGAGAATGCCCGCCTTTTCTCCCATGCCTGTACTACCGATGGCTGTAGAGTAGACTGGGAGTGTGAGGATGACTGGGAAGGTGGTGCTGTGGGTGGAATTACACAAGGTCTCTGGGAGGAAGCCAAACCAGCTGTGCGTGAGCTGGAGGAAGAGGCAACACGAGCTGAAGAGGTGGTAGCTGCCGCTGTTGGTTGGCCTACATCTTCAGTGTGTTTCTGTAACTCCACTGCGTGCCTGGTCCGCACATGTTTCCACATATTTGTGGTATTGAGGTTGCTGACATTTTTCCCTCTTTTTACTTTATGATGACACAGCTTGCATTTGACAAAACAAATGTCATCTGCAACTGTGTCAAAAAAGGACCAGGCACTGCAAGTCTTGGGAGCGCCCTTTTTGGCTTTGGAAAGAGACAGGCTCCTAACGGGTGCCAAAGTGGAGGCTACAGGCTCCGCAGTCTTCCCCCTCCCTCTCCCTCTTTGGCCCGTAAGAGGAAGCTCTTCCTCTGAGCTGCTCCCACCACCTTCCTGTTCCTCACGCCACGATGGGTCAAGGACCTCATCATCTCCACTACCCTCTGCCACCAACTGCTCCTCCTGGGTAGTCTCAGCAGCACAGTACGCACGAGAAAGCGGCACCTGAGTTTCATCATCAGATGCGTACTGCGCTGTGGTCACCGGAGGCACTGGCCCACCTGCCTCTTCAGAGTCAGAGAGAAAAAGGTGTTGGGCATCACTGCACACTGCCTCTTCTTCCATTTCTCCAATGCTGCTTGGCTGGCCCCCTGTTTCCAAGCCAAGAGATTCAGAGAACAGAAGTAGAGACGGCTCCTGTCCTGGGCTCTCTGACTGCCTGGCCAATTTGGCAGGTGGTGAAGAGACAGATGGCTGCTCTCCAGTGCTCTGTGCCTGAGAGGATGTGGCACTAACTGAAGTCGATGCCGAGGCGTTAGCTGCCATCCACCCGACAACGGCTTCAATTTGGTCTTCACGCAGCAGCGGTGCACGGCGCTCTCCGACAAAGCTGCGCATGAAGGACTGTTCCCTGCTGAAACTGAGTGACGACGAGTCACCGGCGCCCGCAGCAGGCACAGAATCACCACGTCCTCTCCCTGCTCCTCTCCCTGCTCCGCGCCCACGCCCACGTGCCTTACTCCCTGCCCTCTTCATCTTGGTTGACAGATAAAGATAAGCAGAAAAGTACTAAGGCCTTAGTGTGCTTATTCCTGTAATGCTCCTCCTAACAGGTGTAAGAAACACTAATGTTGTAAATTGTGGACTAAACTTTATTATTTTTCAAATGTGGCCTACACAAGTGTTAAGTTGTGTTTGGTGAACTTAACCTTTTTTTTGGTGCAGATCGGGCTACAGAGCTAGTTTAAATCACACGGAGACCGTGCAGACAGCCGTAAACGGCGCTGCAAGGCCAAAAAACCCTCCTCTAGGTTATCCTATATAGTGTTTTTCCACTATTTAGCTGGATACAAGTGGAAAGACACTAATAGGAATTTTTTTTTTCAAATTTTAAACTGGCTGCACTATTTGAAAAAAAGGAAATTGTTTTTCAAGGTATGAGGCAGTAACGCACCCTGAGCTGAATCCAACCGGCTATGGCTGCACACAGACTACAGGGCGAGCTGCGCTCACACAGAGACCGTGCAGACAGCCGTAAACGGCGCTGCAAGGCCCCAAAAAAACCCTCTAGGTTATCCTATGTAGTGTTTTTCCACAATTGAGCTGGAGACTGGTGGAAAGACACTAATAGGAATTTTTTTTTTTTCAAATTTTAAACAGGCTGCACTATTTGAAAAAAAGGAAAATTTTTCTCAAGGTATGAGCCAGTAACGAACCCTGAGCTGAATCCAACCGGCTATGGCTGCACACAGACTACAGGGCGAGCTGGGCTCACACGGAGACCGTGCAGACAGCCGTAAACGGCGCTGCAAGGCCAAAAAACCCTCCTCTAGGTTATCCTATATAGTGTTTTTCCACTATTTAGCTGGATACGAGTGGAAAGACACTAATAGGAATTTTTTTTTTCAAATTTTAAACAGGCTGCACTATTTGAAAAAAAGGAAAATTTTTCTCAAGGTATGAGCCAGTAACGAACCCTGAGCTGAATCCAACCGGCTATGGCTGCACACAGACTACAGGGCGAGCTGGGCTCACACGGAGACCGTGCAGACAGCCGTAAACGGCGCTGCAAGGCCCAAAAACCCCCCTCTAGGTTATCCTATGTAGTGTTTTTCCACAATAGAGCTGGAGACTGGTGGAAAAACACTAATAGGAAATTTGAGAAAAAATGTGCAGCAGGCTGCACTAAGAGCAAAAAAGAACAACTGTGTGAGGCAGTGTGAACCCCCCCTGAGCTGAATACAACCGGGTATATGGCTGCACACAGACTACAGAGTGAGCTGCACACACACACACACACAGAGACCTTGCAGAACGCTGTTAAAACAGCGCTGCAAGGCAAGAGCAAGGTGAACAGTGAAGAACACACAGCGTTTTGCTAAATTAGCCTTTGGAAAGGAAAATAAAGCAATTAGCAAGCTCAACTGGCCCTCAGTTAGAACACAGCGTCCTGTCCCTAACTGAAATCACAGCAGAGTGAGCGCAAAATGGCGGCAGCGCTTTTTTATAGTGCAGAGTGACATCATTTCAGCAGCCAATCCAAGCCTTGCCAGTACTTACATGCCCACCATGCTAAACAGGATGTGCCCACACTTTCATTCATTCCTCATTGGCTGCTGCGTTCAATTTGAATTCTGGGAACTTCCGATTCCGGTATCCGATACGCGGGAAGTATCGGAATTCAGTATCGGAATTCCGATACCGCAAATATCGGCCGATACCCGATACTTGCGGTATCGGAATGCTCAACACTACTTACAACAAACTGAAACCTGGCGAGTTGATCAAAATTTATTCATTCAGTTTTCTGGACGAAACAAGGGAAAGAAGGCGGCAAAAAACACCATCGCAAGCTGGATCAAACAATCTATTTGCTTGGCTTATTCATCGCAGGGACTGGATCCACCTGCCTCTCTGAAAGCACACTCTACCCGAGCAATGGCAACATCGTGGGCAGAGAGGGGGAATGCCTTAGCAGAGCAGATATGCAGAGCCGCCACCTGGTCGTCCATCCATACGTTCACCAGACATTACCGGCTAAATTTCAATAGGGATTTAACGTTTGGCAGACGTGTTCTGCAGGCTGTAGTCCCTCCCTAGAGAAATTAGCTGTTGGTACTACTCCGAAGTGGCTGTCGTGGAAGGTGACTAGAGAAAATAGAATTATTCTTACCGTTAATTCGGTTTCTAGGAACCTTCCACGACAGCACTAATTTCCCTCCCTACCTGATATTCTTATTGGATGATTCCTGCACTTTTGTGTTAACTATACATGCTACTGTGTCCAGGAAAACACTGGCGGTGCAGGAAGGGGAGGGGTATTTAACCTCTTGTGTTCCTGTCCCCTATTAGGGCAGGGAAGACAACCTCCGAAGTGGCTGTCGTGGAAGGTTCCTAGAAACCGAATTAACGGTAAGAATAATTCTATTTTGTCACATCAGTAAATGCCAGCATTATTAAAGACACATGATGGGTGGCAGGACGCTGGAGCAGAATTCACATTGGGGTCCTGCAGCTTCGAGTTATGCATCTGTCTATTGGATCCTGCAGAGATGTCCTTGGCGGACAGTCATGGCAGACAGAAAAAAAATCATGCACCATTAAGATCAGAAAAAAAATCTAACTTAGACCAATTAACCTTTTCAGCACTGTCATTAACTAACTTTTGAGATAAATGAGCTTCATTTTTCTTCATTCTTTTACTTTTACCCCTATCGATCATTTTATACGGAGAGCTCAGGGTATCTCTCCAGGTAATCCAAAAACAACCTATCTTTGGCACAGCAAGGCGTGGAAAGAAAACTTTGCTCATCAACTTCTCCTCCATTTTGCTGCCAGGGTCAACTTGATTCCACTCCTGGATAGAATGGCCAAGTGACCGTTGCAGCCAGTCAGTTACCAATGTGTCACTACTGAAGCTGTTTATTATCTAACAACCCGGTACCAAGTACCCAAACACACCACTCTCACAAAAAGTATTTAGAAAAATTAACAAATTTTATTATTAAAAACACAGAAAATATCAAAATGTCGTATTCATTAAGAGGAAAGGATGAGTACCCAAGTACATAGCACAAAAAAGTGATACAGGAAATAGTATACAGGCTTCTGGGATCATATAGTCTGTGTCATAGCATATGGGCATTCCAAATATATAAGCCCTAGTCTAAATAGACCTAAAGTGCATAGTGCCAAGTTCCCAGTCCAGTTTAACACATATAGAATGCCTGACACATACCCATGTGGTGAGCCCGTCCTTAGTATCACACACGTCCCGACGTACGTTTCGCATCTTTCGCTTTCTCAAGGGAGAAAAAGATAATTGTGCATGTCATGTCTACATAGTTGCTGGCTTATATGGTATCCCCACTCACCTATTGCCCAATAGTGTGTCGCGCACGTCGCCGCTGCCCCCGTCATATCTGCACGCCGGAGTTAAAAGAGGCCTTCAAAAAGATGTCGGATCCCGGAGTGTGGTGCACATGTGCGTCGCCATTTTGTTGAAGTCCAACTATCCCACACACCAGCCTCTAATGCGCAAGTGCACAGCCCTTTCTCTTGATGGATTAAGGTGGTGCAGAGATCCCGCCCTGACCTGTGCATACTAATGAGAAGGATCACATATCTCCCTACGCTTTCCCTATGTTAATCATCATAGGGGAACCATATCTCAAGCCATAGCAAAGTATGAGGTTTCATATAACTGGATTACTAAAATAAAAAAATCTACTATATAAAGCTGTGTGTGTGTGTGTGTGTGTGTGTGTGTGTGTATGTGTGTGTGTATGTCCGGGATTGGCATCTGCACCGTCGCAGCTACAGCCACAAAATTTTGCACAGTCACACGTCTGGACCCCGAGAGCGTCATAGGCTATATTGTGAGGCAAAATTTTAACCCCGCGCGTTCCAATTCACCAAACAATTTTGCCCCTATCTACATAATGGGGAAAAAAGTGAAAGGAAAAGTGTTGGAAGCGTCGCAGCTACAGCAACAAAATTTTGCACAGTCACACGTCTGGACCCTGAGAGCGTCATAGGCTACGTTGTGAGGTGAAATTTTAACCCCGCACTTTCCAATTCACCAAACAATTTTGCCCCTATCTACATAATGGGGAAAAAAGTGAAAGAAAAGTGTTGGAGGCGTCGCAGCTACAGAAACAAAATTTTGCACAGTCACACGTCTGGACCCTGAGAGCGTCATAGGCTACGTTGTGAGGTGAAATTTTAACCCCGCACTTTCCAATTCACCAAACAATTTTGCCCCTATCTACATAATGGGGAAAAAAGTGAAAGGAAAAGTGTTGGAGGCGTCGCAGCTACAGAAACAAAATTTTGCACAGTCACACGTCTGGACCCTGAGAGCGTCATAGGCTAGGTTGTGAGGTGAAATTTTAACCCCGCACTTTCCAATTCACCAAACAATTTTGCCCCTATCTACATAATGGGGAAAAAGGTGAAAGGAAAAGTGTTGGAGGCAAATTGACAGCTGCCAGATGTGAACAAGGGGGACTTAAAGAATGAGAGCGATGGCGCCAAAGAGTATATACCGATCAGTTGCTAAGGTGGGGCCCCGACATGAGATACTCACCACACATGGGGATATGAACACACACACACAAAATGCGCCACACACTACCACGTGCTTGAACACATATACCACCCTCAGCACACATTTCACCACACATACACCAACCTCGCCACATAAAAGTCGAAACACAAAAGTCGCTGCTCAAAACTCACCACGCGCAAAACTCGCCACATGCAAAAACTAGGCTCACGCAAAACTCGCCACAAGTGCAAAACTCACCTCATGGAAAACTCGCCAGACGCAAAACTTGCACACGTGGAAAAATTGCCACATGCACAAAATTTGCAACACATGCAAAAGTTGCCTCACACAAAACTTGCACATACTCAAATGGCACCAGACATAAAACTCACCACGCGCAAAACTCGCCATGCGCAAAACTTGCTGCACACAACTTGCTACACTAACCTGTCACATGCAACTCGACACACAAAAAGTTGCTACACGCATGTTGCCACACAAAACTCATCTCAAAAGTCACTACATGCATGTCACCACACACAACTCAACACACACAACTTGACAGACGAAACTCGCCCTAAAACACACACAAGTCTGGTATTAGCCTTCAAAAATAAAAATCTGATTAATAAGCAGACAAACTACAAGAGCAACAAATGTACCATATAGGAAATACAGCAGCTGTCAGTCACATGACCTGTCTATTATGTGTATGTGTGAGCTAATATATACTGCCAGGAGGATGGCTTCCTGTTGGCTGGGGATTTATCAGGCTGCCAATTTATCTTACAAATACTGAGGTAAAAATACTGAGCAAATAACGTGTTAACGAGGTCTAATACAGGAGATCACACAGGTATATACTATATACAGGGGAGATGACACACAGATATATACTATACAGGAGGAGATGACATACAGGTATATACTATATACAGGAGGAGATGACACACAGGTATATACTATATACAGGAGCAGATTACCTACAGGTATATACTACATACAGGAGGAGATGACATACAGGTATATGCTATATATAGAAGATGACATACAGGTATATACTATATACAGGAGGAGATGACACACAGATATATACTATATACAGGGGAGATGACACACAGGTATATACTATATACAGGAGGAGATGACATACAGGTATATACTATATATAGGAGGAGATGACATACAGGTATATACTATATATAGGAGGAGATGACATACAGGTATATACTATATACAGGGGAGATGACACACAGCAGGTATATACTATATACAGGGGAGATGACATACAGGTATATACTATATACAGGAGATGACATACAGGTGTATACTATATATAAGGGAGATGACAAACATGTATATACTGAGGTGAAAATGAGAGGTGTGAGGTGAAAATGAAAAGGTGTGAGTGCAAAATGAGAGGAGTGAGGGAAAATAGTGTAGTGATCGGAAAATGACAGATGTGAGGTCGAAATGACAAGTGTTAGGCGGGAATGAGAGGAGTGAGGGAGAAAATGAGAGGTGTGAGGGAGAAAATGAGAGATGTGAGGGGGAAAATTAAAGATGTGATTGGGAAAATGAGGGGCGTGATGGGAAAATAAGAGAAGTGACGTGCTATAACTAACCACAGATATTTACTATGCCCAGGCAACGCCGGGCTCTTCAGCTAGTATAACAATAAAACGCATTGCTGTTGAAGACCCTGCCCAAACACTTCAGGCTATACCACAACTCTGACCCACGTGGACTTAAAGTGAAGGGAATCAATAGAATACATAAGAGGTGGAAATCTGAAGCAGATGCTAGCAGAGGCCGAAACCAGATGGATCGTGGAGCTTGGCACTATGTCCCCCAGAGGCTTAAACGAGAAATTGAGCTTTGCCCCGTACCTGTAATCCCTGCTTGTTTTTAATTCTGTTGTGTCTTTAGTAAATGTGTTTTATTGTTATATTTTTTTATTTTAGTAATCAGGAGAGAAGAGGTTTCAGAAAATGATCCTTTACATTGTATTATAATTTGAGTAGAAGAGATATACATTCATGATTCTTCACCAAGAGCCGTGATCTGGATACAAAAAGAAACCCACCATAATCTTTAAGCTTGGAATGTGATTTGGATAAAAAAGATAGACCATGATAACCATTAATTTTCAGCAGAGATCTTCAAAAGACCATTTATCTTGGGCTGGGATCTAGAAAGGAGAACGAAACCATTATTACTCTTTTGGCGAGATCTAAACAAGAGAAAGATCCTAACATGACTATTTTTATGAACTGCAATTTGAAGAAAGTCCATCATTACTCTTGGCGTTGCCCTGGAATCCAGTGAGGAAAAGGAAGCCATCATGACCCTTTAACTTGGGCTGTGATTTGGAGAAGATAGAAAGGAAGAAATCCATCATGACCATTGGGCTGAGATCTGGATATGAGAAGATAAAAAAGAAACCTATTATGACCTTTTTCTTTGACTGGTATCTGGAGGGAAGACCAAGCCGATCATGGCCCTTACACTTGGGCCAGTACAGACGTGCTGGATGTTTACATGCTAATAAAAGAACGTAAAATCAATGCTCTTGGAATGAAAAAGCTATAATGGAGAGCACTTTAATTATTTTATTATTATTATACATTTATATAGCGCCGTTTATTCCATAGCGCTTTACATGTGAAAGGGGCAAATATAAGAAAGCACAATAAACTTGATATAACCCTCTATTCCAGGAAAAAAGTATATACTAGAAAAGAAGTGAATACCAAGACTTTTGCCAAGCTTCTTCTTGACATGCCTTCAGAAGGAGCTTGGAAAACCACGCATCAGGGTGGAGAGAAGCGGTGCCTTAAGATTTCTCTGTGGCTCATATAGTTTCTACTTTACAGATAACAATGTTAATCACTCCATGAATATAAGTATGTGTCTTGGTATTCACTTCTTTTTTTTCTGGGATATTCGACCTTTCCTTGGAATAGTTGGTTACACTCTGATAAAAATGGATACATTGTTATAATTCCAGCCATAGTCTATGGACACCTTTATCCATCGACACCCAGAGACAGATTTTTCTTGATTAATGCTATGTCTACGTGTATCTGCAGGTAAACCTTGGCTTCTCTCTGTGTGCTTCCTTCTATTTCACGCCTTTAAATACATATGAATTAGGAGAGCATTGGTTTCAAAGTGACTGTGAACATGAAAATGAGGAGATGAGGATATAAAAGCTCCATGTCCCTGTAGGTATCAATTACCACATGTTGTATTTTATCCAATATGTGGAGTTTTGCAGCGGAACATGTCTCACCCCATCTTCGATCACTTGCCCTGATACCGCTGAAAATTTCCTTTTGACTTGAAAAGAAATGTTAAAATCCAGTCACTTATATCCAGGAGAGACTGAGATAAGGAATCAGAGAGGAACAACACACAAGCTGTGATATGTTAATGTGTTTTTTTCTATTGCTTTGCTGTGTCACTGGTAATGTCACTTCATTTTGGTCTCCACAATCAGACACGTTTCACATTATTCTGTAGGAATCTGTTTTTCTGTGCACAGTATGTGGCTAGAATAATAACAATGTATCTCTGCCTAAAGGCCCCTTCACATTTAGCGACGCTGCAGCGATACCGACAACGATCCGGATCGCTGCAGCGTCGCTGTTTGGTCGCTGGAGAGCTGTCACACAGACCGCTCTCCAGCGACCAACGATGCCGGTAACCAGGGTAAACATCGGGTAACTAAGCGCAGGGCCGCGCTTAGTAACCCGATGTTTACCCTGGTTACCATGCTAAAAGTAAAAAAAAACAAACACTACATACTTACCTACAGCCGTCTGTCCTCCAGCGCTGCGCTCTGCTTCTCTGCTCTCCTCCTGTACTGTCTGGGAGCCGGAAAGCAGAGCGGTGACGTCACCGCTCTGCTTTCCGGCTCACAGACAGTACAGGAGGAGTGCAGAGCGCAGCGCTGGAGGACAGACAGCTGTAGGTAAGTATGTACTGTTTGTTTTTTTTTACTTTTAGCATGGTAACCAGGGTAAACATCGGGTTACTAAGCGCGGCCCTGCGCTTAGTTACCCGATGTTTACCCTGGTTACCAGTGAAGACATCGCTGGATCGGTGTCACACACGCCGATCCAGCGATGTCTCCAGGGAGTCCAGCGACGAAATAAAGTTCTGGACTTTCTTCAGCGACCAACGATCTCCCAGCAGGGGCCTGATCGTTGGTCGCTGTCACACATAACGATTTCATTAACGATATCGTTGCTACGTCACAAATAGCAACGATATCGTTAACAATATCGTTATGTGTGAAGGTACCTTAAGAAGGCTTCATTATCAGGAAGATTCAAGGCAGGCTTATGGCACAGGTAGTGGGTCAGGATGGGTCCCTTCTCCTCACCCAGTAGGTATCCTTGTCAGTTCCATGTAATTCTTCTATAATAAAAAATTCCGCAATTTTTCAGTACACTTTACAATATAACATTGTTTGTCTTAGGCTACTTTCACACTAGCGTTTTTTGCAATACGTCGCAATGCTTCGTTTATGGGAAAAAACGCATCCTGCAAAGTTGTTTGCAGGATGCGTTTTTGCCCCATAGATTAACATTAGCGACGCATTGACACATGTCGCAACCATTGTGCGACAGTTGCTCCGTGTTGTGGCGGACCGCCGGGAGCAAAAAACGTTACATGTAACGTCTTTTGCTGCTGACGGACCGCTTTTTCCGACCGCGCATGCGCGGCCAGAACTCCGCCCCCACCTCCCCGCACCTTACAATGTGGCAGCGGATGCGCAGGAAAAATGCATCTGCTGCCTCTGTTGTGCGGCGCATTCACTGCTAGCGTCGGAACCTCGGCCCGATGTACTGCGACGGGCCGAGTCCGACGCTAGTGTGAAAGTAGCCTAAATTGCTTAATTCAGGATCTCTATTGCCATCGGTGAATATAAATATTTTCAGTGGCAGAGGAACAGTCTGCACAGCCACTTGCACTATCCAAGGATCCTCAGGGGAAGGATAGTCGTTACACACCGGAGGGATTTTACTTAGCAGTGACAGTATATAGCATGCTTTAGCTGGTCAGGTTGGTGGACAGCCCACTGTCTCCTCTCAGTCACAGCACAGAGACCTGCTACTATGGAATCTTTGCCAGCCTTGTACCCAAGGTTTCCTCTTTGCCCACTACACCAGTCTGCCCACCTACTATCTACATCATGGCTCTTCACAGAGCTCTTTTATAGGATGGCTTTCCCATCTGCCCTCCTCCTCTTATTTCTATTCTTCCCCAGCGGAGCACTTTGTGCCCCCATATGTACTTCTAACAAAGCTCAGCTACCATGTGTCATTATGCCGCCTCGACCCTTTGCCAACAAGTATCTTCCTTGAGACTCAGGATAATGAAAAAGGATGGGCCCCATGAAATTGGCTCTATGCCTTCAAAAAGACCCCAACTTTGGCCCTATGCTTTCCAGAAAGGCATTGGATAGTTTTCCTTCCATGCCCTTTTCATGACCCTTTAGCCATTTTTTCATCCTATTCTTTTATTTTGTAGTTAGGAGTCATCTACAACTCCAAGACATAACCAAGAGGATGGTACTAGCTAACGTTGGATGCCCTCCTTCTAAGGACCCCATAGCAGCCTTATAGTCTAAGGCAGTGGTCCTCAACCTTTATGACCTTGAGAGCCACATTCAGCTTAGAGAGAGGGTCGCGAGCCACATTTAGCACTGAAAGAGGGTCACGAGCCACATCAAGCTCCCACCCCCTTCAAAAGTTGTGTCAACCAAAGCCCCCATTACAGGTATAATGATAACCAAAGCTTTTCCACAGAAATCACTCCAGAGCAGTACACTGAGATCCAGGGGTTCCCACAATACCCCCATTAAGTATTCTCCCAACACACTGTCACATCCAGCTTTGAGCACCTCATCTAACAGGTAGTACAAACCTCCAGCGTAGCATACCTAAAACATCTCTAAACCCCTAAGACCAGTAAATGTGCATCCATATCTGCAATTCTGTGCAGGGCTACTCACAAAATTCACCATTTTGAGATTTGGTCTTCATACCTGTTTGCTAGACCTGGAACTAATGCATCAAGCTGGCAGACAGTCGCGAGCCACAATTCATGGGGCCGCGAGCCACATGTGGCTCCCGAGCTACAGGTTGGGGAGCCCTGGTCTAAGGCATAAATGTACTTGACATTCGGTATTTAGCTGAATTCAAGGTAATTCTGAGTTAATTTTTAATTTAAGGCGTTTAACTAAGACCAGGCTCTTCAAGGGTCATTTCTTCATAGGAGTCATTGGAGCCTGGAAACATAATTAGGTTTTTCATATGCAGCCCACTAATGAATTGAACATAATCATGTCATGGCGGGATTTTTGAGGTGTTATCTGGTACCGCTAATCACTCCAATTTAATTTGCAGTAAATAGGAAAACCATGGAATCCCAGCAGAGGTTAACACACAGCGAGGATGTACATGAAATGAGTAATATGAGACGCAATAGGAGGAAATTAATCAGTAATTTTCTTCTTGTAAATGGATTTTGTTTACTTTCCCTATTTGCTTCCTACTAAGGATTTCACCAATAAAAAGGAACATAAGTAATGATCAGAAACTGACCTGAGTGATACAGAGTAAGAAATGTAAATAATAAAATGTATCATAGTATAATGAAATATATCAAAATAAACAGAACAGGACAACAGGATAAGTAATGTATGTACACCTCAATTGTTACCATCTACCTCTCGTGTCTCCCCTTTTTCCTCATAGTTTGTAAGCTTGCGAGCAGGGCCCTCACTCCTCTTGGTATCTGTTTTGAACTGTGAGTATTGTTACGCTGTAATGTCTATTGTTTGAACAAATCCCCTCTATAATGTAAAGCACTGCGGAACATGTTGGTGTTAGGGCTAGCGGAACGCACCGAGAAAGTAGAGATGTTTATTATTAATGGTGCGTTCGCAGCCCGGGGTCCACCGTGCAGGAGGAACCTGCTGCTAGCAAATGGCGGCACTGTTTTGTCCACAGAGTAGCCGTGAAAGGGAAGCACTGCGCCCTGTTAGCCTCACAGGAGCACAAGCTTACTGCAAAGCTGATAGCAGTCAGTGGTTATGCAACACGCAATCTCCTCACCAGAGGTGCCGGTATTCTAGGGGCTTATTTCAGCCGGGTCCATGAACACTCTCCTGCATAACCACACCGGCGCAAAGTACATATATGAATTGATACTAGCGCATGGCCGTGCTGCCATGCGAGCCTTATATAGCTGCAGCAAGTAAAAGACCTTCCTAGAAGGACCAATGAGAGACTGCCATACCTGAGCATATGACCCTAAATCTCCACTGAGAGATCTTGCCCTGGGCATGCTCAGTGTGCAAAAAAGGATTTAGTCCTAGCACTTGAAGGACCTTCCAGAAAAGGACCAAGGAACTTAGCTGCAGTATCTGACCATGTGACCCTCGATCTCCACTGAGAGGTCTTACTCAGGGCATGCTCAGAACGAGAAAAGCAGGACTTAGTCTCAGAAGCGTCTGCTCGCTGCTGCCCAGCACTGACTTCAATGGCAGAAGCCGGAGAAGCAGCAGTAACTCTTTGTACAGAGTGGAACTGAGCAAGACGCTGGGACCAACGTCTCCGCTGAGCAGGCTCTACTGCGGCAGGAGAAGAATGGGAGACCGCAGTGGAGATGGCCCGAGATTCCCCCTGTGCAGAGGCGGGAACTTGACCCCTAACATTACCCCCCCTCCTAGGGCCCCCCTCCTTGGGCCTCGCTACGCTCGAAGGCGGCAATGAGCTGCGGAGCCCGAATGTGCTCAGCAGACTCCCAGGACCTGTCCTCAGGACCATAACCCTTCCAATCCACCAAATAAAATTTTTTGCCACGTACCACCTTGCACCCCAAAAGAGTATTCACCTCGTAATCATCCGTAGACGAACCTGATGTCCCAGCAGATGACTCGGAAAACCGGGACATGTATACGGGTTTCAAGAGGGACACATGAAAGGTGTCGGTGATACCCAAGCGTGGCAGAAGGGCCAAACGATAGACCACAGGATTAACCTGTTTGAGGACCTTGAAAGGACCCAAGTAGCGAGGTGCAAACTTGGTGGACTCAACTCGCAGCCTGATGTTACGGGTGGAGAGCCACACCAAGTCGCCAGGAGCAAAGGTCGAAGCAGGGTGCTGATGTGCATCGGCGGAGGACCTCATTCTCTCTTTGGAGGCCCGAATGGCATCCTGAGTGCGGTCCCAAATATCCCGTGCCTCCACAGCCCAGTCTGCCACCCTTAAGTCGGCAGGAGACACGGGCATAGGCACAGGAACCCGCGGATGCTGACCATAGTTGAGGAGGAATGGGGTTTGTCCAGTGGAGTCGGCTACGGCGTTGTTCCGTGCGAACTCTGCCCATGATAGCAAGGATGCCCAGTCATCCTGCCTGGCTGAGACAAAATGTCGCAGATATGTGACCAAGGTCTTGTTGGCCCTCTCTTCCAACCCATTCGTCTCGGGATGATATGCGGAAGAGAGATTTAACTCAATGCAGAGAAGACGACAGAGCTCTCTCCAGAGCCGAGACGCAAACTGGGGACCCCGGTCACTGACAATTTTGTCTGGCATACCATGTAGGCGGAAGATGTGTTTAATGAACAACGCTGCCAAGGCCCGTGCAGAAGGTAACCGTGGTAGCGGCACCAAATGCACCATTTTTGAGAAATGATCGATGATGACCCAAATGATGGTACAGCCGCGAGACTTGGGTAAACCCACAACAAAGTCCACCCGACCATCTCCCAGGGCCTGTCTGCCACCGGCAAGGGATAGAGTAACCCAGCTGGCTGTTGATGAGGAGATTTATTTTTGGCACAGGAGACACACGCCTGAATATAATCTCTGACATCCCAGACCATATATGGCCACCAGTACGTCCTCGCCAGCAGCTCAGATGTCCTCTTTGTCCCAAAGTGTCCACCCACCCTGGACGAATGAGCCCAAGAGGGAACCTCCGGTCGCAAATTAATGGGCACAAAAGTCTTGCCCGGAGACACAGACTCTAGCAAAACCGGCGCTACGGTTCTCAGGCTCTCTGAAGGGACAATAAGCCGAGGCTCCCCTTCCTTCTCCTCAGATGACACAACAGAGCGAGAGAGAGCATCAGCACGAATGTTCTTCTCCCCAGCGAGAAAATGAAGGGTAAAGTAGAACCGGGAGAAGAACAAGGACCATCTGGCCTGGCGAGAATTTAGCCGCTGGGCTGTTTGCAGATATAACAAATTTTTGTGGTCCGTGAAGACCTGAAAGGGAAAACGAGCCCCCTCCAAGAGATGTCTCCATTCCGAGAAAGCCAGCTTCATCGCTAGCAACTCCCTGTCACCAATGGAATAATTCCTCTCCGCAGGTGTGAAGGTCTTGGAGAAGAAGAAGCGTGGATGCTTCCGACCTTGAGCAGCCTTTTGGAAGAGGACTGCTCCTGCACCAACGGAAGAGGCATCCACCTCCATTATGAACGGCTTATCAACATCGGGACGATGTAGGATGGGAGCGCTAGCAAAATGGGACTTAATAGAAGAAAAGGCCCTGGAGACCTCTTCTGACCACAATTTGGGATTTGCTCCCTTCTTGGTGAGGGCTACCAAGGGAGCTACCAAAGTAGAGAAGTGGGGAATGAACTGGCGGTAATAATTAATGAACCCCATAAAGCGCTGCACCACTTTAAGAGAATGGGGTTTTTGCCAGTCCATCACAGCCTGTAGTTTGGCAGGATCCATAGCCAATCCCTGGGCGGAGATGATATAGCCCAGGAAAGGTAAAGACTCCTGCTCAAACATACACTTCTCCAACTTTGCATAGAGAGAATTTGCCCGTAAGAGGTCGAAGACTCTGCCAACATCTCTCCGGTGGGAGTCAATATCTGGAGAAAAGATGAGAATATCATCCAGATAGACTACGACCGAGGTGGAAAGCATATCCCGGAAGATGTCGTTGACAAAGTCTTGGAAAACGGCTGGGGCATTACAGAGTCCGAAGGGCATCACCAGGTACTCATAGTGCCCATCTCTGGTGTTAAACGCCGTCTTCCATTCATCCCCCTCACGGATGCGAATCAGGTTATAAGCACCCCGCAGATCTAATTTGGTAAATACCTTAGCTCCCCGTAGCCTATCAAAAAGCTCAGAAATCAGGGGCAGAGGATACTTATTCTTAACGGTGATGGCGTTAAGACCCCTGTAGTCTATGCATGGACGTAGTTCCCCATTCTTCTGCATGAAAAAGAACCCTGCCCCAGCAGGTGACACTGACTTCCTGATGAACCCTCTTGCCAGATTCTCTTGAATGTACTGAGTCATTGCCTCCGTCTCCGGGAGAGATAACGAATAGACTCGACCCCGGGGAGG
The DNA here is from genome assembly GCF_032444005.1 of Ranitomeya imitator. Lineage (NCBI taxonomy): Eukaryota > Metazoa > Chordata > Amphibia > Anura > Dendrobatidae > Ranitomeya > Ranitomeya imitator. The sequence goes on along the minus strand of NC_091282.1, from coordinate 789,733,838 downwards.
CTCAGCACCAGGCAAGAGATCAATAGGACAGTCATAGGGGCGATGGGTCTCCGCCGCCTTTTTGGAGAACACGTCTGCATAACACGAATATTGCTTGGGGAGAGAGGATAGATCTGCGGGTACTTCTGTAGTAGCAACCTGAACGCACTCTCTTTGACACCTACCCCCACAAGATTCACCCCATCCCAGAATCCTGCCTGAGGACCACTCGATGTGAGGAGAGTGGTACCGTAGCCAAGGTATCCTCAACAGGACCTCGTCAATTCCCTCAGGAATGATGAGCAGAGATATAATCTCCTGATGGGATGGCGACATGGACAGAGTAAAAGGGATGGTCTGGTGTGTTATCTGTGAGGGCAGTGTCGACCCATTCACCACTCGTACCGTTACTGGTTGAGCTAGCATAACCAGGGGTGTTGCGTGATGCTGGGCGAAGGCAGAAGACATAAAATTGCCCTCCGCCCCAGAATCCACGCAGAGCTCTACCGACTGGGAGGATGAGCCTATAATAATTGTCCCCTTAAAAGACAATTTGGGGGCAAACGTTGCCGTGTCTAGTGTACCTCCACCTACTACCACTAGACGCTGACGTTTCCTCGACCGCTGGGGACATCTGGTAGCAAGATGTCCTGTCTGCTGGCAAGCATGACAGACCTTGAGTGCACAAGTGGTCCGGGACTTAGATCCCGCTCGTAACACTTCCATGGCCTCATGTGACTCAGGAACCTTGGCCGGAGATTCCAGAGGTTTGGTGAAGGTGGGAGCCAGCCGAAACCTCTGCCTAAACTGGGCTCGCTCTAACCTCCGCTCGTTAAAACGGAGGTCAATTCGAGTAGAGACAGTTATTAATTCCTCCAGTGTGGCAGGAATCTCCCTAGTGGCCAGAGCGTCCTTAACGCGATCAGCCAGGCCCCTCCAAAATATGGGGATAAGGGCTTTATCCGACCACTCCAGCTCTGAAGCTAAAGTGCAAAAGCGGACGGAAAAATGGCTGACCAAGGACTCACCCGGAGTTAATGCCACCAGTTGGAGCGCTGTGTCATGGGTGACTTGAGGTCCTAAAAAGACCTGCTTCAGAGTGCTCAGGAACAGGGGAGCACTCTGCACCACATGATCGCCACGCTCCCACAGCGGCGTAGCCCACTCCAATGCCCTGCCGGACAAGAGGGACACAATAAATCCCACCTTAGCCCGCTCTGTGGGAAAACGTGCAGCCAGGAGATCGAGGTGAATAGAGCACTGACTCACGAATCCCCTACAAGATTTGCTATCTCCAGAAAATTTTTCTGGCAGCGGGAGGCGAGATAATGTCGGAATAGGGATGGCAGTGGACAAGGTTGCTGCTGTCACGCTAGCAGCCTGTAGAGCAACTGCGGTAACATCCACAACTGAGGTTGAGCTCTTGAGAGCCGCCAACCTACCCTCCAGCTGCTGGATATACCGCAAAGATTGCTGAATGTCCGCCATTTACTAGCCAGACCCTGGCGCAAGTGTAATGTTAGGGCTAGTGGAACGCACCGAGAAAGTAAAGATGTTTATTATTAATGGTGCGTTCGCAGCCCGGGGTCCACCGTGCAGGAGGAACCTGCTTCTAGCAAATGGCGGCACTGTTTGGCGGTATAGACTAGCTCTGTTACTCCACAGAGTAGCCATGAAAGGGAAGCACTGTGCCCTGTTAGCCTCACAGGAGCACAAGCTTACTGCCAAGCTGATAGCAGTCAGTGGTTGTGCAACACGCAATCTCCTCACCGGAGAAGCCGGTATTCTAGGGGCTTACTTCAGCCGGGTCCCTGAACACACTCATGCATAACCACACTGGCGCAAAGTACATACATGAATTGACACTAGCGCATGGCCGTGCGGCCATGCGAGCCTTATATAGCTGCAGCAAGTAAAAGACCTTCCTAGAAGGACCAATGAGAGACTGCCATACCTGAGCATGTGACCCTAAATCTCCACTGAGAGATCTTGCCCTGGGCATGCTCAGTGTGCAAAAAAGGATTTAGTCCTAGCACTTGAAGGACCTTCCAGAAAAGGACCAATGGACTTAGCTGCAGTATCTGACCATGTGACCCTCGATCTCCACTGAGAGGTCTTACTCAGGGCATGCTCAGAACGAGAAAAGCAGGACTTAGTCTCAGAAGCATGCCCAGCACTGACTTCAATGGCAGAAGCCGGAGAAGCAGCAGTAACTCTTTGTACAGAGTGGGACTGAGCAAGACGCTGGGACCGACGTCTCCGCTGAGCAGGCTCCACTGCCGCAGGAGAAGAATGGGAGACCGCAGCGGAGATGGCCTGAGATTCCCCCTGTGCAGAGGTGGGAACTCGACCCCTAACAGTTAGCGCTATAGAAAAAAAAATTATTAATAGTGAGTGCAGCTCTGCGGTATAATACAGGAAGTAACAGGATCAGTACAGGAGCAGTACTGTAATGTATATACACAGTGCTTGCACCAGAATAGTGAGTACAGCTCTGGGGTATAATACAGGATGTAAATCAGGATCAGTAATGCAATTTATGTACACAGTGACTGCACCAGCAGAATAGTGAGTGCAGCTCTGGAGTATAATACGGGATGTAACAGGATCAGTACAGGAGCAGTAATGTATGTACACAGTGACTGCACAAGCAGAATATTGAGTGCAGCTATGGAGTATACCACTGGATGTAACTCAGGATCAGTAATGTAATGTATGTACACAGTGACTGCACAAGCAGAATATTGAGTGCAGCTATGGAGTATACCACTGGATGTAACTCAGGATCCGTAATGTAATGTATGTACACAGTGACTGCACCAGCAGAATAGCGAGTGCAGCTCTAGAGTATAATACAGGATGTAACTCAGGATCAGTACAGAATCTGTAATGTATGCATACAGAGACTGCATCAGCAGAATAGTGAGTGCAGCTCTGTGGCATAAAACAGGATGTAACTCAGGATCATTACAGAATCAGTAATGTAATGGATGTATACAGAGACTGCATCAGCAGAATAGTGAGTGCAGCTCTGGGGCATAAAACAGGATGTAACTCAGGATCAGTACAGAATCAGTAATGTAATGGATGTATACAGAGACTGCACCAGCAGAATAGTGAGTACAGCTCTGGGGTATAATACTGGATGTAACTCAGGATCAGTATAGGATCAGTCATGTAATGTATGTACACAGTGTCTGCACCAGCAGAATCTTAAGTGCAGCTCCAGAGTATAATACAGGATGTAACGCAGGATCAATGCTGAATCAGTAATGTAGTGTATGTACACAGTGTCTGCACCAGCAGAATCATGAGTGCAGCTCTGGAGTATAATATAGGATGTAACTCAGGATCAGTAATGTAAAATATGTACACAGTGACTGCACCAGCAGAATTGTGAGTGCAGCTGTGGAGTATAATATAAAATGTAACGCAGAATCAGTACAGGATCAGTAACGTAATGCATGTGCACAGTGTCTGCACCCGCAGAATAGTGAGTGCAGGTCAGGGGACTAATACACGATGTAACTCAGGATCAGTATTGTAATGAATGTACTGCACCAGCAGAATCGTGAGTGCAGCTCTGGTGTATAATACAGGATAAAACTCAGGATCAGTAACGTAATGTATGTACACAGTGACTGCACCGGCAGAATAGTGAGTGCAGCTCTGGAGTATAATACAGGATGTAACTCAGGATTAGTACAGGATCAGTAATGTAATGTATGTACACAGTGCCTGCACCAGCAGAATAGTGAGTGCAGCTCTGGAGTATAATACAGGATGTAACCCAGGATTAGAGATGAGCGAATATTTCAATGTTCGGTTCGGATTATGATTGTCAAATTTGCAATATTTGCCGATTAATTAGTCTAATATTCGCCAAACATAACTGAACGCCATTGCAGACAATGGGAGGCAAAAACAAACGCATGCACAACACCTTATAACGGCCCCAAATGCGGCCAAAACACATTAAATGAGGGGCTGGGAAAGTGGCCTCAATTCTTCCACAGTACAAATTGCAGCATGGGACTGCAGCAATCAGCCAGGCATGAGATATCAGGGTCTGGGACAGGATTTACAGCTTTCAATTGAACATCACAGTAAGAGGAGGTGGGTGATTGATCAGTGTAGGCCCCATTTGCTGGGAGCCCTGATACCATATTCAACACGTCTAGTTTAAGTTTTGTAGACTACCACTGTTAGAAAAATTTAACCCCTTCATGACCCAGCCTATTTTGACCTTAATGACCAGGCCGTTTTTTGCAATTCTGACCAGTGTCCCTTTATGAGGTAATATCTCAGGAACACTTCAACGAATCCTAGCAGTTCTGTAATTGTTTTTTCGTGACATATTGGGCTTCATGTTAGTGGTAAATTTAGGTCGATATTTTTTGCGTTTATTTGTGAAAAAAATGGAAATTTGGCTAAAATGTTGAAAATTTAGCAATTTTCAAATTTTGAATTTTTATTCTGTTAAACGAGAGAGTTATGTGACAAAATAGTTAATAAATAACATTACTCACATGCTACTTTACATCAGCACAATTTTGGAAACAATTTTTTTTTTGCTAGGAAGTTATAAGGGTTAAAATTTGACCAGAGATTTCTCATTTTTACAGCAAAATTTACAAAACCATTTTTTTAGGGACCACCTCACATTTGAAGTCAGTTTGAGGGGTCTATATGGCTGAACATACCCAAAAGTGACATCATTCTAAGAAATGCACCCCTCAAGGTGCTCAAAACCACATTCAAGAAGTTTATTAACCCTTCAGGTGCTTCACAGCAGCAGAAGCAACATGGAAGGAAAAAATGAAAATTTTACTTTTAAGTCACAAAAATTATATTTAGCAACAATTTTTTTTATTTTCCCAAGGGTAAAAAGAGAAACTGGACCCCAAAAGTTATTGTACAATTTGTCCTGAGTACGCCGATACCCCATATGTGGGGGGGAACTACTGTTTGGGCGCACAACAGGGCTCGGAAGGGAAGGAGCGCCATTTGACTTTTTCAATGAAAAATTGGCTCCAATCTTTAGCGGACACCATGTCACGTTTGGAGAGCCCCTGTGTGCCTAAACATTGGAGCTCCCCCACAACTGACCCCATTTTGGAAACTAGACCCCCAAGAAACTTACCTAGATCCATAGTGAGCACTTTGAACCCCCAGGTATTTCACAAATTGATCTGTAAAAATGAAAAAGCACTTTTTTTTCACAAAAAAATTCTTTTAGCCTCAATTTGTTCATTTCCACATGGGCAACAGGATAAAATGGATCCTAAAATGTGTTGGCCAATTTCTCCTGAGTACACCGATACCTCATATGTGGTCACAAACCACTGTTTGTGCACACGGCAAGGCTCAGAAGGGAAGGAGCGCCATTTGACTTTTGAATGAAAAATTAGCTCCAATTGTTAGCGGACACCATGTCGCGTTTGGAGAGCCCCTGTATGCCTAAACATTGGAGCTCCCCCACATGTGACCCGATTTTGGAAACTAGACCCCCCAAGGAACTTATCTAGATTATAGTGAGCACTTTGAACAACCAGGTGCTTCACAAATTGATCCGTAAATATGAAAAAGCACTTTTTTTTCACAAAAAATTTCTTTTAGCCTCAATTTGTTCATTTCCACAAGGGCAACAGGATAAGATGGATCCTAAAATTTATTGGGCAATTTCTTCTGAGTACAGTGATACCTCACATGTGGGGGTAAACCACTGTTTGGGCACACGGCCGGGCTTGGAAGGGAAGGAGCGCCATTTGACTTTTTGAATGAAAAATTAGCTCCAATCATTAGCGGACACCATGTCGCGTTTGGAGAGCCCGTGTGCCTAAACATTGGCGCTCCCCCACATGTGACCCCATTTTGGAAACTAGACCTCCCATGGAACTAACCTAGATGGCGGTGACCACTTTAAGCCCCCAAGTGCTTCACAGAAGTTTATAACGCCGAGCCATGAAAATAAAAAATCATTTTTCTTTCCTCAAAAATTATTTTTTAACCAGCAATTTTTTATTTTCACAAGAGTAACAGGAGAAATTGGACCCCAAAAGTTGTTGCCCAGTTTGCACTGAGTATGCTGGTACCCCATATGTGGGGGTAAACCACTGTTTTGGCACACGTCGGGGCTCGGAAGGGAAGTAGTGACGTTTTGAAATGCAGACTTTGATGGAATGGTCTGCGGGCATCACGTTGCATTTGCAGAGCCCCTGATGTGCCTAAACAGTAAAAAAAAACACAAGTGACCCTATTTTGGAAACTAGACCCCCAAAGGAACTTATCTAGATATGTGGTGAGCACTTTGAACCCCCAAGTGCTTCACAGAAGTTTATAACGCAGAGCCGTGAAAATAAAAAATAATTTTTATTTCCTCAAAAATGATGTTTTAGCAAGCAGTTTTTTAGTTTCACAAGGGTAGCAGGAGAAATTGGACCCCAATAGTTGTTGCCCAGTTTGTCCCGAGTATGCTGGTACCCCATATGTGGGGGTAAAGCACTGTTTTGGCGCACGTCGGGGCTTGTAAGGGAGGGAGCACCATTTGACTTTTTGAATGCAAGATTGGCTGGAATCAATGGTGGCGCCATGTTGCGTTTGGAGACCCCTAATGTGCCTAAACAGTGGAAACCCCTCAATTCTAACTCCAACACTAACCCCAACACACCCCTAACCCTAATCTCAACTCTAGCCATAACCCTAACCCCTTCGTGACATGCGCCGTACTAGTACTGCGCTGCCGGCACTGCATTAGTGCCAGCAGCAGTACTAGTACGGCGCACCGATCACCGCGGTCTCGCGCTGAGCGCCGCGGTGATCGGGTGCGGGTGTCAGCTGTATATGACAGCTGACACCCCGCAGCAATGCCCACGATCGGCGCTATCGCCGATCGCGGGCATTTAACCCCTCTGATGCCGCTGTCAGTAGTGACAGCGGCATAGAGGGGGATCGCGCAGGGACGGGGGCTCCCTGCGCTCTCCCACCGGAGCAACGCAATGAGATCGCGTTGCTCCGGTGACCCGGAAGGAGTCCCCGGATCCAAGATGGCCACCGGACTCCTTCCGGGTCATGAAGTGACCTGGCTAGCCGGCGCCTGCTGAGAGCAGGCGCTGGAAAGCCAGCTAAACTGCCTGTCAGATCGTTGATCTGACAGTGTGCTATGCACAGTGTCAGATCAACGATCTGATCTAATACAGAGATGTCCCACCCTGGGACAATGTTAGAAAGTAAAAAAAAAAAAAAATAGAATGTGTAAAAAAAAATAAAAAAAAATCCCCAAATAAAAAAAAAAAAACATTTCCCAATAAATCCATTTGTTTATGTAAAAAAAAAACAAAAAACAATAAATGTACACATATTTGGTATCGCCGCGTCCGTAACGACCCGCTCTATAAAACTATCCCACTATTTAACCCCTTCAGTGAACACCGCAAAAAAAAAAACAAGGCAAAAAACAACGCTTTATTATCATACAGGCGAACAAAAAGTGGAATAACACGCGATCAAAACGACGGATATAAATAACCATGGTACCGCTGAAAACGTCATCTTGTCCCGCAAAAAAAAAGCTGCCATACAGCATCATCAGCAGAAAAATAAAAAAGTTATAGCTCTCAGAATAATGCGATGCAAAAACAATTATTTTTTTTATATAAAATAGTTTTTATTGTGTAAAAGCGCCAAAACATAAAAAAAATTACATAAATGAGGTATCGCTGTAATCGTACTGACCCGAAGAATAAAACTGCTTTATCCATTTTACCACACGTGGAACGGTATAAACGCCCCCCCCTAAAAGAAATTCAGGAATAGCTGGTTTTTGTTCATTCCGCCTCCCAAAAATCGGAATAAAAAGCGATCAAAAAATGTCATCTGCCCGAAAATGTTACCAATAAAAACAACAACTCGTCCCGCAAAAAACAAGACCTCACATGACTCTGTGGACCAAAATATGGATAAATTATAGCTCTCAAAATGTGGTGATGCAAAAACTATTTTTTGCAATAAAAAGCGTCTTTTAGTGTGTGACAGCTGCCAATCATAAAAATCCGCCAAAAAAACGCTATAAAAGTAAATCAAACCCCCCTTCATCACCCCCTTAGTTAGGGAAAAACAATAAAATGTAAAAAAATGTATTTATTTCCTATATAATAATGAACCACCTGCGCTCATGAACCAAGTGGAATGCAGAGGCTTAGACGGAACCACTGGCGTACAGTTAAGTACAGTAAGTATAAGAGGCCAAAGAGTGAATAGTATACTGGAAGTCTCCTATTACGGTGACATGAGGATATGTCCACTATGGACCGACAGCAATGGAGTGCCTGCAATGAGTGTAACATCCACTTACTGGTATAGAAGGTCCGAGTGGCTGTGGAGAGCAGTGGGGGTCCCAGACTAACGTCGGCTGATGTGCTGGGCTGCAATATGAGATGGCCGTAGAGTCCTGGGACCGGCTGTTTCCAGAACAGGCGCTGAACGCTGGGGCGTCTGGATAGGTAAGAACCGCCGACTCCTGGCGTGCCCCGGCCGGAAGCAACGCCGGAGCGATAGCGGTGTGTGGAGGGGGCGTGGCTAGGATCGTGACGTCACGGATAGGGCGGGCTTGGCAACAGGGGGAACCAATCCAACGCGTTTCGAAGGAGGTACTCCTTCTTCGTCAGGGCTGGAGTTCCCTGAAAGATCCGTCCTAATATAGCCTCCGCCCCCCCTTTAGTTCAGACCTGCCCCTATGGGTGCCGGACAGTACCATCTACATGCTGAGATAAGGCCTCATAATAATGGAACGTTCTAAAGTGAATGTGTGAATGGGGACATATGTAAATCTAAAATACAGGAACACTAAAAGGTGATGAGTATCCTGGTGATAATACCTAAGTGGTGTGTGTATGTAACCATAAACGCACTAAAGAAAAGAGGGGGGGGAAAGGGGGGGGAGGAAAAAAATAATAAAATAAAAATAAAAAATAAATTTTTTTATAATAAATGAAAAATAATGAATAAAAATAAAAATAATAATAATAAAAATAAATAAAAGAGGAAAAAAAGGGGGATTAGAGGAAGGGAGGAAAGGTTACAAATGTGCAAAAGTTAAAACCACTGTTTAACCCCTTTACCCCCAAGGGTGGTTTGCACGTTAATGACCAGGCCAATTTTTACAATTCTGACCACTGTCCCTTTATGAGGTTATAACTCCGAAACGCTTCAACGGATCCTGGTGATTCTGACATTGTTTTCTCGTGACATATTGTACTTCATGATAGTGGTAAAATTTCTTTGATAGTACCTGCGTTTATTTGTGAAAAAAACGGAAATTTGGCGAAAATTTTGAAAATTTCGCAATTTTCAAACTTTGAATTTTTATGCAATTAAATCACAGAGATATGTCACACAAAATACTTAATAAGTAACATTTCCCACATGTCTCCTTTACATCAGCATAATTTTGGAACCAATTTTTTTTTTTGTTAGGGAGTTATAAGGGTTAAAAGTTGACCAGCAATTTCTCATTTTTACAACACCATTTTTTTTTAGGGACCACGTCTCATTTGAAGTCATTTTGAGGGGTCTATATGATAGAAAATGCCCAAGTGTGACACCATTCTAAAAACTGCACCCCTCAAGGTGCTCAAAACCACATTCAAGAAGTTTATTAACCCTTCAGGTGTTTAATAGGAATTTTTGGAATGTTTAAATAAAAATGAACATTTAACTTTTTTACACAAAAAATTTACTTCAGCTCCAATTTGTTTTATTTTACCAAGGGTAACAGGAGAAATTGGACCCAAAAAGTTGTTGTCCAATTTGTCCTGAGTACGCTGATACCCCATATGTGGCAGTAAACCACTGTTTGGGCGCATGGGAGAGCTCGGAAGGGAAGGAGCGCTATTTGACTTTTCAATGCAAACTTGACAGGAATTGAGATGGGACGCCATGTTGCGTTTGGAGAGCCACTGATGTGCCTAAACATTGAAACCCCCCACAAGTGACACCATTTTGGAAAGTAGACCCCCTAAGGAACTTATCTGGATGTGTGGTGAGCACTTTGACCCACCAAGTGCTTCACAGAAGTTTATAATGCAGAACCGTAAAAATAAAAAATCATATTTTTTCACAAAAATTATATTTTTGCCCCCAATTTTTTATTTTTCCAAGGGTAAGAGAAGAAATTGGACCTCAAAAGTTGTTGTCCAATTTGTCCTGAGTACGCTGATACCCCATATGTGGCAGTAAACCACTGTTTGGGCGCATGGGAGAGCTCGGAAGGGAAGGAGCGCAGTTTGACTTTTCAATGCAAAATTGACAGAAATTGAGATGGGACGCCATGTTGCGTTTGGAGAGCCACTGATGTGCCTAAACATTGAAACCCCCCACAAGTGACACCATTTTGGAAAGTAGACCCCCTAAGGAACTTATCTAGAGGTGTGGTGAGCACTTTGACCCACCAAGTGCTTCACAGAAGTTTATAATGCAGAACCGTAAAAATAAAAAATCATATTTTTTCACAAAAATTATATTTTTGCCCCCAATTTTTTATTTTTCCAAGGGTAAGAGAAGAAATTGGACCTCAAAAGTTGTTGTCCAATTTGTCCCGAGTACGCTGATACCCCATATGTGGCAGTAAACCACTGTTTGGGCGCATGGGAGAGCTCGGAAGGGAAGGAGCGCCGTTTGACTTTTCAATGCAAAATTGACAGGAATTGAGATGGGACGCCATGTTGCGTTTGGAGAGCCACTGATGTGCCTAAACATTGAAACCCCCCACAAGTGACACCATTTTGGAAAGTAGACCCCCTAAGGAACTTATCTGGATGTGTGGTGAGCACTTTGACCCACCAAGGGCTTCACAGAAGTTTATAATGCAGAGCCATAAAAATAAAACAAAATTTTTTTCCCACAAAAATTATTTTTTAGCCCCCAGTTTTGTATTTTCCCTAGGGTAAGAGGAGAAATTGGACCACAAAAGTTGTTGTCCAATTTGTCCTGAGTACGCTGATACCCCATATGTGGGGGGGAACCACCGTTTGGGCGCATGGGAGGGTTCGGAAGGGAAGGAGCGCCATTTGGAATGCAGACTTAGATGGAATGGTCTGCAGGCGTCACATTGCGTTTGCAGAGCCCCTAATGTACCTAAACAGTAGAAACCCCCCACAAGTGACACCATTTTGGAAAGTAGACCCCCTAAGGAACTCATCTTGATGTGTTGTGAGAGCTTTGAACCCCCAAGTATTTCACTACAGTTTATAACGCAGAGCCATGCAAATAAAAAATATTTTTTTTTCCACAAAAATTATATTTTAGCCCCCAGTTTTGTATTTTTCCAAGGTTAGCAGGAGAAATTGGACCCTAAATGTTGTTGTCCAATTTGTCCTGAGTACGCTGATACCCGATATGTGGGGGGGAACCACCGTTTGGGCGCATGGGAGGGCTCGGAAGGGAAGGAGCATCATTTGGAATGCAGACTTAGATGGATTGGTCTGCAGGCGTCACATTGCGTTTGCAGAGCCCCTAATGTACCTAAACAGTAGAAACCCCCCACAAGTGACCCCATATTGGAAACTAGACCCCTCAATGAACTTATCTAGATGTGTTGTGAGAACTTTGAACCCCCAAGTGTTTCACTACAGTTTATAACGCAGAGCCGTGAAAATAAAAAATCTTTTTGTTTTCCAACAAAAATTATTTTTTAGCCCCCAGTTTTGTATTTTCCCAAGGGTAACAGGAGAAATTGGTCCACAAAAGTTGTTGTCCAATTTGTCCTGAGTACGCTGATACCCGATATGTGGGGGGGAACCACCGTTTGGGCGCATGGGAGGGCTCGGAAGGGAAGGAGCATCATTTGGAATGCAGACTTAGATGGATTGGTCTGCAGGCGTCACATTGCGTTTGCAGAGCCCCTAATGTACCTAAACAGTAGAAACCCCCCACAAGTGACCCCATATTGGAAACTAGACCCCTCAATGAACTTATCTAGATGTGTTGTGAGAACTTTGAACCCCCAAGTGTTTCACTACAGTTTATAACGCAGAGCCGTGAAAATAAAAAATCTTTTTGTTTTCCCACAAAAATTATTTTTTAGCCCCCAGTTTTGTATTTTCCCAAGGGTAACAGGAGAAATTGGTCCACAAAAGTTGTTGTCCAATTTGTCCTGAGTACGCTGATACCCCATATGTTGGGGTAAACCCCTGTTTGGGCACACAGGAGAGCTCGGAAGGGAAGGAGCACTGTTTTACTTTTTCAACGCAGAATTGGCTGGAATTGAGATCGGACGCCATGTCGTGTTTGGAGAGCCCCTGATGTGCCGAAACAGTGGAAACCCCCCAATTATAACTGAAACCCTAATCTAAACACACCCCTAACCCTAATTCCAACGGTAACCCTAACCACACCTCTAACCCTGACACACCCCTAACCCTAATCCCAACCCTATTCCCAACTGTAAATGTAATCTAAACCCTAACCCTAACTTTAGCCCCAACCCTAACTGTAGCCCCAACCCTAACCCTAACCCTAATCCTAGCCCTAACCCTAGCCCTAACCCTAACCCTAGCCCTAACCCTAGCCCTAACCCTAGCCCTAACCCTAGCCCTAACCCTAGCCCTAGCCCTAGCCCTAACCCTAGCCCTAACCCTAGCCCTAACCCTAGCCCTAACCCTAGCCCTAACCCTAGCCCTAACCCTAGCCCTAACCCTAGCCCTAGCCCTAACCCTAGCCCTAACCCTAGCCCTAATGGGAAAATGGAAATAAATACATTTTTTTTTATTTTTCCCTAACTAAGGGGGTGATGAAGGGGGGTTTGATTTACTTTTATAGCGAGTTTTTTAGCGGATTTTTATGATTGGCAGCCGTCACACACTGAAAGACCCTTTTTATTGCAAAAAATATTTTTTGCAATACCACATTTTGAGAGCTATAATTTTTCCATATTTTGGTCCACAGAGTCATGTGAGGTCTTGTTTTTTGCGGGACGAGTTGACGTTTTTATTGAAAACATTTTTGGGCACGTGACATTTTTTTATCGCTTTTTATTCCGATTTTTGTGAGGAAGAATGACCAAAAGCCAGCTATTCATGAATTTCTATTGGGGGAGGCGTTTATACCGTTCCGCGTTTGGTAAAATTGATAAATCAGTTTTATTCTTCGGGTCAGTACGATTACAGCGATACCTCATTTATATCATTTTTTTATGGTTTGGTGCTTTTATACGATAAAAACTATTTTACAGAAAAAATAATTATTTTTGCATCGCTTTATTCTCAGGACTATAACTTTTTTATTTTTTTGCTGATGATGCTGTATGGCGGCTCTTTTTTTGCGGGACAATATGACGCTTTCAGCGGTACCATGGTTATTTATATCTGTCCTTTTGATCGCGTGTTATTCCACTTTTTGTTCGGCGGTATGATAATAAAGCGTTGTTTTTTGCCTCGTTTTTTTTTTTTTTTTTTTACGGTGTTTACTGAAGGGGTTAACTAGTGGGCCAGTTTTATAGGTCGGGCCGTTACGGACGCGGCGATACTAAATATGTGTACTTTTATTGGTTTTTTTTTTTTATTTAGATGAAGAAATGTATTTATGGGAATAATATTTTTTTTTTTTTTTCATTATTTTGGAATATTTTTTTTTATTTTTTTTACACATTTGGAAATTTTTTTTTTTACTTTTTTACTTTGTCCCAGGGGGGGGACATCACAGATCAGTGATCTGACAGTTTGCACAGCACTCTGTCAGATCACTGATCTGATAGGAGTGCAGGCTGCTTCACAGTGCCTGCTCTGAGCAGGCTCTGTGAAGCCACCTCCCTCCCTGCAGGACCCGGATCCGCGGCCATCTTGGATCCGGGGCTCGAGCAGGGAGGGAGGTGAGGAGACCCTCGCAGCAACGCGATCACATCGCGTTGCTGCGGGGGGCTCAGGGAAGCCCGCAGGGAGCCCCCTCCCTGCGCGGTGCTTCCCTGTACCGCCGGCACATCGCGATCATCTTTGATCGCGGTGTGCCAGGGGTTAATGTGCCGGGGGCGGTCCGTGACCGCTCCTGGCACATAGTGCCGGATGTCAGCTGCGATAAGCAGCTGACACCCGGCCGCGATCGGCCGCGCTCCCCCCGTGAGCGCGGCCGATCGGCTATGACGTACTATCCCGTCCAGGGTCAGATAAGCCCAGGGCACCTCGACGGGATAGTACGTCTAAGGTCACAGAGGGGTTAATAGTCCTTTATTAAAATTACGCTATATGATTAAAAGGCCAGATAGGTATATATTAATTCTAAACCAGGAAAAGACCTATAGTTAAATGGGTCTATATTAATGTATAAAATATAGGAACTAAAATAGGAATTAAAATAAACTCAATAAAGATGATCCATCGGGGTCACTAAGATATTAGCTAAAAGACGTGTACCTCAGTACCTATAAACAAAATAAAGCAAAATCCATAATGTAATATATAATACATAAGATAACGACTAGTACGCTAATGTAGTGCATAAAGGGTTAAAAGGATAATCATACTGTTAGAATGCATATAGCTCAATCTCATGGTTGAGCCCTTTAGGGGCCAGACTGTCCAGGGTAAAAATCCACTTGGATTCCACCCTGGACATCAATTTTAGGAAATCACCTCCCCTGGGATTTTGTTGAACTACTTGTATGCCGCAAAACGAAACATTCGTGCAGGATCGGTTATGTTGTTCTAAAAAATGGCGCGATAGGGGGTGTCCTTTAAAGCCTTTCTGAATGTTGTCCAGATGTTCTTTAATCCTAACTTTCAAAGGCCTCTTAGTTCGGCCTACATATATTTTCTTGCAAGGGCAAATAAGAATGTAAATGACCCCAACTGTTGCACAAGAGATCGATTCCTTTATGGAAAAACTTTTGATGCCACTGGAATCTTTAAATGTAGTTTGAGTACATTTTTTACGGAATGTACGTAAACAGCAAGAGCACTGTCCACATGATGTAAATCCCACAGGGCGGTGGTTTGCTATTGGTGTGGATATACCCTTTCTTAAGATCGATTTTGTTGTGGGTGCTACAAGGAGGCCCAGATTTGGTGCCCTCGTATAGACAAATCTGGGATTCTTAGATAGGAGATCCCCAATAATCTTGTCCCCTTGTAAAATGGGCCAATGTTTCCTCACTATATTCGTAAATTTCTTATATCCTGAATGAAACTGAGTTATTATCGATAATTTATTAATCTGTTGATGTATATCTTCGGGAGGGTTATTATTGCCCATTTTGTGGATCAAATTTTCCCTGGGTATTTGGCTCACTGCCCGTCTAGCTTCATTCAAGATTTGTGGGTCATATCCTTTGGCTTCGAAATATTTGGTGACGTGTGACGTTTCATCAATATAGTCCTTGAGATCAGTGCAATTCCTTCTAATACGGGTATATTGGCCCCTAGGAATGTTGGTGAGCCAGATTGGGAGGTGACAGCTTTGAATGTGTATGTAACTGTTTGAATCTACCTCCTTGTGGAAACGTCACGATCCTAGCCACGCCCCCTCCACACACCACTATCGCTCCGGCGTTGCTTCCGGCCGGGGCACGCCAGGAGTCGGCGGTTCTTACCTATCCAGACGCCCCAGCGTTCAGCGCCTGTTCTGGAAACAGCCGGTCCCAGGACTCTACGGCCATCTCATATTGCAGCCCAGCACATCAGCCGACGTTAGTCTGGGACCCCCACTGCTCTCCACAGCCACTCGGACCTTCTATACCAGTAAGTGGATGTTACACTCACTGCAGGCACTCCATTGCTGTCGGTCCATAGTGGACATATCCTCATGTCACCGTAATAGGAGACTTCCAGTATACTATTCACTCTTTGGCCTCTTATACTTACTGTACTTAACTGTACGCCAGTGGTTCCGTCTAAGCCTCTGCATTCCACTTGGTTCATGAGCGCAGGTGGTTCATTAGTATATAGTTTTTTCTTTCAGACAGGGTATAGCACACACCCTGCCACCCCACCAGCAGCTCTGTCCTCTTCTCTCTCCCCCCCCTCCCTCGTTTTTTTCCCCTCATCCTCCTTTATTAGCCTATTCCCCTATTTCCTCCATCGTCCGTAGTGTACAGCGCCAGTGTTTATTACTTTGTATTTCTTCTCTCTGTGCATTCACACTTAGGCAGCTACACCATGGCACTAGATGCACTCAAAACTGATAGAGATGTCCGACGCAGATTCATCCAGACCCAATTCTCCCAATACAAATTGTCTATTAATGAACTAGATCAGGTCAAATCTCTACTGAGATCATTGGAAAAACAGCTAGTAAACGAAATGCGTAACCTCTGGGAGATTGCTTCATTTGAGAAATATGCAGAAGCAGATATTGTCCCAAAGGGGTTGGTTATTCAGAAAACCCTGGCAGGTGATTTTGGAGAACCAGAAATCCAAAGAGAATGGGATGCCCTATTCAAAATGTTTTCTAATAAAGCCCTTCACTTTATAATAGAAAAACGCCGCGTTAATCTGGCTAAAATCAACCAGTCTATTACTGAGCTATTTGACCAATTGAAAATGTATAACCATATTGAAGAACTACATGATCTTATCCCTAGGATTATGTATAGAATTAAAGAAAAAGAAAAGGATATTATTAATAAAAAAATGAAAAAATTTGCTAGGGACAACCTACCGTTTGAAAACATTGTGCCTAATAATTGTCTGAACGAACCTTTATCCAGCCCCAGTAATGAACTGGTCACAGTAGACGAATACAATCTTTCCCCAACCCACCATCTGGAGGACATATCTTTAGTTTTTTCTACTTACACGAATACCAACTCGACCCAGTACACTCCTGTGTCTATTCGAACTAGAACTAATGGTGGGGCGATACAAATAGAACCTTTAACGAACATTGACTCTCCTGATGTCTATATTAATCAAGTCCTCACCCCCCCATCAGGAGTACCTAGTACTGTGGATCATATTCAAATCCCCACTTCTAATCATTTTTCCCAGCTCTCGAATATGGGGGAGGATGTGGAAACTACCACAGAATGGGAAGATCCCATCCCCACCACAAGCAAACAGAATCACATATCATATTCAACTGTAGTGAGTAAAATGAATAGTAAACTTCCTAATCAAACAAATATGAAAAATAAACAAGTGGGAGGCACAAATCCCAACACCTGTTTGAGGAGGATTCCAAATAGGCTTACTAACAAAAATCCTATAGTCAAGAGAAAGAATTTAAAACCCATTGTACATTCAACAATTAAACGGGATTTTTTCCATCCTCACAGTTCAAAACCAAAAGAGGTAAGAGGGGTGGGAAACTCGCCCAAAAGAAAAACGTAAAGAATAAACCCCAAGCCTACACTCAAAAAATCTTCAATCTGAGTTCATATCAGCTCACTACAAGCGAGGAGAACCTATTGCAAAAAGGCCTCAAATTTGCACCTACAACTCAAGCCAACCCATTTAATCTATTTATTAGCATTAAAAAATTTATGCGTAATTTGGCTTTAAAAAAATATTTTTTAAAAAAGGGTACTAATGCATATAACACAACTAGGTCCTATTCTACCACCACTACGGAATTTATCCACACCGATTTGGCCCCTCAGTCTAAGTTTAACCCTATCAATGAATATTCAAACTCCTTCCGGTCCTTTGAGACCTTGGTTACTGCAGATATTAAAAAACTTAACATAAATCATTCCAAATACATGCCACATAACCTTAGTACTAATGAAAAGAGAGCAATTGTGGATCTACAAGCCAATCACAACATTGTCATCCGCCCTGCGGATAAAGGGGGAGGCATTGTTGTGCTAGATCGTGCTGCATATCACAATGAAGCACTTAGACTTCTTAGTGATACCATAACATATAAAAAATTGTCGTCTGACCCGACTATCAAATACACACACAAGCTTAATTGTTTAGCCCTGAAAGGCAAATCTTTAGGTATCCTTAATAAAAAGGAATTTTATTTTGTTAATAACAAAACTCCCACATTAGCCATTTTTTATCATATACCCAAAATCCACAAGGATAGTGCAAATCCACCAGGCCGCCCCATTATATCAGGCATAAACTGCCTCACGGCCAACCTTTCGAAATATGTGGATTTACATCTTCAAAAATGTATGCCATTGATTCCAGCCTACCTTAAGGACACCACCCATACCATACAAATTTTAGAATCTATCGTTTGGCAAAACCACTTCATTTTAGGTACCCTCGACATTAAGTCACTATACACCATCATTAATCATGAACTGGGTTGTAAATCAGCACAGCTATTCCTTCATGCCCTGGGCGCATACAAAGAATCTCAAATCCAATTCATTTTGGAGAGTATAGAGTTCATACTCAAACATAACCACTTCCAGTATGAGAACCAACACTATTTGCAAACGTGGGGCACCGCAATGGGCACGCGGTTTGCGCCAAGTTATGCAAACCTCTATGTAGACAACTGGGAGCAACAATACATCTTTAAAGAAGGTTCACTACATACGGGTCTTATACTGTGGCGTCGATTCATCGACGACATTTTGTTTATCTGGGAGGGTACGACTGCTGATCTAGATGTGTTCATCTCCAATCTAAACAATAATTTCTTTGGTCTGGAGTTTACACCTACGGTAAGCCATTCTCAAATCAATTTTCTAGATCTTACAATTTACGTGGAAAACAATACATTAAAAACTAAATGTTTCCACAAGGAGGTAGATTCAAACAGTTACATACACATTCAAAGCTGTCACCTCCCAATCTGGCTCACCAACATTCCTAGGGGCCAATATACCCGTATTAGAAGGAATTGCACTGATCTCAAGGACTATATTGATGAAACGTCACACGTCACCAAATATTTCGAAGCCAAAGGATATGACCCACAAATCTTGAATGAAGCTAGACGGGCAGTGAGCCAAATACCCAGGGAAAATTTGATCCACAAAATGGGCAATAATAACCCTCCCGAAGATATACATCAACAGATTAATAAATTATCGATAATAACTCAGTTTCATTCAGGATATAAGAAATTTACGAATATAGTGAGGAAACATTAGCCCATTTTACAAGGGGACAAGATTATTGGGGATCTCCTATCTAAGAATCCCAGATTTGTCTATACGAGGGCACCAAATCTGGGCCTCCTTGTAGCACCCACAACAAAATCGATCTTAAGAAAGGGTATATCCACACCAATAGCAAACCACCGCCCTGTGGGATTTACATCATGTGGACAGTGCTCTTGCTGTATACGTACATTCCGTAAAAAATGTACTCAAACTACATTTAAAGATTCCAGTGGCATCAAAAGTTTTTCCATAAAGGAATCGATCTCTTGTGCAACAGTTGGGGTCATTTACATTCTTATTTGCCCTTGCAAGAAAATATATGTAGGCCGAACTAAGAGGCCTTTGAAAGTTAGGATTAAAGAACATCTGGACAACATTCAGAAAGGCTTTAAAGGACACCCCCTATCGCGCCATTTTTTAGAACAACATAACCGATCCTGCACGAATGTTTCGTTTTGCGGCATACAAGTAGTTCAACAAAATCCCAGGGGAGGTGATTTCCTAAAATTGATGTCCAGGGTGGAATCCAAGTGGATTTTTACCCTGGACAGTCTGGCCCCTAAAGGGCTCAACCATGAGATTGAGCTATATGCATTCTAACAGTATGATTATCCTTTTAACCCTTTATGCACTACATTAGCGTACTAGTCGTTATCTTATGTATTATATATTACATTATGGATTTTGCTTTATTTTGTTTATAGGTACTGAGGTACACGTCTTTTAGCTAATATCTTAGTGACCCCGATGGATCATCTTTATTGAGTTTATTTTAATTCCTATTTTAGTTCCTATATTTTATACATTAATATAGACCCATTTAACTATAGGTCTTTTCCTGGTTTAGAATTAATATATACCTATCTGGCCTTTTAATCATATAGCGTAATTTTAATAAAGGACTATTAAACAGTGGTTTTAACTTTTGCACATTTGTAACCTTTCCTCCCTTCCTCTAATCCCCCTTTTTTTCCTCTTTTATTTATTTTTATTATTATTATTTTTATTTTTATTCATTATTTTTCATTTATTATAAAAAAAATTATTTTTTATTTTTATTTTATTATTTTTTTCCTCCCCTCCCCTTTCCCCCCCCTCTTTTCTTTAGTGCGTTTATGGTTACATACACACACCACTTAGGTATTATCACCAGGATACTCATCACCTTTTAGTGTTCCTGTATTTTAGATTTACATATGTCCCCATTCACACATTCACTTTAGAACGTTCCATTATTATGAGGCCTTATCTCAGCATGTAGATGGTACTGTCCGGCACCCATAGGGGCAGGTCTGAACTAAAGGGGGGGCGGAGGCTATATTAGGACGGATCTTTCAGGGAACTCCAGCCCTGACGAAGAAGGAGTACCTCCTTCGAAACGCGTTGGATTGGTTCCCCCTGTTGCCAAGCCCGCCCTATCCGTGACGTCACGATCCTAGCCACGCCCCCTCCACACACCGCTATCGCTCCGGCGTTGCTTCCGGCCGGGGCACGCCAGGAGTCGGCGGTTCTTACCTATCCAGACGCCCCAGCGTTCAGCGCCTGTTCTGGAAACAGCCGGTCCCAGGACTCTACGGCCATCTCATATTGCAGCCCAGCACATCAGCCGACGTTAGTCTGGGACCCCCACTGCTCTCCACAGCCACTCGGACCTTCTATACCAGTAAGTGGATGTTACACTCATTGCAGGCACTCCATTGCTGTCGGTCCATAGTGGACATATCCTCATGTCACCGTAATAGGAGACTTCCAGTATACTATTCACTCTTTGGCCTCTTATACTTACTGTACTTAACTGTACGCCAGTGGTTCCGTCTAAGCCTCTGCATTCCACTTGGTTCATGAGCGCAGGTGGTTCATTAGTATATAGTTTTTTCTTTCAGACAGGGTATAGCACACACCCTGCCACCCCACCAGCAGCTCTGTCCTCTTCTCTCTTCCCCCCCTCCCTCGTTTTTTTCCCCTCATCCTCCTTTATTAGCCTATTCCCCTATTTCCTCCATCGTCCGTAGTGTACAGCGCCAGTGTTTATTACTATGTATTTATTTCCATTTTCCCATTAGTGCTAGGGTTAGGGCTAGGGTTAGGGCTAGGGTTAGGGCTAGGGCTAGGGTTAGGGTTAGGGCTAGGGTTAGGGTTGGGGTTAGGGTTTCAGTTATAATTGGGGGTTTCCACTGTTTAGGCACATCAGGGGCTCTCCAAACGCGACATGGCGTCCGATCTCAATTCCAGCCAATTCTGCTTTGAAAAAGTAAAACAGGGCTCCTTCCCTTCCGAGTTCTCCTGTGTGCCCAAACAGTGGTTCCCCCCAACATATGGGGTATCAGCGTTCTCAGGACAAGTTGGACAACAACTTTTGGGGTCCAATTTGTCCTGTTACCCTTGGGAAAATAAAAACATAGGGGATAAAATATCATTTTCGTGGAAAAAAAAATATTTTTTATTTTCACGGCTCTGCGTTATAAACTGTAGTGAAACACTTGTTGGTTCAAAGCTCTCACAACACATCTAGATAAGTTCCGTTGGGGGTCTAGTTTCCAATATGGGGTCACTTGTGGGGGGTTTCTACTGTTTAGGTACATCAGGGGCTCTGCAAATGCAACATGATGCCTGCAGACCAATCCATCTAAGTCTGCATTTCAAACGGCGCTCCTTCCCTTCCGAGCTCTGCCGTGCACCCAAACAGTGGTTCCCCCCAACATATGGGGTATCAGCGTTCTCAGGACAAGTTGGACAACAACTTTTGGGGTCCAATTTGTCCTGTTACCCTTGGGAAAATAAAAACATAGGGGATAAAATATCATTTTCGTGGGAAAAAAAAAATATTTTTTATTTTCACGGCTCTGCGTTATAAACTGTAGTGAAACACTTGTTGGTTCAAAGTTCTCACAACACATCTAGATAAGTTCCTTGGGGGGTCTAGTTTCCAATATGGGGTCACTTGTGGTGGGTTTCTACTGTTTAGGTACATCAGGGGCTCTGCAAATGCAACATGACACCTGCAGTCCATTCCATCTAAGTCTGCATTTCAAACGGTGCTCCTTCCCTTCCGAGCTCTGCCATGCACTCAAACGGTGGTTCCCCCCCACATGTGGGGTATCAGCGTACTCAGGACAAATTGGACAATAACATTTGTGGTCCAATTTCTCCTGTTACCCTTGGGAAAAAAAAAATTGCGGGCTAAAACATCATTTTGTGGAAAGAAAAAATGATTTTTTAATTTTCACAATGCTACATTCTAAACTTTAGTGAAACAATTGGGGGTTAAAAGTGCTCACCACACATCTAGATAAGTTCCTTAGGGGGTCTTCTTTCCAAAATGGGGTCACTTGTGGGGGGTTTCCACTGTTAAGGCACGTCAGGGGCTCTCCAAATGCGACATGGCGTCCGATCTCAATTCCAGCCAATTTTGCATTGAAAAGTCAAATGGCACTCCTTCCCTTCCGAGCTCTGCCATGCGCTCAAACAGTGGTTTATCCCCATATATGAAGTATCGACGTACTCAGGACAAATTGCACAACAACTTTTGGGGTCCAATTTATCCTTTTACCCTTGGGAAAATAAAAAATTGGGGGCAAAAAGATCATTTTTTGTGAAAATTAATATACATTTTTTTTTACGGCTCTACATTATAAACTTCTGTGAAGCACTTGGAGGTTCAAAGTGCTCACCACACATCTAGATTAGTTCCTTAGGGGGTCTACTTTCCAAAATGGTGTCACTTGTGGGGGTTTCCACTGTTTAGGCACATCAGGGGCTCTCCAATCGTGACATGGACTCCGATCTCAATTCCAGCAAATCTTGCATTGAAAAGTCAAATGGCGCTCCTTCCCTTCCGAGCTCTGCCATGTGCCCAAACAGTGGTTTACCCCCACATATGGGGTATCGGCGTACTCAAGACAAATTGTACAACGACTTTTGTGGTCCAATTTCTCCTGTTACCCTTGGTAAAATGAAACAAATTGGACCTGAAGTAAAAATTTTGTGAAAAAAAAGTTAAATGTTCAATTTTTTTAAACATTCAAAAAATTCCTGTGAAGCACCTGAAGGGTTAATAAACTTTTTGAATGTGGTTTTGAGTACCTTGAGGGGTGCAGTTTTTAGAATGGTGTCACTTTTGGGCATTTTCTGTCATATAGACCCCTCAAAGTCACTTCAAGTGTGAGGTGGTCCGTAAAAAAATGGTTTTGCAAATTTTGTTGCAAAAATGAGAAATCGCTGGTCAACTTTTAACCCTTATAACGTCCTAACAAAAAAAATTATGTTTCCAAAATTGTGCTGATGTAAAGCAGACATGTGGGAAATGTTGTTTATTAACTATATTATAACTCTCTAATTTAAGGGCATAAAAACTAAGAGTTTGAAAATTGCTAAATTTTCATAATTTCCGACAAATTTTTGTTTTTCTCACAAATAAATGCAAGTCATATCGAAGAAGTTTTACCACTATCATGAGAAAACAGTGTCAGAATCACCGGGATCCGTTGAAGCGTTTCAGAGTTATGACCTCATAAAGTGGTCAGAATTGTAAAAATTGGCCCTGTCACTTAGGTGAAAACAGGCTTTGGGGTGAAGAGGCTAATCACAACCCTAACCCCAACACACCCCTAACCACAACCCTAATCCCAACCCTAACCATAATCCTAACCCTAATCCCAACTCTAACCCCAACACTCCCCTATCCACAACCCTAACCACAACACAACCCTAACCATAACCCTAACCACAAGCCTAATCTTAACCCTATTTCCAACCCTAGCCCTAATTCCAACCCTAACTCTATTTCCAACGCTAACCCTAAGGCTATGTGCCCACGTTGCGGATTTGTGTTAGATTTTTCCGCACCATTTTTGAAAAATCTGCATTTTACCTGCGGATTTACCGTGGATTTCCAGTGTTTTTTGTGCAGATTTCACCTGCGGATTCCTATTGAGAAACAGGTGTAAAACGCTGCGGAATCCGCACAAAGAATTGACATACTGCGGAAAATACAACACAGCGTTTCCGCGCTGTATTTTCCGCACCATGGGCACAGCGGATTTGGTTTTCCATAGGTTTATATGGAACTGTTAAGCTGATGGAAAACTGCTATACGAATCCGCAGTGGCCAATCCGCTGTGGATCCGCAGCCAAATCCGCTGCGGACCCGCAGCCAAATCCGCTGCGGATCTGCAGCCAAATCGGCACCGTGTGCACATAGCCTAATTCTAAGGGTATGTGCACACGATGCGGAAAACGCTGCGGATCCACAGCGTTTCCGCAGCTGCGGGTCCACAGCAGTTTCCCATGAGTTTACAAAAAACGCTGCGCACATGCTGCGGAAAAAACTGTGCGGAAACGCAGCGGTTTACATTCCGCACATTTCACTTCTTTCTGCAGATTCTGCAGAGGTTTTACAACCGCAGTGAAATACGCAGAAAAAACGCTGTAAGTCCACAATAAATCCGCAGCGGTTTTGCACTGCGGATTTATCAAAACCGCCGCGGAAAAATCCACAGACGACCAGAATACATGTGCACATTCCCTAACCCTAACCCTAGTTCTAACTCTAGTGGAAGAAAATATATATATATTTTCTTTATTTTATTATTATCCCTACCTATGGGGGTGATAAAGGAAGGGGGGGGGTTCATTTACTTTTTTTTTTTTTTGATCACTGTGATAGGTTTTATCACAGTGATCAAAAGGTACATGGAAGGAATCTGCCGGCCGGAAGATGGCGGCGCCCATGGAGAAGATGGACGGACCTGGGAGGCTCGGTAAGTATGAGGGGGGGAGATCGGGGCACGGGGGGGTGTCGGAGCATGGGGGGGTGGCATCGGAGCACGGGGGGTGTTGCGCACAGGAGGACAGGGGAGCAGACAGGGCGACGGAGGAGAGCGGACCACAGTACCGGACTGAATGGAGGACTGGGGAGGAGATCAGTGGCAGTGGGGGGAGGCAGATCAGGGTTTCCAGCCATGGATATTGCAGCATCGGCCATGGCTGGATTGTAATATTTCACCAGTTTTCATAGGTGAAATATTACAAATCGCTCTGATTGCCAGTTTCACTTTCAACAGCCAATCAGAGTGATCTTAGTCACGGGGGGGTGAAGCCACCCTCCCCTGGGCTAAAGTACCACTCCCCCTGTCCCTGCAGATCGGGTGATATTGGAGTTAACCCTTTCACCCGATCTGCAGGGACGCGATCCCTCCATGACGCCACATAGGCATCACAGGTCGGATTGGCACCGACTTTCATGACGCCTACATGGCGTCCAAGGTCTTTAAGGGGTTAAGGATAGTAACATGGGTAGTTGAGGCCTGACGTTCTCGTTGGCCTACTGCTACTGGCAACACACGTGAATGAAATCCAACCAGGGGTCTACACATTTGCAAAAAAATAGTGCCAGACACTACAAATGTGGCATCAATTTCACCACAGTAGAAATAGTATAATAGGGACCGATACGTCTTCCACTACACCCAATCCTGCAGATGGACACCCAACCAGGAGTGTTCACATTTAAACATATGTGGGCCTTACAAAACAGAAGTGGCATCAATTTCACCTGAGTAAAAATAGTATAATACGTACTGACAGGTCTTTCACAACACCCAATCCAGCAGATGGACACCCAACCAGGAGTATTCACATTTAAACAAATGAGAAATGAGGGCTTGACACCACCGAAGTAGAATAACTGTCACGAGAATACAGGAAAGAAATATATCTTGGTACTGTGTTAGCCAGTAGATAGAAAAATATTTAGAATTGAGAGTCCTCAGTGGTTGATACCTTTTAATGGCTAACTGAAAAGATGGTAACAATCTTGTAACAAGATGTTACCATCTTTTCAGTTAGCCATTAAAAGGTATCAACCACTGAGTAACTCTCAATTCTAAATATTTTTCTGTCATGGGAATAGAAATACAATAGTATAATTGGGACCGAGACGTCTTCCACTTCAGCTAACCCAGTGGTTGTAGACCAACCATGACTGTTCACATTTGTGTTAACATCAGCAGCAGCAGCCACATCAGGCACAGAAGCCACACTAAAGATATCACAGAGTGCAGTTACGAGACATTAATGCATCACAATAAAAAAAATATCACCTAGGCTGTACAGTCTGCAATTTGGGTGCCAAAGTCCTTGGAGATCCATGACTTGTTCATCTTGATGAAAGTTAGGTGGCCTACACTTTCAGGGGGCATCCGGCTGCCCTTATCCATCAGGACACCAACAGCAGCGCTGAAGACACAATCTGAGAGAACGCTGGCTGCCAGGCATAATAAAACCTCCAAGGCATGTGAGGCAAGCTCTGGCAACTTATCCATTTTGGAAGACCAAAATATGAAAGGGTCCAAACCCTCCCTGATGGTATTTATATTCAGTTCCAGATACTCCTGCACCATCCTCTCCATTCGTTCACCAAGTGTAAGACTTGGACTCTGTTGTGCTGGTGCATGAGTTGGTCTAAAAAAAGTGTCAAAGGATTCACAGAAATTGATTCTTCCAATTTTATTACTGCTGCTGCTGCTAGTGTTTTGGCATTGATGAATTGACGTGCCGAAGGTTGGAAGTCTACAGCTGCAATGCGAACTGTGTGCTTTACTGCTGTCTTGGGGAAAAGCTCTCTTAAGGTTATGTAAAAGATTGTTTTGATACTCCAGCATTCAAATGTCCCTTTCTAGGGCGGGAATCATCTGGCAAAATTTGTTTTTTAACGTGTATCTAACAGAGTGGCAACCCAGTAAACAGCAGTATTCTTAATCATAACTATAAGGGGATCATGTGGCAGATACTGCAGCAAGAAGGCACTCATATGTGAGGCTCTACTATGAGGTCCAAGCCCATGCTGTGTTGCTGGCTGGGTAACAATGAGGCTTGTTTGAACTTAGAGACAATGTTATTCCTTCTGCATCCTCCTCTGCTTCCTTCTCTTCTTCTGGGACCACCACCTCCTCCCGCAGGATATTAAAAGTCTGCTCTAGCATAGAAATGACCAAAATAGTGACACTGATGACGGCGTCATCAGCGCTAACCATCTTAGTAGCCTTTTCAAAACTGTGTAACTTTGTAACTCTGTAAGCATAAAATGCAACATGTCCCTACTGCATTGGCACCAGCTATACAAAATGACATACTGTGTCAGGGCACGTTAAGGCAGAAGTTGAGGGCGCAAGTGGAGGCCCTAGAGGAGATAGAGAAGGCAGAAGCAGTGGAGGAAGTGTTAAATGTATAAGTTTGTCCTGCAAGCCTTTGGGATTCCAAGACTTGTGGAGCAGCGCCTGCCCCCACAGCCATCAGAGACACCCTGTGCCCAGTCTGTGAGATGCAACGCCCTTGGTCATGCTTGCTCATTAAAGTGTCTGTGGTGAAATGCACCCTGGCAGATGGAGATTTCATCAAGGAATGGGTAATGTCTAATACATGTGAACAAGGAGTACATAAGGAGCATAAGGTAGTCAGAAAAGGTAACAATACTTTATTAAATTACATGTAAAAATGCAACATGCATATAGTAACCAAACAATAGTACAAAGATATATATATATAAAGTGCTCAAGGATGGTTAAAACAAAAACATGAGTGGACATACCCGGTGTGCACCGCCAATAGGGCCAAATGTGCAAGCATATAATTTGAGTGTGCTGCTTCAGGTGCACATAAATGACTGCACCAGTGTATAAGTAAAGCCAAGTGGCAGAAAGAGTATTAAAAGTCTAACGTAGCAGCACTTACCAAAACAAGGCACCGAGGCAGGGCACACCGGGTGGGATCCACCAACGCAACCCCCGACGCGCGTTTTGCCCACAAATTGATTAGCTTTATCAAGGGGATGAAGATTATCATCCGGGGGATGTCCACTCATGTTTTTGTTTTAACCATCCTTGAGCACTTTATATATATATATATATCTTTGTACTATTGTTTGATTACTATATGCATGTTGCATTTTTACATGTAATTTAATAAAGTATTGTTACCTTTTCTGACTACCTTATGCTCCTTATGTACTCCTTGTTCACATATCTTATGAGTTGGTTCTTTTGTTTGGTGGGGGGTTATTTCGCACTATTTAGTGCCCTTATCCCCCTCCTGTATCTATTATGTTGCCTGGTCGTGTTACCAATGTCTAGTACATGCTGGTGTATCGCAGGCACTGCTTTCTAAGAAAAGTAATGATGACTGGGTAATTGGTACTGGTGGACTGCGACAGCTATCAGCTTTCGGAAACCGTCTGTATCTACAAGGCGGAAAGGCAGCATTTCCATGGCCAACAGATTGGAAATGGTGGAGTTCAACCTCTTAGCTTTGTCATGCGCAGGAGGAAACAATCTTTTATGTGACCATAACTGTGGAACCGTGGGCTGGCTGCAGTGCTGAGAGAGGGCGGAGTACGGTGAACCCAATAAACTGCTGGACTGTGAGAGAAGTGCAGCCGGAGATGTTACGGTGGATCGAGAAACTTGTGGTGTGCTCTTTCTCTGAGATCAGTCAAAAACAGCAGGCATGTCAACTTCCATTACAGCTGAAAGCGGGCTCCCAGTCAGAGTGACTAGAGCGGGTAAAGAACCCAAAGTTTGGCATTTGAAGACCTGTGTCTCAATAGTTGGCACGGTAACAAAGGAGGAGGAAGAAGCAGCAGATTCGATTGATGGTATGGCTGTCGGTTGTTGAGGTCCGCTGGTCCGTATTTTTGCACAGTGGGATTCCCACAGTAAAGCATTTTGATTGCGCATGTGATGGTATATACATGTAGAAGTAAAATTATTGCACTTTTTACGTCAACTCAGTTTTTTTTTTGCAAAGTTGACAGATTGGCTCATCATTTGCATTGTCAAAGAAGGCCTAGGTTAGGCAACCCTTGCCACCCCGGCGAGCTGCAGACCCGTGGACACTACTGGTCACAGTCAGAGTTGTGGCTGAGAATGCATTGGTTGTCATGGCTGCATCACTAGGTGTCTGTGACGTATCACGCAATGTAACCTCCTCGTCTTCCTCCTCAGATGACCTACTGTGATACAAATGGGACAAGATTGATTGTATGGATGTAATAGATCGGTATCCAGATTCTGTATATGTAGTGATCAATATGGTTTCTTGCTTTAGAGTATGAGTACAAGGTTATTATAGGACAAAATATGGCTGCAGAAGGAGAATAGTCTAGTTGATACTAGCTCTTATTATTCACAAAACAGGAGTATAAAAACCTTGAAAAGAAGAAAATAACTGGTAAGACCTTTGGAAAAACAACTAACTGAGCATGATGTTAATAGGAAATCACGCGCTAGAAGGTTCTGGAAGTCTTCATTGCACATGACAGTGCGTGATGAAATATATAATGATGATTTTGTAGAATGTACTGCGCAAAAGCGGATATAGTCGGATAAGAAAAGAATATACAGAATGGGGATGATTCAGTGAGGTAGGGACTTTTATTTCAGACAGGTAATGTTAGACGTGCTGGCTGTCTTGATGTTTTCCCGGAATTTTCCTCACTGAGTCGAGGTCCCTCCTATTGAGGAGTGATGCTACAATATCCGGTGATTTATTGATGCTTATTCATTCCTATGTAATTTGTTGCATGTTTATGACATGACTCTGATAGTCACTATATATCCTTTAATTCATGCTTAAAATTGCTTTTATATATGAATAAAATACTTTATTTTACCACAAGAACTGTTCTCAGTTGTGCCCAACTTAAATGTTAGTGAGCAAGCTTTAAGTTTAAATTGAGCTGGTAAGAGAGCAACGCAAATATTTTCCTGCACTTTTACCAAATGTTACCGATTTGATAAAATTTTACTTGTGTTTTTGATCACGAATCCGAATGTGCCATATTCGTGCCGAATTTATGTTTGGCGATCGCTTTTCAAACAAATTCGATCATCACTACTTGGCACCTGTCCACACTGCCAAAAGTACCAATACCTGATTTACAAACAACAGTATCACTGTGCTTGATTGACCAGCAAACTCGTCTGACCATAACTCCATAGAGAATTTGCAGTGCCTTGCGAAAGTATTCGGCCCCCTGGAACTTTTCAACCTATTCCCACATATCATGCTTCAAACATAAAGATACCAAATGTAAATTTTTCGTGAAGAATCAACAACAAGTGGAATACAATTATGAAGATGATCGAAATTTATTGGTTATTTTACATTTTTGTGGAAATTCAAAAACGGAACAGTGGGGCGTGCAATATTATTCGGCCCCTTTAACTTAACACTTTGTTGCACCACTTTTTGCTGCGATTACAGCTGCATGTCGCTTGGGGTATGTCTCTATCAGGAATTATTTTGCCAAATTTGCTTTTGTACCGGGGATCTAAGAGTGTGGCAACCCAGTAGTTGGCATTACTTCGGATTCTGACAATCCGAGGGTCATTTTGCAGGTAGTGCAGCAAGAAGGCACTCATGTGTCTTGCGCATTCAGGAGGACCAAGTCCTTGTTGTCTTGGTGGTGGCGAGGTGAGAATCATGCTTCCTTCATCTGCCCTCTCCCCCCAACCTCGCACAACAGAAATTTGATCAAAGTCTCCTTCATCTGATGAGTCTTCCATGCCAAGCGCCAGTTCATCCTCCACTTCTTGCTTGCCTCCTGCACCTTCCTCAACAGTTTGGCTGCTACCATTCGCCCTCGGTAATCCATCTCCCCCAGCCTCCAATGCCAGCCGCCTTGGTGCTGCCAACATTCTTGACCTTGGAGATATTATCCCTTCCGCATACGACTCCTCCTGTTCCTCCTCCTCCTCTTGATCCACCACTTGAGTCCGAGCACTGTGTAAGGTGTGCTCCAGCATGTAAATCACCGGATTGGTCATGCTGATAATGGCATCGTCAGCACTAAACATTTTCGTTGCTATTTCAAAACTGTGCAGAAGGGTAAATAGGTCCCTGATCTGAGACCACTCCTGCAGCGTGATTTGCCCCACCTCTTGATCTCGTTGGCCCAGGCTATACGTCATAACGTATTGCACCAGGGCTCGTCGGTGCTGCCACAGTCGCTGCAACATGTGCAGAGTTGAATTCCACCGTGTGGGCACATCACATTTCAGCCGGTGAACTGGCAGGCTCAACGACTTCTGTAGAGATGTAAGTCGTTGAGCTGCGGGATGCGAACGGTGGAAGTGAGCACACAGCGACCGTTTCCTCTGCAGAAGCCCATCTAGTCCGGGATAGTGGGATAAAAATTGCTGGACAACCAGGTTCAAAATGTGAGCCATACAAGGCACGTGTGTGACATTGCCCCGGCGAAGGGCCGCACCCAGGTTTGCAGCATTGTCACACACAGCCTTCCCTGGCTGCAGGTTGAGTGGAGACAACCATTGATGGAACTCTATCTCCAGAGCTGACAACAACTTCTCAGCTGTGTGACTCACATTTCCCAGACATTTTAATGTAAACACTGCCTGATGTCGTTGAGCCCTGGTGACAGCATAGTGAGGAGGTGTGCAGGATTCCTTCTGCGCAGTTACAACGCGGGTGGCATTACCAGACAAGCTTTGGGTGCAGGTGGAGGACCGAGAGGAGGTTGAGGAGGAATAAGCAGTGGAAGAACTTCTAGATACAGAGGATCGACGAGCAACTCGTGGGAACAGCAAGACTTGGACAGCAGCCCCTTCTGATGTCGTTGTAGTTACCCAGTGCCCAGTCACCGACATGTAACGCCCCTGTCCATGTCTACTCGTCCAAGTGTCTGTGGTGAAATGCACCCTGTCACACACAGAGTTTCTCAAGGATGCGGTGATGTTGTGTGTGACATGCTGGTGTAGCACAGGCACAGCTTTCTTTGAGAAGTAGTGGCGACTGGGCATCTGGTACTGGGGCACTGCGATGGACATAAGGTCTCAAAAATCCTCTGTGTCCACCAGGTGGAAGGGCAGCATTTCTCTAGCCAACAGCTTGCAGATGGAGAAATTCAACCTCTTAGCTTTGTCATGGCTAGGAGGAAATGGTCTTTTACTTGTCCATATCTGAGGGACTGAGGGCTGGGTGCCGTGCTTAGACGGAGTTGAGTATGGTGTCCCCGGCAAACTGCTGGTCTGTGAGGAAGGTGCAGGCGGAGATGTTATGTTGCCTTGATCAAAATGTGGTGTCGATGTCGGAGAGCGCTCAACAACAGCAGGTCTTTTCACTTGCAAATGTCCTGACGACCTGCCAATCACACTCGCTGTTGCGGGTAAAAAGGTGTAAGGTCTGCGTCCAAAATCATGTGCGACTGCTGAACCCACAATCACAGAGGATGAAGAGGACGCGGATACACTTGATGGGGCAGACGGTGGTTGACCCGGCCCACTAGGCCACATTGTAGCGCAGTGAGCTTCCCACTGCAACTTATGCCTCATATCCATGTGACGGTTTATGCATGAAGTACTCAAGCTAGTCATTTTTTGTCCTCTACTGAGCTTTTGTTGACAAATCTTACAGACAACATGAGTTGGGTCATCCTTTGCAATGTCAAAAAATGCCCAGGCTATGCAAGGCTTAGAGCCAGTGCGAGCTGAAGAGCTACCACGACTTCTGGTCTGAGGCACAGTTGGGGTTGAGGATGCAGTTGTTGACGTGCATCCAGTACTCCGTCTCTGTCCAGGAAGGTGCAACGTTACCTCGTCGTCAGACACGTCACTAGCATCCTCCTCCACATCTGCTGACCTCATGGACTGGCGGACTGGGGGTTGACAGTAAGTGGGGTCTACAACCTCGTCATCATCATCCTGTGTGTTCTCACACCCGTCGTCCTCAGAGCCAACCTCTTCCTGCCCTGACCGAAAAGTCAAATTTTCGTTCCAATCAGGTATCCCCATCTCATCATCTTCCTCATTATCTCCACTAACAGGAGTTACAGTTTGGGAACGAGGGTCTTCATTATGCTCAGAACCTTCTTCATCTGGGCCTGGATCCTACTCACAAAGATTCTGGGCATCAGTGCAGATCATTTCCTCATCTGGATTCACAGAAGCTCTGGAGCAGACCTCTGATTCCCAGGCTATAGTATGCGTAAACAGCTCTACAGACTCAACCATGTGTGTTACCCCATGCTCAGATGGGCGGCTGGAGATTTGGGAGCTGTGAGGAAGCAAGTGCGATTGGGGTGACAACTCTGAGGACTGGAATAGTTGTGATGTTGAAGTTGACATGGAGGAGAGCCCACTTGAACGAACACTTGATATCCGTTCAAGCACCTGCTGTTTTTGTGCCTCATCTGGAATTTTTGGCGATGCTTATAGCGATGGTCGTAAGAACGGGATCATATCAGATTGTCCACGAAAAGAAGTAGACATCTTGCTTTGGCTGGAAGATGGTATTTCTTCTGCAGATGTTACTGTTGCTTTACCACCTACCCCACGTACACAACCTTTTTTCCCTTTCCAACACGCCTATTCCCCTTTCCACCAGCAGCAGGCCTTTTGCCATTCATTTTAGTGCTTAACTAATTGGCAACTCTGTATCTGTAGTTGTTGGCACAACAACCGATGGATGAAAACCGAGCAGTACTGAGTGGCCAAACTGTGGTACTAGGCCCAAAACTATTAACTGGATTAGATTCAGTCAAAATTGAGATACACAGGCGGTGTAGTTAGTTTCACAGGCGGGCTACTCTGCTAACGTGCAGACACTGCTCCTAGGCCAAAAAATATTAACTGGATTAGATGCAGTCAAAATTGAGATACACAGGAGGTGTAGTTAGTTTCACATGCGGGCTACTCTGCTGACGTGCAGACACTACTCCTAGGCCCAAAACTATTAACTGGATTAGATGCAGTAAAAATAGAGATACACAGGCACAATAGTTAGTTTCACAGGTGGGCTATTCTGCTGACGTGCAGACACTGCTCCTAGGCCCAAAACTATTAACTGGATTAGATGCAGTAAAAATAGAGATACACAGGCATAATAGTTAGCTTCAGAGACGGGCTACTCTGCTGACGTGCAGACACTCCTCCTAGGCCCAAAAATATTAACTGGATTAGATGCAGGAAAAATAGAGATACACAGGCGGTGTAGTTAGTTTCACAGGCGGGCTACTCTCCTGACGTGCAGGCACTGCTCCTAGGCCCAAAACTATTAACTGCATTAGATGCAGTAAAAATTGAGATACACAGGCGGTATAGTTAGTTTCACAGGCGGGCTACTCTGCTGACGTGCAGACACTGCTCCTAGGCCCAAAACTATTACCTGGGTTAGATGCAGTAAAAATTGAGATACTCAAGCGGTGTAGTTAGTTTCACAGGCGGGCTACTCTGCTGACGTGCAGACACTGCTCCTAGGCCCTAAACTATTAACTGGGTTAGATGCGGTAAAAATTGAGATACAAAGGCGGTGTAGCTAGCTTAACAGGCGGGCTACTCAGATGACTATCAGACAATGCTACTAGCCCAAAAGGATTGGCTGAGCTAGATTACACCAAATGCTGTGACAAACACTTGGACAGCACTGGCACAGACCTGCCTGGCAAACAGTGCTATGAACTGCTGTAACCTACCCTGAAAAGGGCTGATATTACAACTAGTCCCGACTCCTCCCGACTCCCTAAACCTATCTCTGAAAATTTGCTCCAAAAAAGCACTCTTAGACTGTATAGCGCCCACAGCAGCAGCGGTGCCGTCTAACACTAAGCTGCAGCAGTGAGGAAATGGTGGCGACGGGGCAAATGGCTGGTTCTTATAGGGCAAGGACATGTGACATACACAGCCAATGACACATGCCCTTGCTTGTGTGCATCACATGCACATTGCTGTCTGTGTGCGCACTGGTGATAGGCTGAGAGACTGCACCGCCCCACTGTAAATGCGGGAAAGAAAAAAAAATTGAGATCGGCATTATTTCAGCACAGATCTATCCCCCGCCCCACCGCCCACTATACACTGAAACAGTCTATTAACAATGATAAATAGTTTTAATGTGCAAATCAAGTTAGGCTTTTGGTGAACGAACAGTTATCGAACAGAAACTCGAACAGACGAATTTTAAGCAAATTGTTCGAGTTCGTCGAACGTTTCGAACACCGCCCAAAACAGCTTGAATTTGAAATTGGCGAACAGTTCGACTCGAACTCCGCTTATCTCTAGTTAAAACCAGGAAAGAAACTGTGCTAATAAGATATAAAGTGAGCAGAAATATGCCAAGGTATACAAGAGGGAAAAATATGTATGGGGAGATATACCTTTAAGGTCGGTCTGGTCCAAATAATGTGCGCACATAATTCTAATTTGTGACTACTATTTGCGTTGCACTGTGTTCCTTTATGGAAAATGATTGATTAGGATGGCACCTCTTTATGTGATATATTTTTTTGCACAATTTTGCACATTTTTTACAATTATATATTTTTTATTTATTTTTTATTCTTATAGCACCCTTTTTTTTACTGCCCATCTTATTTAAGGCAGTATTGCTGCATATGTTTTATTCCCTTTTGATATACATTTGGTTCAATAAGCTATACCTTTTTGGTTGTAATATATATTACTTTATCCCATCTTATTTTTAGTCTGGTTGAAATTTAATTCTATTGTGTGCACATTTTTTAATCTTTTTAATTATTATACTACTGTCATTTGTATCAATAAAGACATTTTTAATACTATTATCTCTATTGTCTGGGAACTTTTATGGTTTTTCCATAGTGTTGGTTTCTTGCACTTTTTGAGTAATTATTTTACTCAATTTTTTTTTTTGTAGTACACCAGGCGGATTTATTCTATATATTTTTCTATTTTAAATATTATATTTCACCTATATTGATCTAAATATATTCTATCTCGAAAGGTGTTACTATTATTTTCCCATAACACCTCAGCAGTGCCACAGGCTGACCTCCTTCATGCCACGCCATATTGATGCAGTAATTGATGCAAAAGGAGCCTCAACCAAGTATTGAGAGCATTTAGGCCGGCTTCACACTCAGCGTATGAAAATACGGTCCGTATATTACGGCCGTAATACGCTGAAATGTCCCGAAAATAGTGGTCCGTAGCTCCTCCGTAGGCAGGGTGTGTCAGCGTTTTTTGTGCATGGCATCCTCCGTATGTAATCCGTATGGCATCCGTACTGCGTGGTTTTCTCGCAGGCTTGCAAAACCAACATACCGCTATAGAAATGATCCATGTGTCCCAAAAAGAAAAAAAAATATATATATACACTGTCTATATATATATATATATATATATATATATATATATATGTCAGTAGACACATATATGTATATATATTACTATTTTTTCCAGCGCTATACAGCTTGAAAGCCGGTAATTCAATTACCGGCTTTTTCTTTCTCCTTCCTAAAACGTCAGTAGAGTGTATCTGCAAAATTTGGCCGTTCTAGCTCTTAAAATAAAGGGTTAAATGGCGGAAAAAATTGGCGTGGGCTCCCGCGCAATTTTCTCCGCCAGAGTAGTAAAGCCAGT
The DNA here is from genome assembly GCF_032444005.1 of Ranitomeya imitator. NCBI lineage: Eukaryota > Metazoa > Chordata > Amphibia > Anura > Dendrobatidae > Ranitomeya > Ranitomeya imitator. The sequence continues at coordinate 789,697,397 of NC_091282.1, read as the reverse complement.
GACTGAGGGCAGATATTAATAGCCTGGAGAGGGTCCACGGTTATTGGCCCCCCCTGGCTAAAAACACCTGCCCCCAGCCACCCCAGAAAAGGCACATCTGGAAGATGCGCCTATTCTGGCACTTGGCCACTCTCTTCCCATTCCCGTGTAGCGGTGGGATTTGGGGTAATGAAGGGTTAATGCCACCTTGCTATTGTAAGGTGACATTAAGCCTAATTAATAATGGAGAGGCGTCAATTATGACACCTATCCATTATTAATCCAATTGTAGTAAAGGGTTAAATAAAACACAAACACATTATTTAAAATTATTTTAATGAAATAAAAATCATGTCGGGTTTTAGGAAGGAGAAAGAAAAAGCCGGTAATTGAATTACCGGCTTTCAAGCTGTATAGCGCTGGAATAAATATTAATATATATACATATATGTGTCTCACTGACATATATATATATATATATATATATATATATATATATATATATATACCTATTCTATGTGTACACATTTATTCTACCTATTCTACTGTAAGCTGTCAGTGTGATTTTACTGTACACCGCACTGAATTGCCGGCTTTTCTCTCTAACAGCGCTGCGTATTTCTCGCAAGTCACACTGCTTGTCCGTGTGTAATCCGTATTTTTCACGTTTCCATAGACTTTCATTGGCGTATTTCTTGCGCAGTACGGTGACAAACGCAGCATGCTGCGATTTTGTACGGCCATAGAAAGCCGTATAATACTGATCAGTAAAATACGGCAGATAGGAGCAGAGGCATAGAGAATAATTGTGCCGTATTTTTTGCGAGTTTTACGGACGTAGTTTCTGCGCTCTTACGTCCGTAAAACTCGCAAGTGTGAAGCCGGCCTTACTGAATATACATTTCAGTAGGCCAACATTTTGGATTTTAACCCCTTAGCGACCGCCGATACGCCTTTTAACGGCGGCCGCTAAGGGTACTTAAACCACAGCGCCGTTAATTAACGGCGCTATGGAAAAAGTCAATAGCGCCCCCCAGAGGCCGATTTTCACCGGGGTCTCGGCGGTCGGGGGTAGCCGAGACCCCAGAGAACATGATTCGGGGTTTTTTTTACCCACCCCGCATTTGCGATCGCCGGTAATTAACCGTTTACCGGCGATCGCAAAAAAAAAAAAAAAAAACGCGATCTCTTTTTAATTTCTCTGTCCTCCGATGTGATCGCACATCAGAGGACAGAGAAAAGGGGTCCCAGGTGGCCCCCCAATACTCACCTAGCTCCCCCGATGCTCCTCGTGTCTCCCGGTGGGCGCCGCCATCTTCAAAATGGCGGGCGCATGCGCAGTGCGCCCGCCGGCCGGCAGCGGGAAAATCTTTGGGGTCTCGGCTGCCGGGGGTAGCCGAGACCCCAAAGAGCATGATCGGGGTCGGTTTTACCGACCCCTGTTTTGCGATCGCCGGTAATTAACTGTTTACCGGCGACCACAAAAAAAAAAAAAAAAAAAAGTAAAGTGTAATTCTCTGTCCTCTGATGTGATCGCACATCAGAGGACAGAGAAATAGGGGGATTCGGGGACCCTACAATACTCACCTGTGTCCCTGGATCCTCTTGCTGCTCCTCCTGGCCGCCGGCAGAAGAACATGTGCGGACGCATGCCCAGTGCGCCCGCCATCTGTCTCCATCTGCCGGCCGGCAGGAGAACAGCAGTTGGGGCTAAAATTAGGGTTAGGGTTAGGGGTAGGGTTAGGGGTAGGGTTAGGGGTAGGGTTAGGGTTAGGGGTAGGGTTAGGGGTAGGGTTAGGGGTAGGGGTAGGGTTAGGTTAGGGTTAGGGGTAGGGTTAGGGGTAGGGTTAGGGGTAGGGTTAGGGTTAGGGGTAGGGTTAGGTTAGGGTTAGGGGTAGGGTTAGGGGTAGGGTTAGGGTTAGGGGTAGGGGTAGGGGTAGGGATAGGGGTAGGGGTAGGGTTAGGTTAGGGGTAGGGTTAGGGTTAGGGCTAGGGTTAGGGCTAGGGTTAGGGCTAGGGTTAGGGCTAGGGTTGGGGCTAAATTTAGGGTTAGGTTTGGGGCTAAATTTAGGGTTAGGCTTCTTTCACACTTACGTCGGTACGGGGCCGTCGCAATGCGTCGGCCCGACATACGGACGCACGTTGTGAAAATTGTGCACAACGTGGGCAGCAGCTGTAGTTTTTCAACGCATCCGCTGCCCAATCTATGTCCTGGGGAGGAGGGGGCGGAGTTACGGCCACGCATGTGCGGTCAGAAATGGCGGATGCGACGTACAAAAAAACGTTTCATTGAACTTTTTTTGTGCCGACGGTCCGCCAAAACACAACTGATCCAGTGCAAGACGGACGCGACGTGTGGCCATCCGTCACGATCCGTCGGCAATACAAGTCTATGGGCAAAAAACGCATCCTGCGGGCACATTTGCAGGATCCGTTTCTTGTCCAAAACGACGGATTGCGACGGAATGCCAAACGACGCAAGTGTGAAAGTAGCCTTAGGGCTAGGGTTAGGGTTGGGGCTAAAGTTAGGGCTAGGGTTGGGGCTAAAGTTAGGGTTAGAGCTGGGATTAGGGTTAGGGTTTGGATTAGGGTTGGTGTTAGGGTTAGGGTTGGCATTAGGGTTACGCTTGGGATTAGGGTTAGGTTTCGGATTAGGGTTAAGGTTAGGGTTGTGATTAGGGGTGTATTGGGATTAGGGTTAGGTTTGAGGTTAAGGTTGAGATTAGGATTAGGGGTGTGTTGGATTTAGGGTTTTGATTAGGGTTATGGTTAGGGTTGACATTAGGGTTGTTTTGGGGTAAGGGTTGTGATTATGGTTAGGGTTAGTGATTAGGATTATGGATCAGGTTGGGATTAGGGTTAGGGGTGTGTTGGGGTTAGGGTTGGAGCTAGAATTGGGGGGTTTCCACTGTTTAGGTACATCAGGGGGTCTCCAAACACGACAGCCAATTTTGCGCTCAAAAAGTCAAATGGTGCTCCCTCCCTTCTGAGCTCTGCCGTGCGCCCAAACAGTGGGTTACCCCCACATATGGGGCATCAGCGTACTCGGGATAAATTGGACAACAACTTCTGGGGTCCAATTTCTCTTGTTACCCTTGTGAAAATAAAAACTTGGGGGCTACAATATCTTTTTTGTGAAAAAAAAAATATTATTTTTTTTCACGACTCTGCATTCTAAACTTCTGTCAAGCACTTGGGCATTCAAAGTTCTCACCACACATCTAGATAAGTTCCTTGGGGGGTCTAGTTTCCAAAATAGGGTCACTTGTTGGGGGTTACTACAGTTTAGGTACATCAGGGGCTCTGCAATCGCAACATAATGCCCACAGACCATTCTATCAAAGTCTGCATTCCAAAAAGGCGCTCCTTCCCTTCCGAGCTCTGCCGTGCGCCCAAACAGTGGTTTACCCCCACATATGGCGCATCAGCGTACTCGGGATAAATTGGACAACAACTATTGCAGTCCAATTTCTCCTGTTACCCTTGTGAAAATAAAAACTTGGGGGCTACAATATCTTTTTTGTGGAAAAAAAAATATTTTTTATTTTCACGACTCTGCATTCTAAACTTCTGTGAAGCACTTGGGCATTCAAAGTTCTCACCACACATCTAGATAAGTTCCTTGGGGGGTCTAGTTTCCAAAATGGGGTCACTTGTGGGGGGTTACTACAGTTTAGGTGCATCAGGGGCTCTGCAATCGCAACATAATACCCGCAGACCCTTCTATCAAAGTCTGCATTCCAAAAAGGCGCTCCTTCCCTTCCGAGCTCTGCCGTGCGCCCAAACAGTGGTTTACCCCCACATATGGCGCATCAGCGTACTCGGGATAAATTGGACAACAACAATTGCAGTCCAATTTCTCCTGTTACCCTTGTGAAAATAAAAACTTGGGGGCTACAATATCTTTTTTGTGGAAAAAAAAAATATTTTTTATTTTCACGACTCTGCATTCTAAACTTCTGTGAAGCACTTGGGCATTCAAAGTTCTCACCACACATTTAGATAAGTTCCTTGGGGGGTCTAGTTTCCAAAATGGGGTCACTTGTGGGGGGTTACTACAGTTTAGGTACATCAGGGGCTCTGCAATCGCAACATAATACCCGCAGACCCTTCTATCAAAGTCTGCATTCCAAAAAGGCGCTCCTTCCCTTCCGAGCTCTGCCGTGCGCCCAAACAGTGGTTTACCCCCACATATGGGGTACCAGGATACTCAGGACAAATTGGACAACAACTTTTGGGGTCCAATTTCTCTTGTTACCCTTGTGAAAATAAAAACTTGGGGGCTAAAAAATCTTTTTTGTGGAAAAAAAAATATTTTTTATTTTCACGGCTCTGCATTATAAACTTCTGTGAAGCACTTGGGCATTCAAGGTTCTCACCACACATCTAGATAAGTTCCATGGGGGGTCTAGTTTCCAAAATGGGGTCACTTGTGGGGGATTTCTACTGTTTAGGCACATCAGGGGCTCTCCAAACGCGACATGGCGTCCGATCTCAATTCCAGCGAATTCTACATTGAAAAAGTAAAACGGCACTCTTTCTCTTCCAAGCTCTGCGGTGCGCCCAAACAGTGGTTTACCCCCACATATTGGGTATCGACGTACTCAGGAGAAATTGCACAACAACTTTAGTGGTCTAATTTCTCCTGTTACCCTTGTGAAAATAAAAATTTGTGGGCAAAAAGATCATTTTTGTAGAAAAAATGCAATTTTTTTTTTCACGGCTCTACGTTATAAACTTCTGTCAAGCACATGGGGGTTCAAAGTGCTCGCCACACATCTAGATAAGTTCCTTAAGGGGTCTAGTTTCCAAAATGGTGTCACTTGTGGGGGGTTTCCACTGTTTAGGCACATCAGGGGCTCTCCAAATGCGACATGGCGTCCGATCTCAATTCCAGCCAATTCTCCATTGAAAAAGTAAAATGGCACTCCTTCTCTTCCAAGCTCTGCGGTGCGCCCTAACAGTGGTTTACCCCCACATATTGGGTATCAGCGTACTCAGGAGAAATTGCACAACAACTTTTGTGGTCTAATTTCTCCTGTTACCCTTGTGAAAATAAAAATTTGTGGGCAAAAAGATCGTTTTTGTAGAAAAAATGCGATTTTTTTTTTCACGGCTCTACATTATAAACTTCTGTGAAGCACATGGGGGTTCAAAGTGCTCACCACACATCTAGATATGTTCCTTAAGGGGTCTAGTTTCCAAAATGGGGTCACTTGTGGGGGGTTTCCACTGTTTAGGCACATCAGAGGCTCTCCAAACGCGACATGGCGTCCAATCTCAATTCCAGCCAATTCTACATTGAAAAAATAAAACGGCGCTCCTTCACTTCCAAGCTCTGCGGTGCGCCCAAACAGTGGTTTACCCTCACATATGGGGTATCGCCGTATTCAGGAGAAATCGCACAACAACTTTTGTGGTCTAATTTCTCCTGTTACCCTTGTGAAAATAAGAATTTGTGGGCGAAAAGATCATTTTTGTGTAAACAAAAGCGATTTTTTATTTTCACGGCTCTACGTTATAAACTTCTGTGAAGCACTTGGGGGTTCAAAGTGCTCACCACACATCTAGATAAGTTCCTTAAGGGGTCTAGTTTCCAAAATGGTGTCACTTGTGGGGAGTTTCTACTGTTTAGGCACATCAGGGGCTCTCTAAACGTGACATGGCGTCCGATCTCAATTCCAGCCAATTCTGCATTGAAAAAGTCAAACGGCGCTCCTTCACTTCTAAGTTCTGCGGTGCGCCCAAAAAGTGGTTTACCCCCACATATGGGGTATTGGCATATTCAGGAGAAATTGCATAACAAAATTTATGGTTACATTTCTGTTTTTACACTTGTGAAAATTAAAAAAATGGTTCTGAATTAAGATGTTTGCAAAAAAAAGTTAAATGTTCATTTTTTCCTTCCACATTGTTTCAGTTCCTGTGAAGCACGTAAAGGGTTAATAAACTTCTTGAATGTGGTTTTGAGAACCTTGAGGGGTGTAGTTTTTAGAATGGTGTCACACTTGGGTATTTTCTATCATATAGACCCCTCAAAATGACTTCAAATGTGATGTGGTCCCTAAAAAAAAATGGTGTTGTAAAAATGAGAAATTGCTGGTCAACTTTTAACCCTTATAACTCCCTAACAAAAAAAAATTTTGTTTCCAAAATTGTTCTGATATAAAGTAGACATGTGGGAAATGTTATTTATTAACTATTTTTCGTGACATATCTCTCTGATTTAAGGGCATAAAAATACAAAGTTTGAAAATTGCAAAATTTTAAAAATTTTCGCCATATTTCCGTTTTTTTCATAAATAATCGCAAGTAATATCGAAGAAATGTTACCACTAACATGAAGTACAATATGTCACGAAAAAACAGTCTCAGAATCAGCAGGATCCGTTGAAGCGTTCCAGAGTTATAACCTCATAAAATGACAGTGGTCAGAATTGCAAAAATTGGCTCGGTCATTAAGTACCAAATTGGCTCTGTCACTAAGGGGTTAAAGTCATTTTTCAAGCTGGTGTTTTAAAGTATTCTAATTTACTGAGATAATGACTTTTAGGTTTTCATTGGCTGTAAGCCATAATCCTCAACATTAACAGTAATAAACATGAAATAGATCACTCTGTTTGTAATGACTCTACATAATATATGAGTTTCACTTTTTGTATTGAAGAACTAAAATAAATTAACACGAGCAGAATAGTGATTGCATCTCTGGAGTAAAATAGAGGAACCCTATTTTGTTTATACCAGTCACAATATTTTCGGGTCCTATTATGGACCGTAGTGTAACTGGATCTTGCACCACTACATCCAATATATTTGTGGATCAAAGGAGATTTAGGTATGTCAGACAGTTCAGCCTCTATTCAGTTATGTTCTGCACATTTTCTTTTGGTAGATTTATGACAAATTCTGACTTCTGCTGCTCTTTGAAAACTCTCGGCTCTTTAATATGTGGAAAATTCAAGTAGCTTTTCAAATTTAGAACCTGCGAATGTTTTCAAATCCCCGTAAAATGTACATCTTGCCATCGGCACAATAGATAAGAACTGCAAAGGAAATATGTCCTGATGCAGCCAAAATATCAAACACAGCCACGGGGGAGAAGGACTTCTCCTGGCGCTTTGTTCCAGTGATTTAAAGAATAAGTCCACCTTTCCTGAACCCTTAACAGTTTACTGCATGGAGAAGGTGATTGCTGATAAGAGGAGACTCTACCTGTATTCTACACTGTGCAGTGAACTCTCGCGGGCCTCCGGGCTCCAGTTAGGCATTTTCTTTATGATAAAAAATATATAATTGGCGATTGCCAAGTTGATGGTCTTTCAGGGATGAGACACCCAGCTTAAAGCTTATAGAAGAATAAAGAGACATTCTCCCACACTGTTGGCTATTAAATGTTACATGACCACCCTAGACCACGAGGGGAATAATATTCATCCATTTATCGTCTTTGATCACTGTAGACCAGAGGTCCCCAACTCCAGTCCTCAAGGCCCACCAACATGTCATGTTTTCAGGATTTCCTTAGTTTTGCCCAGGTAATAATTGCATCACCTGTGCAATGCAAAGGAAATCCTGAAAACATGACCTGTTGGTGGGCCTTGAGGACTGGAGTTGGGGACCTCTGCTGTAGACTACCAGAGCTGTTTCAACTATTCTTCATTCGCACCAGATCATTTTCGATCACCAGGGGTATTATAATTACTCTTTCATTACCCAATATCACTCAAAATCACTAGGGTGTAAGTATTATCTCTTCACCACCATAGATGACTGTAGATCACCAGGGGTATTATAATTATTCCTTCACAAACAAATATTACAGAAGATTACTAGGACGACACAATTGTCAACCTAGATCACTCAAGACCACCAGACGTATTATAATTATCCCTCAAGCATCCTGGATCACTCTAGACCACCAGGAGTATTATGATTATCCCCTCATCACCAGACACCAACAGGAATATTAGAATTATACTTTTGTAAATTTAGATCGTTATAGAGCAAAAGGGATATTATAATTTTTATATCAAAACCCGAGATTACTCAGAACCACAATGGGTGTTATAATTATGCCTTCATCAATGTAGATCACTTTACAACACTGGGGATGTTACAATTTTCTTTTCATCACCCTGGATTACTCATGAGTAAGAACAATTAGGTATGTTATAATTATCCTTTTATAACTCTAGACCACTCTAGACCACCAGGAGTATTATAATTATCATTTCCCCACTTTAATTTTCCTAACAAAGCCCCAGATTACTCAGAAACATGATGGCTGTTATAATTATCATTTCATCACATTTGATCACACTAGACCACCAGAAGTATTATAATTATCCTTTTGTTGCTGTTGGTCACGCTAGGACACCAATGATATAATAATTACCCTAAACGAGTCATAGATAACTCAGAACCACGATGGTATATAATTATCTCCTCATCTCCCTTCATCACTCTAGACCACCAGGAATATTAACAATGATGCCTTCATCATCCTAGCTCCCTTTAGACCACTAATGGTGGTATTAATTTGCTTCATCACCCTAAATCACTCTATATTTCCAGAGGTATTATAATTCTCTTCAGAATTCTAGATGACTCTAGACCACCAGGGATATAATAATTATATTTTCATAATTCTAGATGACTCTAGACCACCAGCAATATTATAATTATCTTTTCAAATCAAATTATATATTTTCTTCATTGCCTTAGGTCACCAGGGGTATTATATCGTATTTTTCAGATTGTAAGACGGACTTTCTTTCCCCAAAATTTAAAGGGGAAATGGGGGTGCATCTTATAAAGTGGATATACTTTACCGTCCGTGGTGGAGCAGGGTCCCAGGGTCACTGCTGGAGGTGGCAAAAGTTAGTAAAACACACTAGTGATACCAAGGTACCATATAGGGTATGATTAATTAAAACAGACTATATAAATCTATATAGAGAGATACCCAGAAATCACCAAATGTGTCAATAGTGTAGTGTAGCACTAGAGGGATCGTGCTCATAACATAATAAGGCCAAAAACAATCACAACAGAGAATATAAGTATATAATTATTCATTTATTAAGTAACGGTTATCAGATCATAAAATTACAAAATTAAAAACAAGAATAATTTAATATATATGTATATAGTATACTAGTGTTGTGAGCACGATCCCTCTAGGTGGCAAAAGTGAAGCATTGCTGCAAGCCGCAGGCTGAGATGAGGGATTTTTGGATGTGTGCCACTGCGGCTGTTCGGGGATGCGGGGGCTCTGCCGACATTTTGTGAAAGCCCAGAGTCCCCGCACGTACAGAGTTTATAATGCAGTGGACTCAGAGAAAATGGCTGCTGGGGGCGGTGCATGCACAGATGGTAATCTTGGCACCAAGATCTCGGGAGATGAGATCTCAGTGCTCAGCTCACATTCTAAATGCATAGTAAACTATGTAAGTGCAGGGGCTCTGGGCTTTCACAAAATATCGTCAGAAACCCCACACCACCAAACACATGCGAACACCCCCTCATCCCAGCCTGCGGCCTGCATCAACGCCCCACTCTTGCCTCCTCCCTGACGAAAGAATCAATTCCGAAACACGTGTCAGGGTCTGTGCATATCTGTGATCCTGGACCTTAAAGGTTTATGGCCCCAAAATCTTTTTCACTATCCCTTTTCCCCTACTTTGCACATTTTGCACTGTGAATGATCCGGTATGGATCTGCACTAATTAGTTTGGTTTTGTTACTCTTGGTCAGCCTTCTAAATAGAGTGAGTTTTTTTATAACCAATTTATGCCCACTTTTATTATAATATACTCACATTTTGGCACTTGTAATTTACTTGTAGCTACTTTATTTAATAACCTTAACACTTGTGTTATTATTGTTATTGTTATTTTTATATAAAATATTTTTCTGTGTTCACCTTCTTTGGGGACTTCCTATATGATCGCAAATATATGTGTTTTTATGTACATATATACTATATAATTGTCTAAGGGTCACTTCCGTCTGTCCTTCTCTCTGTCTGTCTGTCTGTCTGTCACGGATATTCATTGGTCGCGGCCTCTGTCTGTCATGGAAATCCAAGTCGCTGATTGGTCGTGGCAAAACGCCTACAACCATTGCCACGACCAATCAGCGGCGGGCACTGTCCGGGGTCAAAATGGCCGCTCTTTTCTCCCCACAGTCAGTGCGCGCTACATACTCCCCTCCAGTCAGCCCTCACACAGGGTTAATGCCAGCGTTACCGGAGCACGGTGTAATGCACTCCGGAAATGCAGCTATTAACCCTGTGTGACCAACTTTTTACTATTGATGATGCGTATGCAACATCAATAGTAAAAAGATATAATGTTACAAATAATAATAATTAAAAAAAAAGGTTATTCTCACCCTCCGACGTGGCGCGGTGTCCTCGGCAGTGCAAGCGACAGGTTCTGGTGCCAGGGATGCTATGCGAGAAGTACCTTCCATGACATCACGGTCATGTGACCACAACGTCATCACAGGTCCTGCGCTCATACCAACCCTGGGACCGGAAGCTACCGGGTGTACCGCACACAGGTGCCAGGAATTCAATTGGCCTTCGGAAGGTGAGTATATGTTTATTTTTTATTTTAAGTCTTTTTTAACCACGCATATAGTGCCAAATTGCTATCTACTACGTGGGCTGTGTTACATACTGCCTGGGCTGCGTTATATACTACATGGCTGCTATGTAGTACATGGGCAGTGTTATATAATGTGTGGGCAATGTTATATACTGCGTGGGCTGCGTTATATACTACATGGCTGCTATATACTATGTGGACAGTGTTATATACTATGTGGGCAATGTTATATACTGCGTGGGCTGCGTTATATACTACATGGCTGCTATATACTACATGGGCAGTGTTATATACTGTGTGGGCTGCGTTATATACTACATGGCTGCTATATACTACATGGGCAGTGTTATATACTGTGTGGGCTGCATTATATACTGCATGGCTGCTATATACTACGTGGGCAGTGTTATATACTGTGTGGGCCGCGTTATATACTGCATGGCTGCTATATACTACGTGGGCAGTGTTATATACTGTGTGGGCTGCGTTATATACTACATGGCTGCTATGTAGTACGTGGGCAGTGTTATATACTATGTGGGCAATGTCATATACTGCATGGGCTGCGTTATATACTACATGGCTGCTACATACTATGTGGGCAGTGTTATATACTATGTGTGCAATGTTATATACTACATGGCTGCTATATACTACGTGGGCAGTGTTATATACTATGTGGGCAGTGTTATATACTGTGTGGGCTACATTATATACTGCATGGCTGCTATATACTACATGGCTGCTATGTAGTACGTGGGCAGTGTTATATACTATGTGGGCAATGTTATATACTGTTTGGCCTGTGTTACATACTGCGTGGCCACTGTTATATACTGCGTGGCCACCGTTATATACTGCGTGGCCTGTATTAACGCATCTGGTATTCAAGAATATGTCATGGCCTGTGCTATATACTATGTGGCTGCTATATACATACATATTCTAGAATACCCGATGCGTTAGAATCGGGCCACCATCTAGTATATATATATATATATATATATATATATATATATATATATATATAATGTGATCTTTGACGTCCGGCATCTATTTTAATGATTTTATGGTCATCACATGATACATCATATATAATATACATTTTTTTTATGAATGTTCCAGATACGTGCACATGTCACTTTTTAGTATTACTGTTTGCCACTATCTAATTTAATAAAGGCAATTTTGTATTGAATATATCTTGTCCGCTATCTGTATGATAGTCCATTCTTTTGGGGTTTTCTTTAGTCTCTTGCCTCCTCCAGCAGCGACCCTGGGAACCTGATTCACGGCAGCCATCACCCCCGGTAAGCAATAAGATGCATGGAAGAAACACCACCATTTTAGTAAAAAAAAATGTTATCCTGTTTTTCTCCTCAAAATTTGGGGTGCGTTTTATAATCCGGAGCGTCTTATAATCTGCAAAATACAGCTTTGCCTAGTGTTGTATGACCTCCAGGTGCCAGTAAGGATCCCAAATGACAGGACTCTACTAATTAGACCTTGACCTTAGTCCTTTAAATGTGACTGATGTCTAAAGTCTTATTCCTGCATTTGAAAGAAAAACGGTATTGGTGTAATCAGCACCAGTTAAAATTTACATACAAAGTAGCAATATATTTAATAAATGTATAGCATTTATTAATAAAGATAAATGTTACAAAAAAAATATAAAAAGTGCAACAATTCTGAACCACAAAGTCTTTAATGTAAAAATGATGGGAAGAAACTGATGACTTTGTGTAAGAATCGATATAAAATGATTTCATAACCGACAGATGGAGTCAGGAAATAATTTATCATCTGTGTTTTTTCCTTATAAGAAATTAAAACTGAAATCGATACAGAATTAAATAGAAAAATTAGAGTACAAATGTCTTCTCCTTGTCCCGGGCTCTGTCTTTTATAATAGACAATCCACATAGTATTGATTTTGGTATTACAGTAATGGCTGATAAGAAATGAAAAATCGATAATTTTATTTCCTGTAGATCAAAGTTTGAAACCTGTTTAATAAGATGAACCATGCAAAGCCTGGGTAGACATGGAGGGCAATTAGCAAAATGCAAGCAGCAGCTTAAGAAAGCAATAAAGGCGAGATTACCGGCATTTATTATTAGAGTCAAAGGAAAAATTGAGAAATATGGCAGAAATTCTAAAACAATCTAAAGGGTTATCCAGCAATCCCAACTAGGACGTCCCGATTGGGTCACCTTGTCGCGGTGGGATGGCTTTTACTCTTTTTTTCAGTGTTTACTAAGTATCCTATGTTGTTTATATGTATTATTACAATTTACTTACTTGCAGCAGGGTATATGCTCATTTAGTTTCTTTCTTAGGTTTTGTTCTTTAAGTCTTCCCGGGTGCAGAACGTGAGGGCAGTTCATCCTCTAAGGGTTTTGGTCTTCCAAAGATTCACCCTAATTGGCCACGACAGTTCTATAATGTCAGAAGCTCCGATGCTACATGATCACAAATGGATGGACATAATAATATGGTGGAATTTTTTTTTTCTTGCCTGTAGACTAAAATTCAGGCTTGGAAGACAAATATGGTTTAACCCCTTCACGTTCCGGCTATTTTCCATTTATTCTTTTTTTGTTTTTTTTCCTCTTTTTCCAAGAGCAATTACCGTACTTTTTTCTTTTTTCACCCACAAAGCCATATGAGGGCTCGCCTTTTGCAGAACGAGTTTTATTTTTGACACCATTCATTTTATCATGTGATGAACTGGAAAGTTGGAAATAAAAAATTCAAGTGCATAGAAATTGCAAAAAATGTGTAATTTCACAATTGTTGTTTGCAATTTTTTTCATTTCCCGTGTTCACCATATGGTAAATCTGAACTGGCAATATGATTTTTCAGGTCAGTACAATTATGAAGATACCAAAAATGTATTTTTTTTTAAAGTACTGAAGCTGTGAAAAAAAAATTCAGAAATTTGTAAAAAAATTAAAAAAAAGTTTGTATCACAGTTTTTTGAGACCCATAACACTTTCAATTTTTGGGATCTGGGGCTGATTGAGGCCTTATTTTTTGTGTCCTGAGCTGACATTTTTACTGACACCATTTTGGATTAAATACGATATTTTGATTGACCCTTTTTGCAATGTAGCAGTCGCCAAAAACAAAATGTAATTCTAACATTTCAATTATTTTTGTCGGTGCACCGTTTACCAATTGGATCAATTTATTTTATAAAATTTACAAATGCAGCAATATCAAATATGTGGAGTTTTAATTTTTTTTAATTGTTTCATTTTTAATAAGTCAAAAAGGAGGGGGATGATTTAAATTCATGTTTGTTTTATTTTTTTCATATTTTTTTTTTTTAATTTCTGCTGTATGTAATAGTCCCCTTAAGGGACTTGAAGCTGCGGTCATCTGATTATTTGTGCTATACCCATTAGTGCCATTTAGGCCGGGATCACACATACGAGAAACACGTCCGTGTCTCGCATGTGAAATCCAAGCTCTGGCGCCGGCACTGTGGAGCGGAGCGTGCGGCCGCATAGCAACACATGGAGCCGCACGCTCCGCTCTGGAGTGCCGGCGCCAGAGCTTGGATTTCACATGCGAGACACAGACGTGTTTCTCGCATGTGTGATCCCGGCCTTATAGAGAAAATCATGGCCTCCTATGAATGCCAGGGAAATACTAGCTTTCAGAGGAGAATCACCAGTGGAGGTCTTCAACAGACTCTCAGGTGTCAAGAGAACCCATCGGCACCCTGTGATCACATTATGGCCGGCGTCACACACAGCGTAAAACAATACGGTCCGTATATTACGGCCGTAATACGCTGAAAAGTCCCCAAAAAAGTGGTCCGTAGCTCCTCCGTAGGCAGGGTGTGTCAGCGTTTTTTGCGCATGGCATCCTCCGTATGTAATCCGTATGGCATCCGTACTGCGTGGTTTTCTCGCAGGCTAGCAAAACCAACATACCGCTATAGAAGTGATCCATGTGTCCCAAAAAGAAAAGAAAATATATATATACTGTCTATATATATATATATATATATATATATATATATATATATATGTCAGTAGACACATATATTAGAGAGAAAAGCCGGTAATTCAGTGCGGTGTACAGTAAAATCACACTGACAGCTTACAGTAGAATAGGTAGAATAAATGTGTACACATAGAATAGGTATATATATATATATATGTCAGTGAGACACATATATGTATATATATTAATATTTATTCCAGCGCTATACAGCTTGAAAGCCGGTAATTCAATTACCGGCTTTTTCTTTCTCCTTCCTAAAACCCGACATGATTTGAGACATGGTTTACATACAGTAAACCATGTCTTCTCTCCATTTTTTTTGCAGATTCCACACTACTAATGTCAGTAGTGTGTATCTGCAAAATTTGGCCGTTCTAGCTCTTAAAATAAAGGGTTAAATGGCGGAAAAAATTGGCGTGGGCTCCCGCGCAATTTTCTCCGCCAGAGTAGTAAAGCCAGTGACTGAGGGCAGATATTAATAGCCTGGAGAGGGTCCACGGTTATTGGCCCCCCCCTGGCTAAAAATATCTGCCCCCAGCCACCCCAGAAAAGGCACATCTGGAAGATGCGCCTATTCTGGCACTTGGCCACTCTCTTCCCATTCCCGTGTAGCGGTGGGATATGGGGTAATGAAGGGTTAATGCCACCTTGCTATTGTAAGGTGACATTAAGCCTAATTAATAATGGAGAGGCGTCAATTATGACACCTATCCATTATTAATCCAATTGTAGTGAAGGGTTAAATAAAACACAAACACATTATTTAAAATTATTTTAATGAAATAAAAACAATGGGTGTTGCAGTATTTTATTCAACGCCCAATCCAGTCACTGAAGACCCTCGTTCTGTGAGTAAAAAAACATAATAAACCAACAATATACTTACCCTCCGCAGATCTGTAACGTCCAACGATGTAAATCCTTCTGAAGGGGTTAAAACATTTTGCAGCAAGGAGCTGTGCTAATGCAGGCTACTCCTCGCTGCAAAACCCCAGGGAATGAGGCTAAAAATAGATCAATGATCTATATTTAGCTTCATTTGCGGTGAGGCGCCCTCTGCTGGCTGTTCATAGATCGTGGGAAATTACCTAGAAAGCCAGGGAGCCAGGGAGCTTTCTAGGTAATTTCCCACGATCTATGAACAGCCAGCAGAGGGCGCCTCACCGCAAATGAAGCTAAATATAGATCATTGATCTATTTTTAGCCTCATTCCCTGGGGTTTTGCAGCGAGGAGCAGCCTGCATTAGCACAGCTCCTTGCTGCAAAATGTTTTAACCCCTTCAGAAGGATTTACATCGTTGGACGTTACAGATCTGCGGAGGGTAAGTATATTGTTGGTTTATTATGTTTTTTTACTCACAGAACGAGGGTCTTCAGTGACTGGATTGGGCGTTGAATAAAATACTGCAACACCCATTGTTTTTATTTCATTAAAATAATTTTAAATAATGTGTTTGTGTTTTATTTAACCCTTCACTACAATTGGATTAATAATGGATAGGTGTCATAATTGACGCCTCTCCATTATTAATTAGGCTTAATGTCACCTTACAATAGCAAGGTGGCATTAACCCTTCATTACCCCATATCCCACCGCTACACGGGAATGGGAAGAGAGTGGCCAAGTGCCAGAATAGGCGCATCTTCCAGATGTGCCTTTTCTGGGGTGGCTGGGGGCAGATATTTTTAGCCAGGGGGGGCCAATAACCGTGGACCCTCTCCAGGCTATTAATATCTGCCCTCAGTCACTGGCTTTACTACTCTGGCGGAGAAAATTGCGCGGGAGCCCACGCCAATTTTTTCCGCCATTTAACCCTTTATTTTAAGAGCTAGAACGGCCAAATTTTGCAGATACACACTACTGACATTAGTAGTGTGGAATCTGCAAAAAAAATGGAGAGAAGACATGGTTTACTGTATGTAAACCATGTCTCAAATCATGTCGGGTTTTAGGAAGGAGAAAGAAAAAGCCGGTAATTGAATTACCGGCTTTCAAGCTGTATAGCGCTGGAATAAATATTAATATATATACATATATGTGTCTCACTGACATATATATATATATATATATATATATACCTATTCTATGTGTACACATTTATTCTACCTATTGGACTGTAAGCTGTCAGTGTGATTTTACTGTACACCGCACTGAATTGCCGGCTTTTCTCTGTAACAGCGCTGCGTATTTCTCGCAAGTCACACTGCTTGTCCGTGTGTAATCCGTATTTTTCACGCTTCCATAGACTTTCATTGGCGTATTTCTTGCGCAGTACGGTGACAAACGCAGCATGCTGCGATTTTGTACGGCCGTAGAAAGCCGTATAATACTGATCAGTAAAATACGGCAAATAGGAGCAGGGGCATAGAGAATAATTGTGCCGTATTTTTTGCGAGTTTTACGGACGTAGATTCTGCGCTCTTACGTCCGTAAAACTCGCAAGTGTGACGCCGGCCTATGAGTGCACCGATGGGCACGCGGAATGATGCACCCCCTGCTAGCACATGATAGATGCCCTTGTCAGAGATTGACAGCGGCATATAACATACGACCTACTTACCGCCAAAGCTATTGGACAATACTCTGTACTTCTCCTTCTAGACCTGTCCTCTGCTTTCGACACAGTTTACCACTGCCTCCTACTACAGATCCTCTCCTCCTTTGGCATCAAAGACCTCGCCCTATCCTGGATCGCTTCGTACCTTTCCAACCGCACATTCAGCATCTCCCACTCCCATACTACCTCCTCATCCCACCCTCTCTCTGTTGGAGTCACCCAAGGCTCTGTTCTAGGACCCCTACTCTTCTCAATCTATACACTTGGCTTGGGACAACTCATAAAGTCCCATGGATTCCAGTACCACCTCTATGCTGATGACACTCAGATCTACCTCTCTGGCCCAGATGTCACTGCTCTCCTGTCCAGAATCCCAGAGTGCCTATCAGCCATATCCTCCTTCTTCTCCTCTCGCTTCCTCAAACTCAATGTGGACAAATCTGGACTCATCATCTTTCCTCCATCCCACAAATCTTCCTTACCTGACCTGTTATGATACGGTGGTCTAGGAGCAACATGGATCGAGCTCTGAAGGAAGTGGTAACTGTACTGACCGCAGTCCCTAAGCTCAACACAACACTAGAAGTAGCCGTGGAATGCTCCTAACTCTCCCTAGGCATCTCGTCACAGCCTAAGAGCTAACTACCCCTAAAGAAAGTAGCAGGAAAGCTATCTTGCCTCAGAGAAAATCCCCAAAGGATAGATTAGCCCCCCACAAATAATGACTGTGAGTGAAAAGGGAAAAGACATACACAGAATGAAACCAGGATGAGCACAGGAGGCCAGTCTAGCTAAATAGATAGGACAGGATGAAATACTGTGCGGTCAGTATAAAACACTACAAAAATCCACGCAGAGTTTACAAAAAATCTCCACACCTGACTAAAGGTGTGGAGCGCAAATCTGCCTCCCAGAGCTTCCAGCAAGACAGAATTAATTCACACTGATAAGCTGGACAAACATAGAAAGCACTGAATGGATAAGTCCACAATCTATGGACATAAAAGAGCAAGCAAAAACTTAGCTTTGCTGAACTGGTCAGGATAACAGGGAACTCCAAAGAGATGTGAATCCAACCAGGAACCATTTACAAGTGGCACTGGCTGAAGAAAGAGCCAGGCCTAAATAGCCGAGCAGAAAAGACGATAAGTGGAGGCAGCTGATGACAGCTAACTCCAAGTAGCAGCCATACCACTAGAAACCACAAGAGGGAGCCCAAGAGCAGAACTCACAAAAGTGCCACTTACAACCACCGGAGGGAGCCCAAGAGCGGAATTCACAACACTGACCTATCTATCGCAGTCAATGACATCATGATTTCCCCCGTACCCGAAGTCCGCTGCCTCGGAGTAACCTTCGACTCTGCCCTGTCCTTCAAACCACACATCCAAGCTCTTTCCACCTCCTGTCGCCTCCAGCTCAAAAATATCTCCAGGATCCGTCCTTTCCTCAACCCCCAATCTACTAAAATGCTTGTGCACGCCCTCATAATCTCCCAACTTGACTACTGCAACATCCTTTTCTGTGGCCTCCCTGCTAACACCCTTGCACCTCTCCAGTCCATCCTTAACTCTGCTGCCCGACTAATCCATCTTTCTCCTCCGCTTCCCCCCTCTGCAAATCTCTTCACTGGCTCCCATTCTCTCAGCGTATCCAGTTCAAATTACTAATACTGACCTACAAAGCCATCCAAAACCTGTCTCCTCCATATATCTCTGAACTAATCTCCCGATATCTTCCCTCACGCAATCTCCGGTCCTCCCAAGACCTACTTCTCTCCTCCACACTTATTCGCTCCTCATCCAATCGCCTCCAAGACTTCTCCCGAATATCCCCCATCCTCTGGAACTCTCTGCCCCAACACGTCCGACTATCAACCACAGTCGGATCCTTCAGACGGAACCTGAAAACTCATCTCTTCAGGAAAGCCTACAGCCTGCACTGACACCGCTGCCGCCTCATCACTATCGAAGCTACCGCCTCACCAACACCAGATCTCCTGCAACCCCCAACCTACTGTCTCCTTCCCCATAATCCTGTAGAATGTAAGCCCGCAAGGGCAGGGTCCTCGCCCCTCTATATCAGTCCATCATTGTTAGTTTGTTTACTGTATGTGATGTAACCCCTTCTCATGTACAGCACCATGGAATCAATGGTGCTATATAAATAAATAAAAATAATAATAATAATAATAATAATAACAACATATTGGTGACCTATCCAATAACCTATGGGCAGGTCATCAATTTTTAGGCCTTGGAAACGCTTTTAATATAGTTGCATGATTACTTATCTTTGTTGTAAAAGAACATCTCCTATTGTGATGCAGAAGAAGAAAAACCATAAGGAATTATGATTTTCTCATAAAGATGATCTTTTATAGAGGTTCTCTGTTGCTGCTTCAGTCTCAAACTTTTGGCTGCAGCGGGGACGTCACATCAACAGATCACATTACCGCTGCAGCCAATCACTGATTTCAGCAGCTTGTGCTTGCGGTGCTAAACCCGAGAAGGGTCGAATAGTATCTAATTTTGTTACTTTATAGTTGCAGGCAACTTGTTGCATTGTTGGACATTTCTCTATTTTCAAGTAGGTGAAAGATAACCTCAACCATAGGTTCTAAAGGACATTGACTTACCCAAAGATTCTCCACCAATGGTGCCGTTCCTTTACTAACTTGTACTAAGAGCAGAAATATTGAGATAATTTCTTGCTGTCCAATCATTACAACCTTTCCCATAAAGATGTTTACAAATTACTGGAACAGAAACTCTAGACCCGTTAGACTCATTGTAGTCCCACCGCTGGTGATTCTTCTCTACCGCATTAGGATGAACTAGGTTCACAACCATTGAAGACCTGTTACGACTCCAAGGTTCACATAACACAATGGCTCTATTTTATGACTGTATCTAGAGCATCAATAACCGATCCATGATGTGAACTATCGGCACTTTCTCATAATACTCAATGTGCCGGGGGGAATCCACATCGAGAGGTTCAATGAAGTTCTAAATCCAGAAACATAATGGTTGAAGAACAATTCTCTGTACTTAATTTAATGAAACATGTGGATGCAAATGATAAATTCCCGGGCGATGTCAACAGAAAACTGTCAATTATTACAGCCGACAGCTCGTACCCAAAGCCAGCGCTGAAAACATCTGCAGCTTTGTTCTCGCAGCTTACAATGTAGATTAGATTTCCTAAAGCATTTACATGGAAACCCTGTGGAATAATTGTATTTATCCATTTAAAAGCCCAGCGGATGACTGTTCGCCTCTTGTTGTTTTGGCGGTGTCAAAGCTTTTTCTCAATAGCGATGGTGATGGGAAGGTTACGTGTCATAATAGTTTACATGAAATGAGAAACTGTCTTCTGTTCCCCTGATAAAGTAAGCGGAAGACATGAGAAACTCCATCAGTATCATTTACCGATTCATTCCAATGGGCAAATCCATAGGCTGACTATATGCTGAAATTAGGCAAAGGCAACTCAAGTTTCCCCTACCAGCCAATTAAAGCAAATTTCAAATGTATAGAATGGAGATTGCTACAGGCAGTCGCTCCAGTTGTCCTTTGCTCTAGATTTTTAGAGATGCTTAGATGGATTATGCAATTAAAGGAAACCTGTCACCCCCTAAATGGAAGTTGAGCTAAGCCCACCGCCATCAGGGGCTTATCTACAGCATTCTGGAACGCTCAACTGCTCAACTTCCATTTTGGGGGTGACAGGTTCCCTTTAAAGGAGTTGGCCGCTACATTTTATTGATGACCTATCCTTAAGATAGGCTATCAATAGCTGATCATTGGGGGTGCAAAACAAGGAAGTTCTCGGATGCTGTCCGAACGCAGCAGCTTTCTCATTTCAACAGTGGCCACAGCTGGGTAATGAGGGTCCGCTCCCTATTTAATGAAGTAGTGCAAAGATGTCTGGTAAAGTCAGATCCAAATTGGTTGTCTCCTTTATGATAATTGAAATTATTACAGTATGTTCACATGCAGTGTTTTTGCTGGGTTTTTTTGTGCAGAAAATAGTTTGCATTTTAATTTGATAGCAAAAGCGATGAGATTTCAGAAATGCACACACTTGTTTTTCCTTTTTTTCTGACTGAAATTAAGAATGACAGAATTTGTAAGTCTGGACCATGTCAATTCTTTTAGTGTTTATTGCAGCATTTTTTTCACTCGCAGAAAGCAGTGACAAAGTGCAAAAATGCAGCACATGGGAGTTTTTGCATTTTATCAGCGTTTTTGGCTGCGTTTTAGTAATAAAACTAACATTATTAAACATGTACTGTGGACAAAATACATGTAATTCACACAAAAAATGCTGCAAAAATTCAGCAAAAACGCAGCAAAATCTGAGTTTTGAATGCAACTTTTTACTGCCAAAAGAGCAGATTTTGGCTGAATAAAAAGTGCAAAATAAATGATGTGTGTGATCATAGCCTTATTATGAAAAACTTGGTCCAACCGCTGAGCCTCTCTTCAGCTGCCCAAGCCCTTATAGAGCTTATTACATTCCCATGTGGTCGGGGCCCTTCTCATCTAGAATTTGGGCCTCTACAGAGGTTACACTGGATTAGGAGTCTAGAGTCAGACATAAACTAGTGTTAGTCCAGAAATGCACAGGACTGTATTCATGAGGAAGAGAAAATACCGAGGTATTATAGGAAGCAGCATAGAACAACCCTGGCATCTTCAATATTCTACATTTTGTCAGTTTATGGATTACGTACAACATTATTCAGTTTTTTCTCCCCCCCGAGAAAATTCCCAGGATCCAATGAGAAAATTAAAATGTAATTAAGGCTGAGCTTTTAATTATATGTGCAAACTGATTTAAAAGTGTTCAGCGCTCTGAGCTCCACCACCTACGATGATTTCACCATCAGAGCTCAGGTTGGGAACGTATGAATGTTTCAGAGTAAATTAATTATGACACAAGTATGGGAAGGCGGCGGTGATACCTGATACTCAACATCTGGCTGTACAGATGACCTGAATGCTGAGAAGATGGAACTATTGTCACAAGATAGAATACTTTTTTTTTTTTGCTTTTGTTGATGTCAAATTCACCCAACGCATTCCTGTCAGCTTCAAATGGGATCTGACATTCATGCAAGACCAATTGCAATGACAGATTTGGGAATAATTATTTAGAGAACCTACCCAGTTACAAAACAGTGTCCCAAATATCCACAGGTCACATGTGGTATTTTAGCTCATCCCTTTTTGCTTTAATGGAATAGAACTGTAATACTAGACACACCACATTGGTGTCTACAAAAGGAAAGTGATGATGGTTGGCGATTATCCACACTACAGAGATAATCACTGTTCCCTGTTAAACACAGGGGGGGACAAAAGTTTTGGTGCCCTCCAAAAGTTATGAATTTTGTGAATGAAGCCAATAAATCTATGGAGGATATAAGAGAAGTTGCACTGTCACATCCTTGAATATTATGCTCTACTGATTGGGAATCAAATGCTATTTTCCTCAACATAAGGGCCCCTTTCCACTTGTGAGAAAAACGGACGAGTGCAATCCGATAAAAAATCGGATTGCACTCGGACCAATGTTTTTCAATAGGTGACATTCCATTTGCAATTTTTTTCCCAGCCGAAATCGGACTGAGAAAAATCTGTGTCGGCTGAGAAAAAAATCGCAGCATGCTGCGTATTGCTGAGATTCTCGGACGAGACTTGCCAATGCAAGTCAATGGGTGCGAGAAAAAAAACGCATGGAATACGGACCATCCGTATTCCATCTGTTTTTTACGGATACATTACCATTCTGTGGCACAGAACACTGTAAATAGTCCTGTAAATGACTGTATAAAAATAGTTGCAGAGAAAAAAAACGGATTGCATACGGATGTAAAAACGGATGATGCGATTAAAAAATCGCATTACACTCGCATGACACTCGCATGACAATCGCACACGTTACATCCGTTTTTTCGGTCCATAAATCGGACCGTTTTTTTCTCACACAAGTGGAAAGGGGCCCTAAGGTTAAGGAATATGATGCACTGGTGAAGAGTAGCCCATCTGCTCTGCATGAGTTACAACATAAAATCTCTACAGGAGCACAGAGCTCTAATATTGCTACGTACTTTAATTACTGGCCATCTTCACCTTGTTCAAGGAGGTGGAACAGATGCCTTGTGTCCGCCATGTCTTCAGCACAGAGGCTGTGAATCACCTGAGCATTCAGATAGCAGTGGTCATCTTTACCTTGTTTAAGCAGGTGGAAGTGAAGTCTTAGTAGCCACGAAGTCTTCACCACTGACACTGTGAACTACCTGAGCATTCAGATAGCAGGGGTCATCTTCACCTTGTTTAAGGAGGTGGAAGAGAAGTCTTAGGCCGCCGTCACACTTGCGAGTTTTACGGACGTAAGAGCGCAGAAACTACGTCCGTAAAACTCGCAAAAAATACGGCACAATTATTCTCTATGCCCCTGCTCCTATCTGCCGTATTAAACTGATCCGTATTATACGGCTTTCTACGGCCGTAGAAAATCGCAGCATGCTGCGTTTGTCACCGTACTGCGCAAGAAATACGCCAATGAAAGTCTATGGAAGCGTGAAAAATACGGATTACACACGGACCAGCAGTGTGACTTGCGAGAAATACGCAGCGGTGTTAGAGAGAAAAGCCGGTAATTCATTGCGGTGTACAGTAAAATCACACTGACAGCTTACAGTCCAATAGGTAGAATAAATGTCTACACATAGAAAGCTCCCAGGCTCGAGTTCATAAGAGGCGCCCTCTGCTGGTTGTCCTCATATGAACTCGAGCCAGGGAGCTTTCTAGGAAAGTTCCCACGATCTAGAAACATCCAGCAGAGGGCGCCTCACCACAAATGAAGGAAAATATAGGTCATTGACCTACTTTGCCTTCATTTTCCGGGGTTTTTGCAGCCATGAGCATCATTGCATTAGCAAAGCTCGTGGATGCAAATTATTTTAACCCCTTCAGATGGATTTACATCGTTGGACGTTACAGATCTGCGGAGGGTAAGGATATTGTTGGTTTATTATGTTTTTTTTGTTACAGAACGAGGGTCTTCAGTGACTGGATTGGGCGTAGAATAAAATACTCCAACAACCATTGTTTTTATTTCATTAAAATAATTTTAAATAATGTGTTTGTGTTTTATTTAACCCTTTACTACAATTGGATTAATAATGGATATGTGTCATAATTGACGCCTCTCCATTATTAATTTGGCTTAATGTCACCTTACAATAGCAAGGTGGCATTAACCCTTCATTACCCCATATCCCACCGCTACACGGGAATGGGAAGAGAGTGGCCAAGTGCCAGAATAGGCGCATCTTCCAGATGTGCCTTTTCTGGGGTGGCTGGGGGCAGGTGTTTTTAGCCAGGGGGGGGCCAATAACCATGGACCCTCTCCAGGCTATTAATATCTGCCCTCAGTCACTGGCTTTACTACTCTGGCGGAGAAAATTGCGCGGGAGCCCATGCCAATTTTTTCCGCCATTTAACCCTTTAATTTAGTAGATAGAACGGCCAAATTTTGCAGATACACACTACTAACATTAGTAGTGTGGAATCTGCAAAAAAAATGGAGAGAAGACATGGTTTACTGTATGTAAACCATGTCTCATATCATGTCGGGTTTAGGAAGGAGAAAGCAAAAGCCGGTAATTGAATTACCGGCTTTCAAGCTGTATAGCGCTGGAAAAAATATTAATATATATACATATATGTGTTCACTGACATATATATATATATATATATATATATATATATATATATATATATATATACAGTATATATATATATATATATATTTTTTTTTTTGGGGACACATGGATCACTTCTATAGCGGTATGTTGGTTTTGCAAGCCTGCGAGAAAACCACGCAGTACGGATGCCATACGGATTACATACGGAGGATGCCATGCGCAAAAAACGCTGACACACCCTGCCTACGGAGGAGCTACGGACCACTATTTTCGGGACTTTTCAGCGTATTACAGCCGTAATATACGGACCGTATTGTTTTACGCTGTGTGTGACGCCGGCCTTAGTAGTCACCATGTCTTCAACACTGAGGCTGTGAACCACTTGACTATTTAGGTAGCAGTGGTCATCTTCATCTTGTTCAAGGATGTGGAACAGATCTCTTGTGTAGACAGGGTCTTCAGCACTGAGACTACTCACGACCTGAAAATTATTTAGAATTGAGAGTCCTCAGTGGTTGATACCTTTTAATGGCTAACTGAAAAAGATGGTAACAAATTGCAAGCACAGGTCTATTCATCAGGCAAAGACACTCACGACTAGTGTTGAGCATTCCGATACCGCAAGTATCGGGTATCGGCCGATACTTGCGGTATCGGAATTCCGATACCGAGATCCGATACTTTTGTGGTATCGGGTATCGGTATCGGATACATAGAGATGTGTAAAATAAAGAATTAAAATAAAAAATATTGATATATTTACCTCTCCGGCGGCCCCTGGACTCAGCGCGGGTAACCGGCAGGCTTCGTTGTTCAAAATCAGCGCTTTTAGGACCTGAGAATCACGTCCCGGCTTCTGATTGGTCGCGGGCCGCCCATGTGACCGCCACGCGACCAATCACAAGCCGCGACGTCACCGCAAGCTATTAACGCGCTCATTTTTAAAAATGAGCGCGTTAATGGCTTTCAAAGACGTAGCGGCTTGTGATTGGTCGCGGCCACGCGACCAATCACAAGCCGCGACGTCACCGCAAGCTATTAACGCGCTCATTTTTAAAAATGAGCGCGTTAATGGCTTTCAAAGACGTAGCGGCTTGTGATTGGTCGCGGCCACGCGACCAATCACAAGCCGCTACGTCTTTGAAAGTCATTAACGCGCTCATTTTTAAAAATGAGCGCGTTAATAGCTTGCGGTGACGTCGCGGCTTGTGATTGGTCGCGTGGCGGTCACATGGGCGGCACGCGACCAATCAGAAGCCGGGACGTGATTCTCAGGTCCTAAAAGCGCTGATTTTGAACAACGAAGCCTGCCGGTTACCCGCGCTGAGTTCAGGGGCCGCCGGAGAGGTAAATATATCAATATTTATAGTGCTTTTGTAAAAAGCACTATATTGTTATTCCCCCGTAGACAACTTATTCTTCTTCTTATTATTATTCAGTCCGCAATTAATGCGGCCCGAACCGCTGCACGCACAGACTCCAGTGAGGTGTCATTTCGAAGCCAGCGTTCCTGTGAGGTGTGCTAAGTATTTTTCGTGTCGATCGGATTTGTAGTTTTGGCGCAATTTGCGTTTGAAAATGTTGTCTCAATGCATTTCAATAGGGAAATCTTGCCATAAGCTTATAATGGCAGTTATTTGGAAATTGCCTCAGAAATCAGCCCAACTGCCACCTGGCTGATTAGCTCATTGATATGCGAAGTCAGACCCAGTTACTATGCCAACGCCTACGAACTCTACATGACCCCACCAGGACACAGTTTTGCCAGATAATATCAGCTCTTAAAGTGACCCGCACACCAAATCCGACCCAGAGTGACCCCGGCCACCAAATCGGACCCAGAGTGACCCCGCCCTCCAAATGTGACCCAGAGTGACCCCGCCCACCAAATGTGACCCAGAGTGACCCCGCCCACCAAATCGGACCCAGAGTGACCACGCCCACCAAATGTGACCCAGAGTGACCCCGCCCACCAAATCGGACCCAGAGTGACCCCGCCCACCAAATGTGACTCAGTGACCCCGCCCACCAAATGTGACTCAGTGACCCCGCCCACCAAATGTGACCCAGAGTGACCCCGCCCACCAAATGTGACCCAGAGTGACCCCGCCCACCAAATGTGACCCAGAGTGACCCCGCCCACCAAATGTGACCCAAAGTGACCCCGCCCATCAAATCGGACCCAGAGTGACCCCGCCCACCAAATCGGACCCAGACTGACCCCGCCCACCAAATGTGACCCAGACTGACCCCGCCCACCAAATGTGACCCAGAGTGACCCCGCCCACCAAATGTGACCCAGAGTGACCCCGCCCACCAAATGTGACCCAGAGTGACCCCGCCCACCAAATGTGACCCAGAGTGACCCCGCCCACCAAATGTGACCCAGAGTGACCCCGCCCACCAAATGTGACCCAGAGTGACCCCGCCCACCAAATGTGACCCAGAGTGACCCCGCCCACCAAATGTGACCCAGAGTGACCCCGCCCACCAAATTTGACCCAGAGTGACCCCGCCCACCAAATGTGACCCAGAGTGACCCCGCCCACCAAATCGGACCCAGAGTGACCCCGCCCACCAAATGTGACCCAGAGTGACCCCGCCCACCAAATGTGACCCAGAGTGACCCCGCCCACCAAATGTGACCCAGAGTGACCCCGCCCACCAAATGTGACCCAGAGTGACCCCGCCCACCAAATCGGACCCAGAGTGACCCCGCCCACCAAATCGGACCCAGAGTGACTCCGCCCACCAAATGTGACCCAAAGTGACCCCGCCCACCAAATGTGACCCAGAGCGAGACCGCCCAACAAATGTGACCCAGAGGTGCCCCGCCCACCAAATCTGACCCAGAGGTGCCCTGCCCACCAAATCTGACCCAGAGGTGCTCTGCCCACCAAATCTGACCCAGAGTGGCCCCGCCCACCAAATCTGACCCAGAGTGGCCCCGCCCACCAAATCGGACCCAGAGTGGTCCCGTCTACCAAATCGGACACAGAGTGGCCCCGCCCACCAAATCATCCCCTGAGGGGCCCCGCCCACCAAACCAGCGCCTGAGGGGCACCCAAGTGTGAAAGTCTTGCAGGGGCAGCCCGGGCACCATTACAAAGCACTATCTGTAGTTCCTTCAGGAAATACCCATCTAGTTTTTATTTTAATTCTTTATTTTACACATCCCTATGGATCCCAGGGCCTGAAGGAGAGTTTCCTCTCCTTCAGACCCTGGGAACCATGAGAATACCTTCCGATACTTGATGTCCCATTGACTTGTATTGGTATCGGATATCGGTATTGGCGATATCCGATATTTTTCGGGTATCGGCCGATACTATCCGATACCGATACTTTCAAGTATCGGACGGTATCGCTCAACACTACTCACGACCTGAGAATTCAGGTTGAAATGGTCATCTTCACATTGTTTAAGGAAGTGGAACAGAAGGTTTTTTTTCCACCAGCACTTCTGTAATCTGTGATTGAGACCACAGACGGTATAAAGAAGAAAATAAATGTTGTGCTACCAAGTGTGCGACTATAACCCACTATAACCTTGAGAACTGATAGCCATCTGCCACTGAGTATGGTCGAAGCACCCTTACATCTGGTGACCACAAACTCTTTTTTAGCTCTGTGTGGGTAACATCATCAAATATTAGAGAAGCACAGAAATAGAAATCCTATAGAATCAGTATAGATGTTCCACAGCATGGGACAATCTTCTGTTGCACTGAATCATAGGTTAAAAATCCAGTGTACAAGTAAGAAATCAATGTGCAGGATACGCGCTCCAGTTGGCAGCGTGGGCTTGTGCAACGAATGACACCAGCCAAGAGTAGTCCAGTCTCGACGGGCTTCTTCTGGCTGATGGACAGTTCTACCCAACATGTTTCAAAAGCACACAGCTTCCTCCTTCATTATTCATTCAGTGTTATCTTCTACTATACTTTTGGGACCCTGTTTTACTATTTGTAACTACATTTTTAGTCATTAAATGGTTTGTATCCTGAATTTTTCATCAGTTTCCCCCTCTGCAGACTATCTCTAATTTTGAACTGTCTCTGAGCAAGTGCACAGACACTAGCTCCAATGATGTCTCCCATACATAGCATACACAGACATGACGAATTCCTGCTCTCCTGACTCTATGTAGCACAGGTTAGGAAGTAGGAGCAGCAGCATGGAGGACATTATACAGTCGTACTGAACAGTATAGCTGTAAATCCAACACTTGGGGAGAGAAACTTATTAGAACGCAGCACCGAAGACATTATGCCACAGCACTGAGCAATGTAGATGTGACTCCAGTGCTTGGGGAGATAAACACTTACTAGGAAGCAGCACCAAAGACATTATACAGCAGCACTGAGCAACAGAATTGAGCAGTGTAGTTGTGATTCCTATTCTAGGGGTGAAATAATCACTACTATATAGTTACAAAGAATCCAGTTGATAATTTAGGGATGTTTAGGCTTTGTTCTAACCACTACCAGAATCTTCCTTTCGTGGGTGAGATTTGTGCAAACTCCTCCTATTTTTGGCCTGGAACACCGCAAAATTTGCAAGTATTTTGAAAATTTTGGCAGTCTCAGTAATATTGCTACAGTTGGCACAAACTGTTTTATTAGGAAGCAACAAACCCATCTCAGAATGTACTGAATCTCTCACTCTGTTGCTCTCTCCTTATCCCGCCTTCCCCTTATAGACATCAAAAGCCAGCTGTGATCTGTCCATTTTGTATTAAACATAGAAGATTTTTGCAGTATTTCAGAGTGAATGATGAGTTCAGGGAGCAGAGAGAAGGGATGAAGTGGCTCATAAGTGCATAAAAGCATAGGGAAGGGATGAAGTGGCTTATAAGTGCATAAAGAAGCAGATTTCTCTGATATATTACAATGTTTGCAATAGTTTTATATTATTTTTTCCGTACCATTATTTATGCAATGTCAGTGACCATAATATCAGCTTCATAAGACAAAAAATTAAACCACAGAACTCAGTTGACTTTTTAGATTAAAATGAGGCAGTAACTTCAGGTGTGATAGCTGTACCTGGATGAAGGCTATTTGCACCTCGCAGACCCTCATATAGAAATCTACATAATCTGAGATTTTTTTAAATTTTTTGAGCAGTTAAGAATGCATGCTAAGAATCACTTGGAAAGCTGCTCAGGTACGGCGTTCTGAAGCTCGGGAATGTAAAAAAGCATGTCCCATGGATTGTTCTAGGCTTTCAAGAACAATTATATTTGACAAGACAGAGCGCGCGACTGATGTACTCATCTGCATGTGTCGATGCAAATCAAGCAGCATAAAAATGCATAAGATCTGCTGAAAGTCTCCAAACACAAATCCGGTGCATACATTTCAACACATTATTTGATTTTCCTTATGTCGTTGTTTTGCATTCTTGCAAAGGTTTACAGATATGATGACTCACTCGATAATTACCTCTTCGGTACTAACTTGACGTATTTCCAGGACTTTAATGAGGCTGTCCGGAACTTTTATATTAATAGCCTAATCTTAGGATAGATCATCAATATCTGATCCTTGGGGTGGGACATTTAACACCTCCGACGATCAGTTGTTATCTGTACCTGCGGTGGCCAGGTGGGCTCTGTTGTGGAGCAAAACTGCACAACTCCACCAATTTTATAGTAGCTCCAGCTGGTTCTGAATACCTGCTTCTTATTCATTCAAATCAGGAACAGATGGGCATTAACCGGCCATGGCCAAAATACCATTGACGGAGTTGTGTTGTGTATGTTCACAGCTGAGCATATCCAGCCAACCTTTTCACCAAATCAGCAAAGGTGCCGGGTGTCTTAGGTCACCAAAATCTGATTGGTGAAGTTATCTTAAGAATAGGACATTAATATAGGAGTTCCAGGCAACACCTTTAAGGGCTATGCCCAACTGGGCAAATTAACATCTATTCACAGAAAAGGTGATAATTTGTTGATGTTAGGACGTCCAACCACTGGGGCTCCATTCAATCCTAGAAAGGATTCTTGTCACTGTGACTCCAAAAATAGCCAAGATTTGCATGGCCTCCATAGCATTGCGATCCAAGGGGTTTTTCAAAGCCCGGTTCTCAGGAGTGTTGGTCCTTCCAAATGAACCCTTAGCAATTAGCAAGTTATCGCCTATCGGGATGAGAACACTGATAACTAGCCCTGACGACAGTCCATCAATATCCATTCGGTAGTGGTCTGACCATTGCTGATCAGATGTTTGAAAGATCCCTGAAGCTGTCCTGCTCCGCATACTGCAGCTCTGCAGGGAATTGCAACATTGTCTGATTGAAACTTGCAAGCAGAAGAAGCAAAAACACTTACCGAGCTCCACGGTCTCTTCTACCAACTGATTGTGGAAGGAGGAGTAACAACCTAATTACAATAAGAACTGTTTAGTGCCAAAACTGTAGCAGCGATGTCCTTCTATATTCACCCTACAGAACCTGGGATCAGCTTCACATCTGTAGAATCTTCTTAGTAAAAGCAACTGTACAAATGGGATTCAAAAAAACAAACATTTTCCTACCTGTTCTTTTTGGGGAAGATTTATTTTTATGTAAAAAACAAACAAGCATCTCACAGGTGATCTCAAGCTTCAGTTCTATAACCCCTGTGCAGCGCCAACAATACCAAGAGCAGATGAGGCACCATCACAAATAAGCCACCGCCAACCTACTCCCAACTGGAAGTCTTTAGAAACTCGTTGGTAGATCACATTTGTCTAGTGAAGAATAATCCGAGTCATTAGGAATAATTCTGGCCCAACACAGAGTATTTACTTTTTGCCCCAAAAAGGTTCTAAAAAAGCTACAAGGTTTTAATAGCTTTTATTGTGAAAAATTCGAATGAAATAATAATAATTCTTAGGTAAAAGTATTTCTAACTTGGACACCATAAAAAACTAGAACTTGGTCTCCGAACAAATCTTAAGCAGAGGCTTGGTGTTTTTATTCCACATTTCACTTGTCATGGAACTTGCCAAATCCTGTAAATCTTTCAATTCAGAACAGCAGGTGTTTGGCCCACAGCGCAGAGATACCGAAATGTGTGACCGACTTCTTCAGTGTAATAATATTTAGCATAATCATAGACGGCGAGATCAGCCAAGCTCAGGAAAATTGTCAAATTCTCTAAACCGGCTTCGATTCTGTGGGATGGACTGAGCTGTATTTACCATAGAATTTAATCAGTAATACAAGGGATGTGAACCTCAGCAGAAGCAGGAGGAAATGAGAGCTAAACTTATGGATGACAATGGATCACTGCAAGGGTTAAGTCACCATAGTGAGGGCATATGTAGACAAGCCAGACATAATCCAAATTGTGTTTTTGATCAGTGAATCACTTGTATTCGCAAACACATCTGATCAGAAATTTTATCAAATAAAAGATTTATGAATATGTGAATGTGGCGAGGGGAATTAGTGACTTTGGGAAACCCCAACAGTCACCTGTGGGAAGTAAAGGATTAGGAATTTTGGAACCATCCAACCTTTCTTTCAAGATTTCTAGTTAGGGCTAGTAATGACTGAGCGTGCTTGATACTTGATCGAGCATTGGGATGCTCAGGTACGCTCGAGTCGTTACTCAATTGAGTACTGCAGGTGTTCGAGCCCCGTGGTGAAGTCCCCATCCCACATGTTTTGCATCTGTTAAACAGCCAATAAACATGCAGGGATTGCCTGACATTTCCGGTAATGCCGTAACCATGTTGGTAACTTACCGTGATTGGCCGGCCGCATCACGTCTTCAGATTTTATATAAGACCCAGTGACATGATGCTTGGTACACTCTCCTCCGGAAGAAGTTCAGGGAGAGTTGATCTATGAGGGAGAGCTTAGATTAGAGCAAGCTTATAGGCAGTGTTTAATTGTAGAGTTGAGCGACTTTTACTTTTTTAGGATCGAGTCGGGTTTCGCGAAACCCGACTTCGTCAAAAGTCGGGTCGGGTGAAATCGACCGATTATTGCGAAAAGTCGGGGGCCGACCGAAACACGAAACCCAATGCAAGTCAATGGGGAATCAAAGTCGGCAGTGAGTGGAGGACAGGAAAACACCTACAGTGTCCATTTTAATGCCAAAAACATCAATTCTTATTTCTTAAGCTTGTCAATCTTAATTTACTTTATAATAATAGCTAGGCATTGAAAACAGGGGTCATTTGGCTAAAGTTGTGGGGGGGGGGTAGGGCTGGCTCAAGATTTTCGTGGGCCCAGGAAACGCGGAATACGTCATGGTTGTGGAGCAGGGAGAGGTAAGTATTTCAACTTTGCAAGTGCTGTGATCCTGAGCAAGCAGGGGGGGCCCTTGGCACTGGCACAGGGCCCCTCATAGTATGGCGGTGTGTTTGACAGCGGGGGGCACTTTTGCATACTATGAGGGGCCCTGTGCCAGTGACGTCGCCAACGAGTATGCCCCCCACCTGATGAAGGAACCTGCACTTTCATCTGCACCTTCCTCTTTGTCCCAGTGTAAGGTGGTATAGTATGCGGAAGGGGAACCTGACTTTCAGCAGGCTCAGATTCTGGCTGTGTAGAGTGCAAGGGGAATATAGTGGTCTGGGTCAATCTACCAACAGACTCATCTAGCAGTGGCTGGGCAATGGGCAGGATGAGGAGGAAACACAGTTAGTAGGCCCAAAATAAAAAAGTAGGCTAAATGCAGTTCAAAATTGGTAACAGGACTAAACAGGCGGCATAGCTTTGTTCAGTGGAGGACAACTGTAATGAGTGGCGCAGACATAGTTAGTAGGCCCAAATACAAAAGTAGGCTAAATGCAGTTCAAAATTGGTAACAGGACTAAACAGGCGGCATAGCTTTGTTCAGGGGAGGACAACTGTAATGAGTGGTGCAGACACAGTTAGTAGGCCCAAATACAAAAGTAGGCTAAATGCAGTTCAAAATTGGTAACAGGACTAAACAGGTGGCATAGCTTTGTTTGAGCTGGGGGGGAACACTCTCTCGTGGGCAGCGGTACTAGCACAGGGCCCCTCATATTACGACGGTGTCTCTAACGTTGGTTGTGCACCACCACCGTCAGAGACACTTCATTTTACTATGAGGGACCCTGTGCCAGTGCCGTTGCCCAAGAGTGGGCGCACCCACCTGTCCAGGCAAACGGCACTCGCATGGGTGCTTGTGCCAGGTGGTGACCACGGCCCTGTGGGGGGGAGTCAGCCCATTTAGGGAGGTATAAAAATGGCCTATGGTGGACATTCAGCAGCTGCAAATGGTGGAATTGGAGAAGTCAGTAAGAGGAGGCAAAAAGCAAGACATTTTTCAGGCAAGCTACGTGTCAGCAGGAGAAGGTGGGGCAAAATAATTTGAAATCCATGATTGGTTCATTTTAATGAAGGTTAGATCATCAACATTCTGGGTAGCCAGACGTGTCCTTTTTATTGAACCAGCAGCACTGAAGACTCTTTCTGATAGCACACTAGAAGCAGGGCAAGCGAGCTCCTGTAATGCATATTCTGCCAATTCAGGACAGGTCTCTATTTTAGATGCCCAGTAATCAAAGGGGAATGACCTTTGAGGGAGAACATCGATAAGGGAGGAAGAGTAGTTCGTAACCATACTGGATAAATGCTGTCTCCTGTCACTTTGAATCGATGCAGCACTACCTGTTGTGTCAGCGGTCATTGCGAAATCACTCCTCAACCTGGTCATAAAACCCCTCTGTCCAACGCCACTTCGGATTTGTGCACCTCTAACACCTCTGCCATGTTGCCCCCTACGGCTCGTGTGAGAACCATCACTGCCGCTGTATGCTGGGAATGCCTGGACCAAACGGTCTACAAGAGTTGCCTGTTTGGTAGCCAATATTTGTTCAAGGTTCTCATGTGGCATGATATTTTGTAATTTTCCTTTATATCGTGGATCCAGGAGGCAGGCCAACCAGTAATTGTCATCGGTCATCATTTTGATAATGCGGGGGTCCCTTTTTAGGATACGCAAGGCATACTCAGCCATGTGGGCCAATGTTCCAGGTGTCAATTCACTGCTTATGCTGGGTTGAGCAGCACTTTCTTGCAAATCAACATCACTTGTGTTCCGCAAAAACCCTGTACCTGACCTTGCAAGTCCACCAGTTTCTATTGCCCCCTGTGAAGCATCCTCCTCCCGTAAACATTCATCCCCATCATCCTCCTCCTCCTCCTCATCCACCACCTCGTCCAGGAGAGTTCCCTGAGCAGACAATGGCTGACTGTCATCAAGGCTTCCCTCCTCCTCAGCTGCAGACGCCAGCTCCTTAATGTGCGTCAAACTTTGCATCAGCAGACGCATTAGTGGGATACTCATGCTTATGATGGTGTCATCTGCACTTACCAGCCATGTGCGTTCCTCAAAACACTGAAGGACTTGACAGAGGTCTTGGAGCTTCGACCACTGCACACCAGACAACTCCATGTCTGTCATCCAACTGCCTGCCCGTGTATGTGTATCCTCCCACAAATTAATTACAGCACGCCTCTGTTCGCACAGCCTCTGAACCATGTGCAGTGTGGAGTTCCACCTTGTTGCAACGTTGATTATTAGGCGGTGCTGGGGAAGATTCAGCAATCGGTGATGGTTCAGCATACGGCTGGAGTGTACGGGCGACCGGCGGATGTGCGAGCAAAGTCTTCTCACCTTCAGGAGCAGGGCTGGTAAATCCGGATAATTTTTGAGGAAGCACTGCACTACCAGGTTCAAAGTGTGAGCCAGGCAAGGTATGTGTTTAAGTTCTGAAAGGGCTATGGCAGCCACAAAATTCCTTCCGTTATCACTGACTACCTTGCCTGCCTCAAAATGTACACTGCCCAGCCATGACTGAATTTGTTGCTGCAAGTACCCGGCCAGTACTTCCATGGTGTGTCTGTTGTCGCCAAAACACTTCATTTCTAACACAGCCTGCTGACGCTTACCACTAGCTGTTCGATAATGGGACACCTCGTGTGCAACACTGGCAGCTGCGGATGGAGTGGTCATGTGACTGTGCTCTGTAAATGAGCTTTCGCTTCTGGAGGAGAAGGAGGAGGAGGGGTGGCGAATGCCTACAGCCAACTGTTTCCTAGACCGTGGGCTAGGCAGAACTGTCCCACTATGGCTGTCCCCTGTGGACCCTGCATCCACCACATTAACCCAGTGTGCCGTGATGGACACGTAACATCCCTGGCCATGCCTACTGGTCCATGCATCTGTTGTGAGGTGCACTTTTCTACTGACTGATTGCCTGGACAATGAGGCTTTTGACATGCTGGTGGAGGGCTGGGATGGCTTTTATTGCAAAGAAGTGTCGACTGGGTAGGTCATAGCGTGGTACTGCGTAGGCCATCAGGGCTTTGAAAGCTTCACTTTCAACCAACCGGTAGGGCATCATCTCTAATGAGATTATTCTAGCAATGTGGGTGTTCAAACCCTGTGTTCGCGGATGAGAGGATGAGTACTTTCTTTTCCTAACGAGAGTCTTTTGTAGGGTGAGCTGGACTGGAGAGGTGCATATGGTGGAACTAGCGGTGGTCGTGGACATGGCAGATTGAGAGAGGGTTGGTGATGGTATTCTCGATGTTGGCCTACATACAGTGTTTCCTACCAATAACCTTGTGATTCCCTGACTGCTTTGGCCTTGCAACGATACCTCCACATTTGCTGCTGGTGGTGTCCTAACCGGTGGGCTTACAGTGAGGGAAGCAATGTAGCGTTGCTGACTACCTTCATTCTGAGCAGGTGCACCAACGGTACGGGACATTTGGTAGTTAGTCCAGGCTTGCAAGTGCATGCTTGTTAAATGTCTAAGCATGCACATTGTATTTAAATTTTGAAGATTCTTCCCTCTGCTAAAGGTCTTTGAGCATTTCTTACAGATAACTTTTGACTGATCATTCAGATCTTGGTTAAAAAATTCCCACACTGCACTCTTCCTACTATGGAATACCTATTCAGGCATTGCATGCTGTGCTAATTTCACCAGATGGCCACGCTGTCCTAAACCCTTTTTTTTTTTTGACAAACGTTTTTGGCCTGATATGGGCCTGCCAGATGACAGCTGTTGTGATGTAGATGGCTGCTGTGGATCATCCTCCTCCGCTTCAGTGCTACTGGCAGCGGCACCCTCTTCCCCCAATGGCTGCCAATCTGGGTCAACAACTGGGTCATCTATCACCTCCTCTTCAATGTCATGTGCACCTTCCTCTGTGTCACCGTGTAAGGTGCTATAGCGTTCGGGACGGGGCACCATAGTCACATCAGGGTCAGATTCTGGCTCAGTACACTGCGAGGGCAATGTAGTGATCTGAGTAAATGGAACAGCATTATAATCTAGCTGTGGCTGTGCATCAGTGCACTCCATGTCCGATTCATCTTGTAATGGGCAGTTAACAATTTCCGGTTCTAACCCAGGCACGGTATGTGTAAAGAGCTCCATGGAGTAACCTGTAGTGTCGCCTGATGTATCCTTCACTTTTGGTTTGGGTGAAGGACACAAGGAAACGTCTTGTTCCTGACCAGGAGCATCCACTGACGACTCGCTGCTTTTATATTTCAAACTTTCTGAAGAGGAGGCGAAAACGCTAGAGGCTGAGTCAGCAAGGAAAGCCAAAACTTTTTCCTGCTGCTCCAGCTTTAAAAGCCGTTTTCCTACTCCCAGATAACGGAGCCTTCGAAGCCTTGTGTAGCCAGACGATGACGATGGCTCAACACCTCCAGCCTTAGGTTCTA
Organism: Ranitomeya imitator; assembly: GCF_032444005.1. Classification (NCBI taxonomy): domain Eukaryota; kingdom Metazoa; phylum Chordata; class Amphibia; order Anura; family Dendrobatidae; genus Ranitomeya; species Ranitomeya imitator. Next base: position 789,659,785 of record NC_091282.1, on the reverse strand, counting down.
TTGTGCTTTTGCCACTACCACCAGATGCACCACCACCACCATCAGTACCAGCTCGCAACCACCGCCCACAGCCTCTTCCACCTGACTTCCTCATTTTTTGGAAAATCTAACCAAAATAACAACCGTTATATGGTACTATAAAACAATGTAGAAGGTGTATATAAACGTGTTGAGATTTTAAATCTCCCTTTTTTTGGAGGGAGACTTAACAAAAAAATCAGGCCCTGTGCAAAAAACAACACAATATAAGTGGCTGAAAGTGGCTGGCTGATATACGACAAACCAACAGGACAGAAGTATATTCACTTTGTGAGAATTTGAATCTCCCCTTTTTTTTGGGAGACTGAACCACAACTTAGGCCCAGTGTATATAACAACACAATCTAAGTGGCAGAAAGTGGCTGGCTGATATACGACAAACTAACAGGACAGAAGAATATCCACTTTGTGAGAATTTGAATCTCCCTCTTTTTTGGGGGAGACTGAACCACAACTTAGGCCCAGTGTATATAACAACGCAATCTAAGTGGCAGAAAGTGGCTGGCTGATACACGACAAACTAACAGGACAGAAGTATATCCACTTTGTGAGAATTTGAATCTCCCTCTTTTTTGGGGGAGACTGAACCACTACTTAGGCCCAGTGTATATAACAACACAATGTAAGTGGCAGAAAGTGGCTGGAAGATATATGAAAAAATACAGGGACTGGAGTACAATTTCAATCTCCCTACAATGATCTCAGGACAAGTATGGCAGCAATAAAAAGGACTCCTGCAGACAAAAGTGTGGACAAATAAACAAGATAACTGTGCAGAAAGGGGCAACAGGATTTTTGCTTTTAAAAAAGCAGTTGGTTTGCACAGCAGCGTGCAATCAGCAATGCAGCTATCAAGGAGCCTTATAAGGCAGCCTAATAAGCTACAGAGCTGATGCACAAAAATATAGCCTCCACTGTCCCTGCAAACAAATAGTGGTGTTGGACAGTGGAAATCGCTACAGCATAAGCAGTTTCGGGGCTTAATCTTCCCTCCCTAACTATATCCCTTCTTCTGATGAAGCGGCAGCAACCTCTCCCTATACTACGATCAGCAGAAGTAAGATGGCAGTCGGCGTGCACGCCCCTTTATAGCCCCTGTGACGCCGCAGAAAGCAAGCCAATCACTGTCATGCCCTTCTCTAAGATGGTGGGGACTGAGACCTATGTCATCACGCTGCCCACACTCTGCATCCTCCTTCATTGGCTCAAAAATGGCGCTGAAAGCGTCATACGAAACGCGACTTTGGTGCGAAGATCGCCGACCTCATGGCCGATCCCATACCAGGATCAGGTTTCATCAAACCCGACTTTGCCGAAAGTCGACGATTTTTTAATTTGTCCGATCCGTTTCGCTCAACCCTATTTAATTGCTATTGCAGTACTTGTATACCGCTGCTGCATCATTAAAACAAATGTCCTGTTCAGAGCTACGTACTATACTTTAGTAAAACCGCTGTTACCTTCATTCAGTGTAGGGATAGCTGGTGGAAGAGGGGTAGTTTTGGATTTGAGGCATCTAGGCCAGGTTTATTGCCTTACAGTCCTATAGGTACAGTATACTACGTTGCAACCTGAAAACAAAAGTTATTTTCAGGTCTACATATTTTCATTTCCCTTTTAATACTGGACAGTTTGCAGGCATATATTAAATACCTAATTTAAAATTCTCAAGGTCTGCTGTAAAGGATGGGGAAGTGGACAAGCTGCTGATGGTGCACGCGGAGGCTGAAACCGTGGGCCAGGTGAAACTGACTACTGTGGCAGCAGAACAAATACACTCATCCATGAGATCTAGCTTCCTGTCGCACTTTACAGGGGGTGTGGGGCAATACTCTTGAAGCCAGAACAGTGAGAACAGGTGGTCGCTTGGATGGCAAATAATGCTTGCGATATATTTCCCAGTATCACCCTGTCTTCCACACAGTCCAGTCTCACTAGACAAGATTCTTGACATAATCCTCGCCCTGATCCTACTTCCTCCTACCATGGCGTGTCCACGGAGACAAGTGATCACATACTCTGACACTCCAAGACGCTCTTTACATTTCTACTTCTTCTGGTCTCTCGCCTTGCATGTTTCAAAAGGAACATGAGGTGTTCATGTGCAGTGTTATCCAAATATTTAAACACCAACGGTCATTAGAAGATAACAGTGGGAAACTGCAATTCGTGTCTCAAGAGGTGGATGATGATGAAACACAGTTGCCAACAAGTCTTGTTGTTAAGTGAACAAGTCAGGAGGAGGATAAGAGTGGGAAAGTGGAAGACAAGCTAGTGGATGGTGAAGTCACTGACTCAACCTGAGTAGGTGCCTTGCAGAGCGAGCACAGTAGAACAAAGTGGGAGTGATCAGCAGACCACAACAGGCAGACAGAGTGGGGTGACCCAAGGGAGAAGGTGCACAACTGCTGCTTTAAGCACCCACACATGGCAAGATCACAGGCCAAGGGTTAGTTGTTCCCCAGTCTATCACTTTTTTAAATAAACTGTGAACAATAAAAGAAAGGTCATTTGCAACCTGTGCTGTACCAAGATCAGCAGAAACTTGACCACTACCAGCCTGACCACCACGAACATACTCAGGCACATGTCATCAAAGCACATAATTGGGTGGACTGAAAAGCCTAAGTCCACAATAAGTGTCTGCGGATGACGCCACTGCCTCTTCCCCTGTGCTATGTGCTTGCCAATCCCCTATCCAGGACACAGGCATGGATGCCTCCTGCCCAGCACATGTACAATTCTTTGTCCCAGTGCAGCTTTCAACTGTCTCTACCTGTAGTGTGAATATAAAAATCAATATTTTGTGTCCATATTGAAATATACAGAATGCATTCAGACCATGTCAGAGCAGCATTGCTGGTCATACATTTACAGACAGACAATACTCATAGTGACACAATCTTGGGAACTGTTTACTTAATGTCTGAAAGCTTTTACGTCGGAAATAGTTCTATGTTTTTCTATGTTTGTTACTGTAAAACATGGAGGTTTATTTAACCTCTGTGTACTGTGAACTTATTTTATCTTAGGAGCTTTTGAATTGTGTGGGCTTATTGCCACATTGTCTGATGTTTGCCTGGTAAAGTGGGGACGCCCATGCAGTGTTTTGAATTTCCCAGGGGTTCTCTGTCTTGGTTCTTGCTTCTCTGATATTCCAGATGGATGATGTTTGAAAGCTCCTTGGTGATGATTTGTGAGTATATGCACTTAATCTTTATATGTACTTTATCATTATACAGTGGAGAAAAAAGTATTTAGTCAGCCACCAATTGTGCAAGTTCTCCCACTTAACACTAGGACTACTGGACTCGTGACCTTGAATAGAACTACTGAAGTGCAAGTAGTCAAAATGACTATACCAGTAGTCCTAGTGTTAAAAAGTTGAGAGAGACCGGTAATTGACATCATAGTAGACTACAACTATGAAAGTCAAAATGAGAAAACAAATCCAGAAAATCACCTTGTCTGATTTGGCAAAATTTATTTTGCAAATTATGGTGGAAAATAAGTATTTGGTCATTAACAAAAGTTCATCTCAATATTTTGTTATATATCCTTTGTTGGCAAAGACAGAGGTCAAAAGTCTTCACAAGGTTGGCACACACTGTTGGTGGTATGTTGGCCCATTCATAGAATCATAGAATGGTAGAGTTGGAAGCGTCCTCCTGGGTCATCTGGTCCAACCCCCTGCTCAAAGCAGGATTCACTAAATCATCCCAGACAGATGTCTGTCCAGCCTCTGTTTGAAGACTTCCATGGAAGGAGAACTCATCACCTCTCGTGGTAGCCTGTTCCACTCATTGATCACCCTAACTGTCAAAAAAAAAATTCTAATATCTAATCTGTGTCTCCTCCGATTCAGTTTCATCCCATTGCTTCTAGTAGGGTTGAGCGACTTTTCTTTTAATAGGATCGGGTCGGGTTTCACGAAACCCGACTTTTTCAAAAGTCGGGTCGAGTGAAATCGTCCGATCCTATAGAAAAGTCGGGGTCGGCCGAAACACAAAACCCAATGCAGTGCATTGGGTTTCTAATGGTTCCCAGGGTCTCAAGGAGAGGAAACTCTCCTTCAGGCCCTGGGATCCATATTTAAGTGTAAAATAAAGAATCAAAATAAAAAATATTGATATACTTACCCTTGGACGCACCCTGGTTCTCACCGGCAGACTTCCTTCCTAAGAATGAGCGCCTGAAGGACCTTCGATGACGTCGCGGCTTGTGATTGGTCGCGTGAGCGGTCACATGGGCATCACGTGACCAATCACAAGCCGCGACGTCATCTAAGGTCCTTCAGGCGCTGATTCTTAGGAAGGAAGGCTGCGGGTTAGAACCAGGGCACGTCCGAGGGTGAGTATATACCTATTAGGAATATACTCACCCTTGGACGCGCCCTCGGACGCTTCCTTCCCAAGAATTAGCGCCTGAAGGACCTTAGATGACGTCGCGGCTTGTGATTGGTCGCGTCACCGCCCATGTGACCGCTCACGCGACCAATCACAAGCCGCGACATCATCGAAGGCCCTTCAGGTGCTTATTCTTAGGAAGGAAGGCTGCCGGTGAGAACCAGGGCGTGTCCGAGGGTGAGTATATCAATATTTTTTTTATTTTTATTTTTTATTTTACACTTAAATATGAATTCCGATACCGATTCCTGATATCTTAAACGTATCGGAACTCGGTATCGGAATTCCGATTCCAGATTCAGAAGATCGCCGACCTTATGGCCGACCCCACACAGGGGTCGGGTCGGGTTTTATGAAACCCGACTTTGCCAAAAGTCGGCGACTTCTGAATCTGGCCGACCCGTTTTGCTCAACCCTAGCTTCTAGTCTTTCCTTGTGCAAATGAGAATAAAGATGATCCTTATACAATGTGACAGCCCTTGAGATATTTGTAGACAGCTATTGAGTCTCCTCTCAGTCTTCTTTTTTGCAACCTATACATTCCCAAATCCTGTAAATGTTCCTCATAGGACATGGTTTGCAGACCGGTCACCATTCTGGTCGCTCTTCTCTGAACTTGCTCCAGTTTGTTGATGTTTTTTTTATAATGTGGTGCCCAAAACTGGACACAGTATTCCAGATGAGGTCTGACCAAAGAGGAGGGCAATAATGACTTCACGTGATCTAGACTGTATGCTTCTGTTAATACATCCCAGATTTGTGTTTGCCTTTTTTGCTGCTGCATCACACTGTTGACTCATGTTCAGTTTATGATCTTTTACTATACCCAAGTCTTTTTCACATGTGCTGTTGCTTAGCCCTATTCCTCCCATTCTGTATATGTTTTTTTCATTTTTATTGCCCAAATGCATTACTTAGCATTTTTCCCTGTTAAAAACCATTCTGTTAGTTGCTGCCCACTGCTCCAGTTTATTTATATCTTTTTGAATCCTCTCTCTCTTCTCTAGTATTAGCTATCCCTACTAGCTTTGTGTCATCAGCATATTTAATCAGTTTACCATTAATTCCTTCATCTAAATCATTGATAAAGATGTTGAACAATACAGGGCCCAGGTGTCATGCTGCTGCAGTGCAGTATAACACAACCTCCACCAGAGGGAGCTTGGGAGGGAAGTGAGACTTTGTACACAGAGAAGCACCACAGGGGCCACCAAGTGGCGAGAGAGAGGTCAGACAGGCTGAGTCAAAATACAATCAGAGGCTGAAGTACCAAAAGGAGACAAGCAGTATACGTGGTCAAAAAACAATAAGACAAAGTCAGAAAACAGAAGCAAGTCCGAATATGAGCCAAGTCAGGAACCAGAGAATCAAACAGAAACACAGAGAAACACTGGGAAAAGGGCAGACAGAGGGAGTAAACAGACACAATACAAGTCAGGGATCACAGCAGGACAAATCAAGAGTTACCAGAGTCAGGTTCACATGCCGAAGGCATAACTATAGCTGACACCACCAGCAGGATGCCTGGGAGCTAATTAGCAAACCTTAGCCCAGAATGAGGCAGAGCAAAGTTAACCCTTGACATGATACGCCTAGAAAAAGAGCAGACAGGACTAACCCCTGGAATGGATCATGACACCAGGACAGAGCCCTGTGGTACCCCACGTGAGACATTCTTCCAACAGGATGTGCAGCCATTTATGACCACTCTTTGGGTTTGATCACTAAGCCAGTTATGAATCCACCTAACAATTGCCTTGTCCATTCCATACTTAGTCACTTTTTAAATAAGGATTGTGTGAGATACTTTGTCAAATGCTTTGCTGAAGTCAAGATATACAGTGATTCTGTCATAAAAGGAAATTAAGTTAGTCTGACATGACTTATTAGTTACAAACCCATGCTGACTCAGTTTAATCACTTCATTCTTATGCAGGTACTTACATACATGTTGTTTAATAATTTGTTCAAAGATCTTTCCTGGTATAGATGTTAGACTCACCGGCCTAAAGATCCCTGGGTCCACCTTCTTCCCCTTTTTGAAGCTAGTAACAACATTTGCTCTTCTTCAGTCTTCTGGGACTTCTCCTGTTCTTCAAGAATTTTCAAAGATTATGGAGACTGGTTCAAAAATTTCTTCTGCTATCTCCTTCAGTACTCTGGGGTGTAATTCTTCTGGACCTGGAGACTTGAATTCATTTATGTTAGCTAAGTGTTTCCTTACTATCTTTCTGTTTATAGATATCCTGGATTATTCTATTCCCTTAATAGGACAGTTTCTCCATGCAGATCTCCTCTAGAGCAGTGAGTTTTGGGCCTGTTGCTGGGCAACACGGACTTTCAACTCCCTCCAAAGGTTTTCGATGGGGTTGAGGTCTGGAGACTGGGTAGGCCACTCCAGTACCTTCATATGCTTCTTACGAAGCCACTCCTTCCTTGCCCTGGTGGTGTGCTTGGGATCATTATGATGCTGAAAGACCCCTCCCCATTTCATCTTCAATGCCCTTGCTGATGGACGGAGGTTTGCTCTCAAAATCTCACGATACATGGCCCTATTCATTCTTTCATGTACACGGATCAGTCGTCCTGGTCCCTTTGCAGAAAAATAGCCCTAAAGCATGACGTTACCACCTCCATGCTTCACAATAGGTATGGTCTTCTTTGGATGCAACTCAGCATTCTGACTCCTCCAAACACAACGAGTTTTGTTTCTACCAAACAGTTCTACTTTGATTTCATCAGACCATATGACATTCTACCAATACTTTTATGGATAATCCAAATCCTCTCTAGCAAACTTCAGATGGGCCTGGACATGTACTGGCTTAAGCAGGGGGACTGGCAGTGTTGCAGCAATGCTTGTAAGTGCCAGCTTACCCGTAAGCCTTCGCACATAACAACAAATAAGTGGTCATGGGTGTCTGATATCTATGAGGTTCTACAAAACTTTGAGGAATCAACGAAGATGGTTAGCAGTAATTATGCCATAAATCAGCATAAATCAGCATAATCATCCTGTTTCTGGGTCTACTCAAATGCTCCCTGTTCACAACTAATGAGGAAATTGTGGACTAGGTGGAAATGGAGGAAGAAACTACACAGAGTGATACTGAGTGATACTGTCTAGCCCAGCCCCATTTCATCTTCTCATCTTCTCAGAGTGGATTGGGTGATAATGAGGAAGATGAAGGGGAAATTGTTGCCTGCACTTCATGGTGGGGACAGGAAAATCTTGTCTGATGGGAGTCTGGCACACATGGCTGATTTCATGTTCTGGGTTTTTCCCATGATGCTCACATTTTGGCCAACACTGATTACTGGTTGTTCACCCTTCTCAAACCCAGCCTACAAGGAGAACTTTTCATCTCTCCTTCCTGCATCAGAGATGCTAGTAAAATGGAGTAATACCAGTAGAAATAAAATCCAGCTCACAATGGATGGCATCCTGAGGGTGTTCGGAGTCGGAAACGCTGCTTCAGGCCTTCGGAAAAATCACAAAGTAGGACAATCCAGCTCATCAAATCTTGAATAATTATTCACATAAACATCTCAAAGACATCATACAAAGTCAGCAGTGTAAGTTACATTACACGCGGCCTCAATGTGTTTCAGATGGCTGCGCACCTTTAATCATGAAGGCCTTAGTCAAACAATTAATACAAAAATTCCCATCTGACAACACTGGCTGCATATGTCAAATATTCTTTAGCAACCAAAGAGGAGAGATGAGGGAGATCCACACCAGGTCCAGCAGAGGCAGAGGAACACTATCAAAGGTCTGGGACAGTTTCATTAGATTCTCTCAGCGCTCAGGCCCTGATGTGTGGGGTAGTCTGACAAGGAAGGATACATTTTGGAAGATGGTGACGGAGTACCTTGTCAACTGTACCAGCATCCTTAGTAATTCCCCTGAGGCAAACAACTATTGGGCATGAACTGTCCTTATATGCCTTGGAGGTGCTGGCTTGCCCTGCCTCTAGCATTCAAGTGGGTTTTTAGTAACCGTTGGGGGCATAATAACTGATAAATGCATCTGCCTGACAAATGAAAATGCAGACAGGCTGACTCTTGCCTGGATTGGCCCAGACTTCTCAACCCCACTGAATGACAGCAGCATAACATAAAGCCTATTAAAATGTTCCTTTTTACTGGTGTACTCCCAGGCACCCCTTCCCAGCCAAAAATAGAAATATGGTTCACGGTTTCTTATTTTCATGTCCTCCTTTAACAGGGTTATCATGCGGCCGTCACTCATAATTTTTAGAGGCTTATCATGCAGACCTCATTCAAAATTTTAAGAGGGTCATCATGTGCCCTCACTGTTAATTTCTAGAGGGTAAACAATTGACGGTCCTCTCATAATTTTTAGAGCGCAAAACAAGCGACCATCGCTCATAATTTTTGAAGGGTCATCATGTGCCTTACTCAAAATTTTTAGAGGGTAAACAGGCTGTCCTCGCTCATAATTTTTAGAGGGTATACAGGTGCCCATAATTTTGAGAGGGTCATCAGGTGGCCCTCACTCAATTTTATAGGGTAAACAGGCAGCCTTTGCTCATAATTTTTTTTAGGGTAAACAGGTGGCCCTCGCTCATAATTGTAAGAGGCTCATAAGGTGGCCCTCTCTCATCATTTTTAGTGGGTCATTATATGACCCCTGTTCTAAATTTTTACTGGGGGTGTATGATGCCCTGCTTCATAATTTTCAGAGGATGTGTATGAGTCCTACCTTTACAATTCTCTTACATATATACATTCATACCCCTCAGGAGTAAATGTTTCTCAGCCCTTTCACTTAGTGCACAGGCTTTACCAGTCTAGGAGTCCCACTCCTTAAAAATTTGAAAAAAATGTTTTCTGAGGCCTTCCTCTACATGTCTTCCAGCCAGGGTTTATTGCCATCCTTACTTCTAATTTTTGGCATCCCTTTCACTTATAGGTTTTATTAGTCCTTTATGTCTAATACAGGGTGTAGCAGATACCTTCCTTCTAATTTTTGGCAGTTCTTGCATTGTCCCCAAAGGCTTTGTGGCTTTCAGAGTCCCTCCTATATAAATTAAACAGGATATGTCTGACCATGTCACTCACACCACATGCCCAGAAGAGGTAGTAAAATGTTACAAATTCAATTACATTTCCAGATGACTATTGTTGGGTGTAGTTTTATTTACCCCTCTACTATTTCATGTTCTGTAGTCTTAGGTGACAGGCAAATATGGCGAGAGATGGACCGGTTATTAGGCTGGGTTCACATTGCGTTAATGGCAATGCACTGATCGCATCTGTTACATAGCAGGACTAAAGCTATGTAACGGATGCGTTAGCGCACCCATTAACTGCCATTATGTAGCGCATCGCTAACGCATGTCATCATCGGCATGCATTAGCGATGTGCCGTCTTTCTGTGATGGACCCTCAGACGCTGTCTGTAGCGTTTTCGGGTCCGTCACCGCTAGCACAGATAGAGCATCTGCGCTAGCGTGATCGCATGAACGCGATCTTTTTCAGCACTTGCGTTAACGCAGTCCGTTTAACGTATGTGTTGAACGGACTGCACTAACGCAATGTGAACTTAGCCTAAGGGATGGAGGAGGTGTTTGTTTTTTTCTTCTTTTTAATTTTTACTAATATACAAGTCATTATCCTGAAAATAATGTTTCCTAACATTTTTTCCTGTGAAGTCCATTTTATCTTCGATTTGTATATTTTATTGTTAATCTTTAAAAGCGGCATAATATTCTGACAACATTCTTCCCAGCAGTGACCTAGTTGTCAGAGATGCTTCCAGGCATCTTCCACATGCTGTTCCCAATCCAGAGTAATCTTCCTGCACTCACCCAGCCCTCCTGTTAGGGTCTTCTGGAGAAATGCTTTTGTTTCCCATTGACTGCCATTAGACTCGGTACTCAAGTCGAGCCTGTCCGAGAGTCCAAACTCCGATTCGAGTACCGAGCACTTGAGCATTTTAGTGCTCGATCATAACTAGTTAGGGCCAATCAAGAATGTCATGTTGAGATTAGTTTTTGACAATTTCCATTTTTACTTTCCATTAGTTTTGATAGATTGTTTTCAATATGTCTACTGGAGATCAACCACAGAAGGCTAACCCTAACCCTTCCTCTCAATCTTTATTTTTCATTATCTTTCTTCTCAAACTCTCTTCTCCTTGTTTGTCCTTTCTCTTCAAATTTTCCATCTTTGTATATTTTACATTTTTCTACCTCTATGTCTGTTATTTCTTGTTTGCCTCCTTTTTTATTTTCCCTCTTGTCTTTCTGCTTTTTATTCTTCTCATTTTATTATCCTACATCTTCTCACTCTTCATTTATTTCTTACACACCTTTCTTCCTCTTCTTCTTCTTTCTTTCCTTCCTTTTTAATTTTTCTTTTTTCCTTGTCTTATTTCTTTTTTTTCTTTCCTTATCTTATTTCTTTTTTCTTCTTCTTCTTTCTCCTACTTCTCCACCCCCTCCACTTTGTCCACTTCCTTCATTTTGCCCCTTTTCCTCCTCCTCATCTTCATTCTCTTCATTCTCTTCATCTTCCTCTTTCTTCTCTTCCTCCTATCATCTTCCGCTTCCTTATTCCCATCCTATGTAGTCCTCCCTTCCTCCTTCCATTCTTCCTTCTAGTCCTCCTCCCCTTCTACTTTCCCTTTCTCCTCCTATTCTTCCTATTCCTCCACCTCTCCATCTTCTTCTGCACAGTATTTATTTTTTTATTTTCTGTATTCTCCATCCTTGACAATTCTACTTCTCTATTTCATTTTTATTTCTTATTTGCCATATTTATTAATTTCATCTTCACCTTTATGATTTTCCATCCTTTTTTAAAAAATTTTCTTGTCTTCCTTCCCCCATGTTCATTTTCCTTGTGTCTCTCTTCATTCCTCCTCTCTAGATCTATAAAAAAAAAAGCCACTATCATGATATGTGGTTAACGACCAGTGTGATATCACAATTTTAGGAATAAAAAGTGTTATCAGTTTGCTATAATTTGCTATTTTCTGCTTAAACCTCCCCATAAAATCAAGCAAAACTATTACAATTTAATCGAGCGGATACCTTTGCCAAGAGAGCTATCCCAAGCTCTAACGCTGCGTCCTTCCACCGCAGAAACAAACGATCAACATGCAGAATTCGTAATGTTAATTAAAACCTAATTGTAGCAAATATGAATCTTGGTTTCCAGCCAAAGTTAAGGATTTCCAGCTGCATTTGATTTACTCAACATTTTGTAAACTTTAGTGGAATTATCTCAAAGGCTGCACATTTTTAGGAGGCCAATTTACTGCAGCCAGTGAGCCTGTACCCAGAGCACATACTGTAACCACAAAGAGATTAGTCAGGCTGCCAATGAACATGGCCCTAATGGCGCTATTTGTCAACACAAGCGTTTCTTCTAGTAATTAAGGGAGGAGTGCAAGCAGTTATTTCGCACAAGCTCTCAGTATAACTCATTCACTAAAATGCTTTGAAAACAACTAATTTTATGCATTTTATATAGCATTTTTTCACAAAAACTTAATTTGCAAACACAAAACACAATGGGTCCAATTCATCAAGTGCAGTTGATAAGAAGACACTTTTCTGTGTTGTCTTTTATATTACACTGGCTGATTTTGCACCAAATTCATATGAATGCATGCACAACATTTAATGAATTGGAGAAAAATCAAAGACAATTTTTTTTTTACTTTTTGGAGTTTTATTGCAGCTTTTAATGCCATGTTCCTAGCTATGAAAATGCTATTTTTTTCTGCAAGTATATACACAATAGTCAGATTTTAGCATTTCGTTGCTTTCTTTTTTAACACGCTTTGCAAATTTTTTTTATCTCTGTATCGTACAACTTTGATGCCTTGGTTTTTCGTTACTTTCTTCTTTTCAGTGGAGAAACAATAGAATATTGCATTTAAAAATGCATTTTCATTTTTTTACATTCATTTTTTCAGGCTTTTCCATAGATACCTTGCACAATAAAGCAAACATTAAATTCAAATGCATGGTTCATGCTATTCTGCATGTTCTGTGGGAAAAGCACTAATTACACCAAAAAAAAAATGTTTTGGCACTCCACAAGAGTAGACTTATGCAATTATTTTAATACTCTTTAAAAAGTTTGAAAGAAAAGAAAAACAGGCACAAAACTTTATGATTTTTCTTTGTTTGGATTCTCACAATGTTGCATTTTTAGTGATTTCCTTTGTGGGAACCAACTAAAAAAGGCAGCTGTCTGTCATTTTGTTGAATTCTAACTGACCGATGAATGGTTAGAAGTTAGAATAAAAATAGTACATCCCCCTCATTGCTTACCTGTCTTAAGAGTCATCTGAGAATTACTAAGCAAAAGAAGCACCATTGCGAAGTGAAATAAGACCCCGAGAGACCAGAACCGGAAGGAGGAAGTGAGCCATGATTGGACAGAAAGCAACAATACAATTTTGACTTTTTTTTTTTAATATTACGTTTTTTATTGTCTGGGGTCTAGAGAGACTTCAAAACATGTTGAGGAACATTCTAATTTCCTGGCAAATGTAAGCAAACAGCAGATTACAAATTTTAGCAGATCACTATGTATTAGGTGTTTGTTAGAGCCAAGCAAATGAGTTAATGCAATGATTCAGAGCCTGTATAAAAGCCAAGGTAAGGAATGCAGCAGCCATGCTATGACAAATCTGGATACTGAAAGGACATCATCGCTCACAGATTAGTCATAGAAAAAGGCAGAAAAAAACAAAACACTGAACAAAGTATACAAATAGTGTGTGACTGCACATCAGTGATAACAAGCTATCGTCCATTCATTTATAGCTATATATGTTGTGATCACTCAGTAAATGTTAAAGCTCTGTTTGCACTAAAGAGCTTGAAAGTGTTGGATACAGTCCTGGCAGATCTCCGAGTGTTATACTCATTTTTTTGGTGCAATCAGAGACTTTGTGGAACCTTACATTCACTGCAATTCAATTTTTTTCAAATCCAATTTAAAGAAAAATTTGGTAAAACTGACAAATTCGAATTTGATTTTGGGGCTTTGATACAAGGCAAAAACAAAGAATATCCCTTAGGTCAGACTCCCACGTCCAGATAATTCCGGTACCGGAAAAATCGGTACCGGAATTATTCGTGTCGGTGTGTCCGTGCGTTTATGTGGCACATCAGTGTGGCACATCAGTGTGGCACACGTGCGGCATCCGTGTGCCACCTGTGTGCAAGTAAATATATTTACACCGCACACTCTAATGACAACGTGTGGTTTTTACTGAAATATTTATTAATCAAAATAAATTTAGATAAGGGAGCGAAACAGAAATATAATGCTGGAAGCGATATATAAAGCAAACGTTTCGGCTCACCCAGAGCCTTATTCATTGAATCGCTTATCCACAATAAGGAGTGATGTGTAGCGGAAAGGATAGAGATCCCTCAGTGCCAAGAAACGGCTATGGCTGAGATAATGATCCTATGTCCTTGAGGGTGATAACCCAGGAATAATATGGTAACCTGCAGAGTGGTTGATGTGAGCGGCGCTCCCGCGCCTTGCTAAAATCAGCAGCTGACTTGGGAGCCGGGTAAGTATTTTATTAACAGCGGGGGGGCGCACAGCGGGTGGGAGGGGGTTGGGGACAGGGATTTTTTTTAAATACCCCCCAAAAAAAACGATGCTGGAGAGAAGAAATGAATAGCGGCTTCAGCACCACGCTGGGGGGACAGCGCTTACTGTAGCGCTGTCTCCTGCACTGCACACGGACAACATCCGTGTGCGGTATGTGTTTTACACAGACCCATTGACTTTAATGGGTCCGTGTAATACGTGCGCTCCCACGAACACTGACATGTCTCCGTGTTTTCCAAATGGACACACGGTCCGTGAAAACACGCTGACATGTGCAGAGACACATTGATTTTAATGTGTCTACGTGAGTCAGTGTCTCCGGTACGTGAGGAAACTGTCACCACACGTACCGGAGCCACTGACGTGTGAAACGGGCCTTAAGGTGTATGCAACTTGCATAATTTTTGGAAAACAGTGATTTTATATGGGACAAAAATGTCGTCAGAGCATCACAAGGATACTCGTTACAGCTCTGCTTCTTGTTCCAGTGCATGTTGCTGACACCACATCCCCAATAAAGGATCCTGAGATGCGTCTGAATAACTTCATGTTCACTTAAACCCTCAACAAGGGTAATACTCTGAGCATAACAAGTCTCTCGGCTCAGTTCCTTTCGCCACTTTCTGATTCCTCGCACATCATCTTCTGGACAAAGTCCCATGACGAGTGAATGTGCTTGGCAGCGGGAGAGAATTTTTTTTTTTTTTTGCATTTGGCATTCTCTGTGACAGCCGGAGCCAGAGAAGAAAATAAACCTCAATTCCTTCAGTAGCAGAAATCATTTTTTTCCCAATTTCACACTGATTTACTGAGTGTGAGAATCACACTGTAAGACGTAAAGAAAATCATCTGCTTTACCCCCGAAAATGACGAATGAAGGATCAACACGGGAACGCATTGTTTTCGGAATCTTTCGCCTTGTTTATGTCATGGTTTATCAGTGGAATTAAAAGGTCATTTAACGCACGGCGCCCTCGTCTGTGATACACTGCAGAAGTGGAATGGTGTTGATAGTATCTCATAAAGGGTCGAGGGACTACACCACGCAAGTGGCACATTTTTAGTAGGAATCTGACTGGTCTTAAAGGGATTTTCACAAAGAATGACCAAATGGATGGATCTGTGAATTTAGGGAAATTCTAAACATATTTGATTAATTTAAAGTCCATTTGGTCATCCTTGGTGAAAAATTATTTAGAAAAATCCTAATTTTTTGATATTGCTCATGCTAACCAGCAAAATCGTGACAAGGTGGATGTCATATTGGTGGTTTAATATAGAGGAAAGTTTAAAACCAATAAAATACCTGACCCCTCACCTGTCCTTGGCACTGCAGCTTTTCATCAGACGTATACTGACTTCTTAATCCGCCACCCCGGCTCTTGTTTCTCATAGTATCAGCTGGGCTTTAGCACACGTTCTGCCCTCATGATGTCTTAATGACCTTTGTCATGTGAGTTGGTGCACATCATAATGCGCTTTAAGGCATAGCCAACAGCAAAATGCTGGTGATGGTTGAAAAGGACAGGAGCCGGAGCTGAGGCAAGCAGAGGGCAGGCGAAAAACTGCATCGGCAGGATCAGGGGAAAGGTGAGTAAGATTTTTTCTCTTTTCTGTGACTCCTTATTTGTCCATCCATTTATCAGTAAGAATTTGAACTTTGGTGGATTGTCTCATCTGTAGTTTTTGCGTCACCATAGTTCATGTTTCAGGTGGGAATAATCGAGACCAAGAGTCAAACATTGTAGGTAGAACTCCGGAAAAAAATGAGCTCCGCTTTCCATAACTTCCATAGAAATTAATGGAACAGACTCGGCACAGTTCGGTCACGTTTGGATACCTCTGACGCCTCATCTCCTGTGATGGACACTTGGATGCTGTCATGTACTTCTGACCCATGAGTGATTTAGATATATAGACTATGCCAATTTATCACAGAGGTTTGTGCTGGATGATAAATGTGGAGCATCTTTGGCCACTTTTTTTTTTTTACTATATCTTTTAGTTTACTTTTACATAATTTTTTTGCTTAAAAATTTTGGTGCTTGATGATGTATCATAATCCGTGATCTTTTCTAGCTACGTTATGTCTCTGATGTAATCCACACCACTTTTGTAATTGAGGCTGTTTTATTTAGATGGGGGAAGGTTGAAAGATCGCACTTTTAGTAATGAAGATTTCAGTGACTTTTGTTTTGACCGGTCATTTCTCCTGAAATGTCTGGTTTGGAAAATACTTGACTTCTTAATGAAATAACAATTCTGCAGTATCTTTTCTTGTAAGTCTGTATTGTGCTGTTCTTCTGTTATTACTTCTGGAAGTGTAAAAATAAACTCCCAATTGGGTGTTTGAATGATCTTTTCTGCTGAGGTGTGTCTGTAAATGCTATGAAAATGGCAGTACTGATAGGAC
Source organism: Ranitomeya imitator (assembly GCF_032444005.1). NCBI lineage: Eukaryota > Metazoa > Chordata > Amphibia > Anura > Dendrobatidae > Ranitomeya > Ranitomeya imitator. Next base: position 789,643,309 of record NC_091282.1, on the reverse strand, counting down.
AGTGTGAGGCCCTGCTGGGACATGCTCCAATCGGAGCACCCAGTTGTCAAGTTCTTCAAGTGTTCCTCTGTTATTCCTCCTGGAGGTGCAAGTGTCTAGGGAAAGACTCTGATTCAGCAGGTGCTATTGCCTGTACTTAAAGGCATCTCATGTCATCTACTTCACTGATTGATCAACATTTTAAGAAAATTTTTGCAAAATATTTAAAATGGGGGTTGGGTGCACTTTCAGCCATTGTATCACAATACTGTGCCCATCCTATACAGTGGTGTGAAAAAGTGTTTGCCCGCTTCTTGATTTCCTATTCTTTTGCATGTTTGTCACACTTACATGTTTCAGGTAACCCAAAAAATAGAAATGTTCGGCAAAAATAACACAAGTAATCACACAATGCAGTTTTCTAATGAAGGTCTTTATTACTACATACAATTAGGTTCTGTAGAAGGACGTAAATCTGGGGATTTATTATGATGGAATATAGGCTGAACTGGATGGACAAATGTCTTTTTTCGGCCTTACTAACTATGTTACTATGTTACTATGTTACTAAGGAAAAAAGAAATCCAAACCTACAGGGCCCCATGTGAAAAAATGATTGCCCCTCCACCCTCAAAACATAAGTTAACTGTGGTTTATCACATCTTTGGGAAGAAGACTTCAAATTCCCAAGTCACAACCAGACCTGATTACTGCCACACCTGTTCTCAATCAAGAAATCACTTAAATAGAACCTACCTGACAATGTGAAGTAGACCAAAGTCCACCTCTGAATGGCTTAAGAAAAACAAAATTAAGACTTTGGAGTGGCCTAGTCAAAGTCCTGACCTTAATCTGATTGAGATGCTGTGGCATGACCTTAAAAAGGTGGCTCATGCTCAGAAACCTCCAATGTGGCGGAATTACAACAATTCTTCAAATATGAATGGCCAAAATTCCTCCAGAGCATTGTGGATGACTCATTGCCATTTACTGCAAACGCTTGAGTGCAGTTGTTGCTGCTAAGGGTGATCCAACCAGTTATTACGTTTAGGGCTCAAGAATTGGTGTAGGAAAGAGGGGTTTGGGTTCCTGCAGAACTGGGCTGACTTCTCAGTTGGCTACAGGCTCTACGCTAGGGACGGGCTGCACCTCAATGGGGAGGGTGCAGCTGTGCTGGGGGAGAGAATGGCTAGAAGGTTGGAGGAGTGTTTAAACTAGGAATTGGGGGGGAGGGTATTCATTTTATAGGAGGGGAAGATAGTGCAGACAGAGACCTGGGCACAAATAAGGAAGTTGGGGGTGGCGGTGGCATGGGGGGTGGGGTCAGAACAGTCAATAATTTAAGAAATAGAAGTACAGAGAGGAACATAAAGTGCATGTATACTAATGCCAGAAGCCTCGCCAACAAAATGGAAGAATTAGAACTAATGTTGTTGGAGCATAATTATGACATGGTGGGGATATCTGAAACGTGGCTGGATGAGAGCCATGACTGGGCTGTTAACTTGCAGGGCTATAGCCTGTTCAGAAATGACCGTACAGATAAGCGAGGGGGAGGGGTGTGTCTGTATGTAAAATCGTCCTTAAAACCCATCCTGCGCGATAATATAGGTGAATTTAATGAAAATGTAGAATCCCTGTGGGTGGAGATAAGGGGAGGGGGAAAAAATAATAAATTACTGATAGGGGTTTGTTATAAATCTCCAAAAATAATGGAAGCAATGGAGAATATCCTCGTAAAGCAAATAGATGAAGCTGCTACTCAAGGGGAAGTCATTATTATGGGGGACTTCAACTACCCTGAAATAGATTGGGGAACAGAAACCTGCAGTTCCAGCAAAGGTAATCGGTTTTTGACAACTATGAGAGACAATTACCTTTCACAACTGGTTCAGGACCCAACAAGAAAGGGGGCACTGCTAGACCTAATATTAACCAACAGGCAAGACCGCATATCAAATATAAGGGTTGGGGGTCACTTGGGAAATAGCGATCACAAAATAATAAGTTTTCATGTATCCTTTAAAAAGATGTGTAGTAGAGGGTTTACAAGGACACTAAACTTCAGGAGGGCAAATTTCCAACGGATGAGAGAGGATCTTGGTGCAATTAACTGGGACGATATCCTGAGACACAAAAATACACAAAGAAAATGGGAGACGTTTATTAGCATCCTGGATAGGACCTGTGCCCAGTATATACCGTATGGGAATAAACATACTAGAAATAGGAGGAAACCAATATGGCTAAATAGAGCTGTAAGGGGCGCAATAAGTGACAAAAAGAAAGCATTTAGAGAATTAAAGGAAGTAGGTAGTGAGGAGGCATTAAATAAATGCAGAAAATTAAATAAATTCTGTAAAAAGCAAATCAAGGCAGCAAAGGGTGAGACAGAGATACTCATTGCCAGAGAGAGTAAAAATAATCCTAAAATATTCTTTAACTACATAAATAGTAAGAAACTAAAAAATGATAGTGTTGGCCCCCTTAAAAATAGTCTGGGTGAGATGGTGGATGAGGATGAGGAAAAAGCCAATATGCTAAATGACTTTTTTTCATCAGTATTTACAAGAAAATCCCATGGCAGACAAAATGTCTAGTGATAAAAAATCCCAATTAAATGTCACCTGCTTAACCCAGCAGGAAGTGCGGCGGCATCTAAAAATCACTTAAATTGACAAATCTCCGGGCCCGGATGGGATACACCCTCGAGTACTGCAGGAATTAAGTACAGTCATTGATAGACCATTTTTTTTAATCTTTAAAGACTCCATAATAACAGGGTCTGTGCCACAGGACTGGCGTATAGCAAATGTGGTGCCAATATTCAAAAAGGGAACAAAAACTGAACTCGGAAATTATAGGCCAGTAAGCTTAACTTCTACTGTGGGTAAAATCCTGGAGGGCATTCTAAGGGACGCTATACTGGAGTGTCTGAAGAGGAATAACCTCATGACCCAGTATCAGCACGGGTTTACTAGGGACCGTTCATGTCAGACTAATTTGATCAGCTTCTATGAAGAGGTAAGTTCCGGATTGAACCAAGGGAACCCAGTGGATGTAGTGTATATGGACTTTTCAAAAGCTTTTGATACGGTGCCACACAAAAGGTTGATACATAAAATGAGAATAATGGGGATAGGGGAAAATATGTGCAAGTGGGTTGAGAGCTGGCTCAGGGATAGGAAACAAAGGGTGGTTATTAGTGGAGCACACTCGGACTGGGTAGCGGTTAGCAGTGGGGTACCACAGGGGTCAGTATTGGGCCCTCTTCTTTTTAACATATTTATTAATGACCTTGTAGGGGGCATTCAGAGTAGAATTTCAATATTTGCAGATGACACTAAACTCTGCAGGGTAATCAATACAGAGGAGGACAATTTTATATTACAGGATGATTTATGTAAACTAGAAGCTTGGGCTGATAAATGGCAAATGAGCTTTAATGGGGATAAATGTAAGGTCATGCACTTGGGTAGAAGTAATAAGATGTATAATTATGTGCTTAATTCTAAAACTCTGGGCAAAACCGTCAATGAAAAAGACCTGGGTGTATTGGTGGATGACAAACTCATATTCAGGGGCCAGTGTCAGGCAGCTGCTACAAAGGCAAATAAAATAATGGGATGCATTAAAAGAGGCATAGATGCTCATGAGGAGAATATAATTTTACCTCTATACAAGTCACTAGTTCGACCACACTTAGAATACTGTGCACAGTTCTGGTCTCCGGTGTTTAAGAAAGACATAGCTGAACTGGAGCGGGTGCAGAGAAGAGCGACCAAGGTTATTAGAGGACTGGGGGGTCTGCAATACCAAGATAGGTTATTACGCTTGGGGCTATTTAGTTTGGAAAAACGAAGACTAAGGGGTGATCTTTTTTTAATGTATAAATATATGAGGGGACAGTACAAAGACCTTTCTGATGATCTTTTTAATCATAGACCTGAAACAGGGACAAGGGGGCATCCTCTGCGTTTGGAGGCAAAAAGGTTTAAGCATAATAACAGACGCGGATTCTTTACTGTAAGAGCAGTGAGACTATGGAACTCTCTGCCGTATGATGTTGTAATGAGTGATTCATTACTTAAATTTAAGAGGGGACTGGATACCTTTCTGGAAAAGTATAATGTTACAGGGTATATACACTAGATTCCTTGATAGGGCGTTGATCCAGGGAACTAGTCTGATTGCCGTATGTGAAGTCGGGAAGGAATTTTTTTCCCCAATGTGGAGCTTACTCTTTGGCACATGGGTTTTTTTTGCCTTCCTCTGGATCAACATGTTAGGGCATGTTAGGTTAGGCTATGGGTTGAACTAGATGGACATATAGTCTTCCTTCAACCTTAATAACTATGTAACTTTCTCACTCAGGTCCCTGTAGGTTTGGATTTCTTTTTCCTTAATAATAAATATCTTAATTTACTAACTGCATTTTGTGTAATACTTGTGTTATCTTTGTCTAATATTTACATTTGATTGGTGATCTGAAACATTTAAGTGTGACAAACATGCAAAAGAATCGGAAATCAGGAAGGGGCAAACACTTTTTCACACAACTGTATATGATCTCTATAAAGACATTCAATGTATTCCACAAGTTCTCACTAGTGATGAGCGAGTGTACTCGTTGCTGGGGTTTTCCCGAGCACGCTCGGGTGATCTCCGAGTGTTTGTTATTGCTCGGAGATCTAGTTTTCCTCGTCTCAGCAGCATGATATACGGCTTCCAGATACGCTGAATACATGTGAGGAATGCCTGTTTGTTAGGGAATTCCCACATGTATTCAGTGTATCTGGAAGCCGTAAATAATGCAACTGAGGCAATGAAAACTATATCTCCGATCAATAACAAATACTCGGAGATCGCCCGAGCGATCTCGGGAAAACCCGAACAACGAGTACACTCGCTCATCACTAGTTCTCACATCTTTGCAAAATGGTGCAAAAATATTTCCTTTTTATGCCTGTTTTTGTTTCCACATTTGCACAGAAAATGCAACAAAGTAAGGGTACTTTCACACTTCCGTGGGTACGGGGCCGTCGCAAACCGTCGGCCCAACGTACCAACGGACGTTGTGCTAAATTTAGCACAATGTGGGCAGCGGATGCAGTTTTACAACGCATCCGCTGCCCATTGCGATGAGCGGGGAGGAGGGGGCGGAGTTTTGGCCACGCATGCGTGGTCAAAAATGGCGGACACGTCGCAAAAAAAATTTACATTGAACAGATTTTGTGCGTCGCGTCCGCCAAAACATGGCAGATCCGTCGCACGACGGATGCGACGCGTGCACATCAGTCGCGATCCGTCGCTAATACAAGTCTATGGGCAAAAAACGCACCTGCAATCACATTTGCAGGATTCGTTTTTTGCCCATAGCGATGGATTGCGATGGAGGAAAAAAGACGGAAGTATGAAAGTACCCTTAGTCAAGCGCAGAGGCAATCATTGTCCTACTCTTTAATTTGGTCTTCGGCCCCATTACTTTAAAATTTCATTGAGTTCATCATACAAAGTAATTTCCTCCTATATCTCCATGAAAATTATAGAACTTCATCTGATACTTTTCTGCATTTCACACAACATATAAATAGTAATTAGAGCGCACTGTTCTGCTTCCTACTGTGATGTAAAATGTTACAAAAGAAAATGAACCGCAGTCTGTTCCTCAACTTCATCCCATAATATCCAGGCAGGGCCGAGACGCAGCTCAGATTGCCGAGAGTTTATAGCACAATATTTCCTATCTGTTCCCTGTACAGAAAAACATGTTTACAATTCTGCGTGAGCAAAATGTTCTCTTACCCTCGATTATAGCTGTAAAGTACAATTTATACGTCTGCTGCTTCATATTCATATCAAAGCTCTGCAAGATGTCGACAAATAGAGATTTATTTATATTCAATCACCTAAATTCTGCATATGAGAAAATGACAAACACAACAGTCCAATATTATATTATCCAAATACAGACTGTGCATATAGGAGCAGTATTATAGTAATTATATTCTTGTATATAGGAGAAGTATTATAGTATATTCTTGTACATAGGAACAGTATTATAGTAGTTATATTCTTGTACATTGGAGCAGTATTATAGTAGTTATATTCTTGTACATAGGGAGCAGTATTATAGTAGTCATATTCTTGTACATAGGGAGCAGTATTATAGTAGTTATATTCTTGTACATAGGAGCAGTATTATAGTAGTTATATTCTTGTACATAGGAGCAGTATTATAGTAGTTATATTCTTGTACATAGGAACAGTATTATAGTAGTTATATTCTTGTACATAGGAGCAGTATTATAGTAGTTATATTCTTGTACATAGGAAGCAGTATTATAGTAGTCATATTCTTGTACATAGGGGCAGTATTATAGTAGTTATATTCCTGTCATAGGGGCCGTATTATAGTAGTTATATTCTTGTACATAGAAGCAGTATTATAATAGTTATATTCTTGTACATAGGGAGAAGTATTATAGTAGTTAGATTCTTGTACATAGGGGCAGTATTATAGTAGTTATATTCTTGTACATAGGAGCAGAATTATAGTATTTATATTCTTGTTCATAGGAGCAGTATTCTGGCACAAGAGATCAGTATTAGGCTATGTGCCCGCGTTGCGTTTTTTAGAAATTAATATGTGCACATGCACTTTATGTATTGCGTGCTCACCATAGGCAATGCTGGCTTCTTGGCTTTTTTTTTCAGTAGTATAGTAGTTATATTCTTGTACATAGGGGCAGAATAATAGTAGTAATATTCTTGCACATCAGAGCAATATTATGGTAGATATATTTTTGTACAGAAGACCAGTATTCTAGTAGTTATATTCTTGTACATAGGAGCAGTATTATAGTAGTTATATTCGTATACATAGGGGAAGTATTATAGTACTTATTTTCTTGTACATAGGAGCAGTATTATAGTAGTTATATTCTTGATCATAGGAGCAGTATTATAGTAGTTATATTCTTTTACATAGGAGCAGTATTACAGTACTTATGTTCTTGTACAAGAGATCAGTATTAGGCTATGTGCCCACGTTGCGTTTTTTAAGTGTTTTCGCCATGATTTTCTGCAGCAGCAACGCAAAAAAAATGCTTACAAACAGCATCCCATTCATTTCTAATGCATTCTGTAATTGTTGTGCCCATGTTGAGTTTTTACCGCGGTGAAAACGCATCGAGGAAAAAAATGCAGCATGTTCATTATTTTTGCAGAATTGTGGCAATTCCCCACCCATAGACATGCATTAGAAATCCGCTTGTAAAACACTTTAAAAACACATGGAAAATATGCTAAATACGGGGTAGAAACGCATATAAACCAAGTCTAAATCCGCATGCATTTATCCTGCCAAGGTTATGCAGAATTGAAGCAGAAAATTCTGCTTCTATTCTGCAACGTGGGCACATAGCCTTATAGCATTTATATTTGTTTACATAGGAGCAGTATTATAGCAGTTATATTTGTATACATAGGGGCAAATTTATAGTACTTATGTTCTTGTACATATGACCAGTATTATAGAAGTTATATTCTTGTACATAGGAGCAGTATTATAGTAGTTATATTCTTGTACATAGGAGCAGTATAATAGTTCTTATATTCTTGTACATGGGAGCACTATTATAGTAGTTATATTCTTGTACATAAGAAAGTATTAAAGTAGTTATATTCTTGTACATAAGAAAGTATTATAGTAGTTATATTCCTGTACATAAGGGCAGTATTATAGTAGTTATACTCTTGCATAAAGGGGGCAGTATTATAGTAGTTATATTCTTGTACATAGGAGCAGTATTATAGTAGTTATATTCTTGTACATAGGGGCAGTATGATAGCAGTTATATTCTTGTACATAGGGGCAGTATTATAGTAGTTATATTCTTGTACATAGAGGCAGTATTATAGTAGTTATATTCTTGTACATAGGAGCAGTAGTATAGTAGTTATATTCTTGTACATAGGAGCAGTATTATAGTAGTTATGTTCTTGTACATAGGAGCAGTATTATAGTAGTTATATTCTTGTACATAGTGGGCAGTATTATAGTAGATATATTCTTGTACATAGGAGCAGTAGTATAGTAGTTATATTCTTGTACATAGGAGCAGTATTGTAGTAGTTATGTTCTTGTACATAGGAGCAGTATTATAGTAGTTATATTCTTGTACATAGTGGGCAATATTATAGTAGATATATTCTTGTACATATGAGCAGTAGTATAATAATTATATTCTTGTACATAGGGACAGTATTATAGTAGTTATATTCTTGTTCATAGGGGCAGTATTATAGTAGTTATATTCTTGCACATAGGAGCAGTATTAAAGTAATTATATTCTTGTACATAGAAGCAGTATTATAGTAAAAAAAAAAGACAAGAAGCCAGCGCTGCCTATGGTCAGCACGCAATACATAAAATGCATCTATGGTTGCTGGTCTGACAGTGTGAAGGTCAGATCTGAAAAGTCCAGACGTATTATCCGGACCTGGTCGGCCTTTATTTGCACTTGCCCTTTTGGCTCCATGGGAGTGTTTCAGAAATGCCTCAGGTACATTTGCATTTAATATAGGCTTGCTTTTAATATATTTAGGAGGCCGTAATGGCACAGCGTATATAAAAAAAGTAGAGTAGGTCTGCCCCTATCTGAGAATGCCGTGATGTGACGGGTAGCTCAAAGAATTGATCAATTGTTTGCTAAAAGTCTCAGTTTAAAGTGCAGTTTAGAAATTAATATGTGCACATGCACTTTATTGTGTGCTGACCATAGGCAGCGCTGGCTTCTTGGCTTTTTTTTTCAGTATTATAGTTGTTACAGTTAAGTCCATATATATTTGGACAGAGATTTTTCTAATTTTGGTTATAGACATTACCACAATGAATTTTAAACAAACAATTCAGATGCAGTTGAAGTTCAGACTTTCAGCTTTCACTTGAGGGTATCCACATTAAGATTGGATGAAGGGTTTAGGAGTTTCAGCACCTTAACATGTGCCACCCTGTTTTTAAAGGGACCAAGGGTAATTGGACAATTGACTCCAAGGCTATTTCATGGACAGGTTTGGGCAATCCCTTCGTTATGTCATTCTCAATTAAGCAGATAAAAGGCCTGGAGTTGATTTGAGGTGTAGTGCTTGCATTTGGAAGGTTTTGCTGTGAAGTAAACATGCAGTCAAAGGAGCTCTCCATGCAGGTGAAACAAGCTATCCTTAAGCTGCGAAAACAGAAAAAACCCCTTACGAGAAATTGCTACAATATTAGTGTGGCAAAATCTACAGTTTGGTACATCCTGAGAAAGAAAGAAAGCACTGGGGAACTCATCAATGCAAAAAGACCTGGGCGCCCACAGACGACAACAGTGGTGGATGATCGCAGAATAATCTCCATGGTGAAGAGAAACCCCTTCACAATAGCCAACCAAGTGACCAACACTCTCCAGGAGGTAGGCGTATCAATATCCAAATCTAATATATAAAGCTGAATGTGTGTATGTATGTACAGTACAGACCAAAAGTTTGGACACACCTTCTCATTTAAAGATTTGTTTGTATTTTCATGACTATGAAAATTGTACATTCACACTGAAGGCATCAAAACTATGAATTAACACATGTGGAATTATATATTTAACAAAAAAGTGTGAAACAACTGAAATTATGTCTTATATTCTAGGTTCTTCAAAGTAGCCACCTTTTGCTTTGATGACTGATTTGCGCACTCTTGGCATTCTCTTGTTGAGCTTCAAGAGGTAGTCACCGGTAATGTTTTTCACTTCACAGGTATTCCCTGTCAGGTTTAATAAGTGGGATTTATTGCCTTATAAATGGGGTTGGGACCATCAGTTGTGTTGTGCAGAAGTCTGGTGGATACACAGCTGGTAGTCCTACTGAATAGACTGTTAGAATTTGTATTATGGCAAGAAAAAAGCAGCTAAGCAAAGAAAAACGAGTGGCCATTATTACATTAAGAAATGAAGGTCAGTCAGTCCGAAAAATTGGGAAAACTTTGAAAGTGTCCCCAAGTGCAGTGGCAAAAACCATCAAGCGCTACAAAGAAATTGGCTCACATGAGGATCGCACCAGGAAAGGAAGACCAAGAGTCACCTCTGCTTCTGAGGATAAGTTTATCCGAGTCACCAGCCTCAGAATTCGCAGGTTAGCAGCAGCTCAGATTAGAGATCAGGTCAATGCTACACAGAGATCTAGGAGCAGACACATCTCTACAACAACTGTTAAGAGGAGACTTTGTGCAGCAGGCCTTCATGGTAAAATAGCTACTAGGAAACCACTGCTAAGGACAGGCGACAAGCAGAAGAGACTTGTTTGGGCTAAAGAACGCAAGGAATGGACAATAGACCAGCGGAAATCTGTACTTTGGTCTGATGAGTCCAAATTTGAGATCTTTGCTTCCAACCACTGAGTCTTTTTGCAACGCAGAAAAGGTGAATGGATGGACTGTACATGCCTGGTTCCCACCGTGAAACATGGAGGAGGAGGTGTAATGGTGTGGGGGTGCATTGCTGGTGACACTGTTGGGGATTTATTCAAAATTGAAGGCATACTGAACCAGCATGGCTACCACAGCATCTTGCAGCGGTATGCTATTCCATCCAGTTTGCGTTTAGTTGGACCATTCTTTATTTTTCAACAGGACAATGACCCCAAACACACCTCTAGGCTGTGTAAGGGCTATTTGACCAAGAAGGAGAGTGATGGGGTGCTACGCCAGATGACCTGGCCTCCACAGTCACCAGACCTGAACCCAATCGAGATGGTTTGGGGTGAGCTGGCAGAGAGAAGGCAAAAAGGCCAGCAAGTGCTAAGCATCTCTGGGAACTCCTTCAAGATTGTTGGAAAACCATTCCCGGTGACTACCTCTTGAAGCTGATCAAGAGAATATGAAGAGCGTGCAAAGCAGTCATCAAAGCAAAATGTGGCAACTTTGAAGAACCTAGAATATAAGACATAATTTTAGTTGTGTCACACTTTTTGTTAAGTATATAATTCCACATGTGTTAATTCATAGTTTTGATGCCTTCAGTGTGAATGTACAATTTTCATAATCATGAAAATACGGAAAAATCTTTAAATGAGAAGGTGTGTCCAAACTTTTGGTCTGTACTGTATGTATGTGTGTATGTCCGGGATTGGCATCTGCACCGTCGCAGCTACAGCCACAAACTTTTGCACAGTCATACGTCTGGACCCCGTGAGCGTCATAGGCTATGTTGTGAGGCTAAATTTTAACCCCGCGCATTCCAATTCACCAAACAATTTTGCCCCTATCTACATAATGGGGAAAAGGTGAAAGGAAAAGTGTTGGAGGCGTCGCAGCTACAGCCACAAAAGTTTGCACAGTCACACGTCTGGACCCTGAGAGCGTCATAGGCTATGTTGTGAGGTGAAATTTTAACCCCGCACTTTCCAATTCACAAAACAATTTTGCCCCTATCTACATAATGGGGAAAAAGTGAAAGGAAAAATGTTGGAGGCAAATTGACAGCTGCCAGATGTGAACAAGGGGGACTTAAAGAGTGAGAACGATGACGCCAAAGAGTATATACTGTACAGTTGCTAAGGTGGGGTCCCGACATGGGATACTCAGCACACACGGGGATATGAACACACACAAAAGGCGCCACACACTACCACGTGCTTGAACACATATACCACCCTCAGCACACATTCACCACACATACACCAACCTCGCCACATAAAAGTCGAAACACAAAAGTCGCCGCTCAAAACTCGCCACGCGCTAAACTCGCCACATGCAAAACTAGGCTCACGCAAGACTCCCCACACGTGCAAAACTCACCTCATGGAAAACTCACCACATGCAAAACTTGCACACGCGGAAAAATTGCCGCATGCACAAAAGTTGCAACACATGCAAAAGTTGCTTCACACAAAACTTGCACATACTCAAAACGCACCACACATAAAACTCACCACGCGCAAAACTCGCCATGTGCAAATCTTGCTGCACACAACTTGCTACATTAACCAGTCACATGCAACTCGACACACAAAAAGTTGCTACACGCATGTCGCCACACAAAACTCATCTCACAAAAGTCGCTACATGCATGTCGCCACATGCAACTCAACACACACAACTTGACATATGAAACTCGCCTTAAAACACACACAAGTCTGGTATTATTCATCAAAAATAAAAATCTGATTAATAAGCAGACAAACTACAAGAGCAACAAATGTACCATATAGGAAATACGGCAGCTGTCAGTCACATGACCTGCCTATTATGTGTATGTGTGAGCTAATATATACTGCCAGGGGGGAGGACTTGCTGTTGGCTGGGGAGTTATCAGGCTGCCAATTTAGCTTACAAATACTGAGGTAGAAATACTGACCAAATAACGTGTGAACGCGGTCTAATACAGGAGGAGATGACACACAGATATATACTATATACAGGAGGAGATGACACACAGGTATATATTATATACAGGAGAGATGACACACAGGTATATACTATATACAGGAGGAGATTACACACAGGTATATACTATATACAGGAGGAGATGACACACAGGTATATACTATATACAGGAGCAGATGACACAGGTATATACTATATACAGAAGCAGATGACACACAGGTATATACTATATACAGGAGGAGATGACATACAGTTATATACTATATACAGGAGGAGATGACACACAGGTATATACTATATATATAATTGCCTAAGGGTTTTTCCATCTGTCTGTCTTTCTGTCTGTCTTTCTGTCTGTCTGTCTGTCTTTCTGTCTGTCTGTCCTGGAAATCCCGTGTCTCTGATTGGTCGAGGCCACCAGGCCTCGACCAATCAGAGACCGGCACAGCATCGACGTAGAAATCCCACGTCTCTGATTGGTCGAGGCCGCCAGGCAAAGGGCACAGCGACGATGATGTCATAAAGGACGTAGACATCTCACGTTTCTGATTCAGCGACGGGCACAGTATCAACGTAGATGTCATAATGGTTGCCATGGCGACGATGATGTCATAAAGGTTGCCTCGACCAATCAGCGACGGGCACAGTCTGCCGCAAATTCTGGAATCATCATTGTCCATATACTACGGGGACATGCATATTCTAGAATACCCGATGCGTTAGAATCGGGCCACAATCTAGTATACTATATACAGGAGGAGATGACACACAGGTATATACTATATACAGGAGGAGATGACACACACATATCTATATATATAATTGTCTAAGGGTTTTTCCGTCTGTCTGTCTGTCTGTCTTTCTGTCTGTCTGTCTTTCTGTCTGTCTGTCTGTCTGTCCTGGAAATCCTGGCTCTCTGATTGAGACCGGCACAGCATCGACGTAGAAATCCCGCGTTTCTGGCGGCCTCGACCAATCAGCAACGGGCACAGCGACGATGATGTCATAAAGGACGTACGTAACAAAACCTGGCACTCAACTTTTTATGTCTGAGGAGATATCTCCTCAGACATAAAAAGTTGAGTGCCAGGTTTTGTTACGTATGGTATGGTGTTGGAACCTACCTGAGCACCTCTTGTCCTTCGGCTGTGCACCAAGTCTTATATTTACGTCATAAAGGACGTAGACATCCCGCGTCTCTGATTGGTCGAGGCCGCCAGGCCTCGAAAAAATCAGCAACGGGCACAGCGACGATGATGTCATAATGGTTGCCATGGCGACGATGATGTCATAAAGGTTGCCTCGACCAATCAGCAACGGGCACAGTCTGCCGCGAATTCTGGAATCATCATTGTCCAGGGACATGCATATTCTAGAATACCCGATGCGTTAGAATCGGGCCGCAATCTAGTATACTATATACAGGGGAGATGACACACAGGTATATACTATATACAGGAGGAGATGACATACAGGTATATACTATATACAGGAGGACATGACACACAGGTATCTCTATATATAATTGTCTAAGGGTTTTTCCGTCTGTCTGTCTTTCTGTCTGTCTGTCTGTCTGTCTGTCCTGGAAATCCCAGCTCTGTGATTGGTCGAGGCCGCCAGGCCTCGACCAATCAGAGACCGGCACAGCATCGACGTAGAAATCCCGCGTCTCTGATTGGTCGAGGCCGCCAGGCACAGCGACGATGATGTCATAAAGGACGTAGACATCTCACGTTTCTGATTCAGCGACGAGCACAGTATCGACGTAGATGTCATAATGGTTGCCATGGCGACGATGATGTCATAAAGGTTGCCAGCGACGGGCACAGTCTGCCGTGAATTCTGGAATCATCATTGTCCATATACTACGGGGACATGCATATTCTAGAATACCCGATGCGTTAGAATCGGGCCACAATCTAGTATACAATAAACAGGAGGAGATGACATACAGCAGGTATATACTATTTACAGGGGAGATGACATACAGGTATATACTATATACAAGAGAAGACATACAGGTGTATACTATATATAAGGGAGATGACAAACATGTATAAACTCAGGTGAAAATGAGAGGTGTGAGGTGAAAATGAAAAGGTGTGAGTGTAAAATGAGAGGAGTGAGGGAAAATAGTGGAGTGATCGGAAAATGACAGATGTGAGGTCGAAATGACAAGTGTTAGGGGGGAATTAGAGGAGTGAGGGGGAAAATAGGAGTGAGGGGGAAAATGAGAGGTGTAAGGGAGAAAATGAGAGGCATGACGGGAAAATAAGAGACGTGAGGTGCTATAACTAACCACAGATATTTACTATGCCCAGGCAACGCCGGGCTCTTCAGCTAGTCTACAATAAAGAGAAGACTGCATGAAAGTAAATACAGAGGGTTCACTGCACAGTGCAAGCCACTCATAAGCATCAAGAATAAAAAGGCTAGACTGGACATTGCTAAAAAACATCTAAAAAAGCCAGCACAGTTCTGGAAGAACATTCTTTGGACAGATGAAACCAAGATCAACCTCTACCAGAATGATGGAAAGAGAAAAGTATGGCGAAGGCGTGGTACAGCTCATGATCCAAAGCATACCACATCCATCATCTGTAAAACAAGGCGGAGGCAGTGTGATGGCTTGGGCATGCATGGCTGCCATTGGCACTGGGTCACTAGTGTTTATTGATGATGTGACACAGGACAGAAGCAGCCAAAATAATTCTGAGGTATTCAGAGCCATACTGTGTGCTCAGATCCAGCCAAATGCAGACAAACTGATTGGTTGTTGGATCGCCCGCCAAGGGCAGCGGGGTACTTGGTACCGGGTCCTTCAGTTCTCAAGTGGGATGTCATGGTGGCTGACCCGGTCCGTGGCCCCTGGGATGTCTGCGTTGAAGGGGTAAGGTCTTTAAAAGGAATGTTTATGACACCACCTTTGGTATTCGATCAGGGTGACCGACGCTGCTTTACTGGTCCACTGGGGTGATGTTATGGCAGCTAGATGGTATACTGTTATGATTTGGTAATTCAGTACCACAATGGACATAGAAGTCAGAGCACATACAGTGACCTGACTATAACCCAAAAACATAGAACGAGCTCTGAGACGTGGGAACTCTGTTGACCGCAATCCCTAATCCTCTCCAACCACACTAGAGGTAGCCGTGGATTGCGCCTAACGCTCCCTATGCAACTCGGCACAGCCTGAGAAACTAGCTAGCCTGAAGATAGAAAATAAGCCTACCTTGCCTCAGAGAAATACCCCAAAGGAAAAGGCAGCCCCCACATATAATAACTGTGAGTTAAGATGAAAAGACAAACGTAGAGATGAAATAGATTTAGCAAAGTGAGGCCCGACTTTCTAAACAGAGCGAGGATAGGAAAGGTAACTTTGCGGTCAACACAAAACCCTACAAACAACCACGCAAAGGGGGCAAAAAGACCCTCCGCACCGAACTAACGGCACGGAGGTACACCCTCTGCGTCCCAGAGCTTCCAGCAAGCAAGAAAAAACAAACTAGCAAGCTGGACAGAAAAAAAGCAGCAAACAAAATAACAAAAGCGGAACTTAGCTATGCAGAGCAGCAGGCCACAGGAATGATCCAGGAGGAAACAGGTCCAACACTAGAACATTGACTGGAGGCCAGGATCAAAGCACTAGGTGGAGTTAAATAGAGCAGCACCTAACGACTTCACCACATCACCTGAGGAAGGAAACTCAGAAGCCGCAGTACCACTCTCCTCCACCAACGGAAGCTCATAGAGAGAATCAGCCGAAGTACCACTTGTGACCACAGGAGGGAGCTCTGCCACAGAATTCACAACAGTATACCTTCCCACAGGTGAAGTATGTCCCCAGGGCTTCCCAGTGTGTAGATGGTGGATGGTCTGGGGCGCAGTAAAGAACGAGGACACAAGGTTGCAGTCTCTCTACCTTTTACCGAAGGCTTCAGCATCCACAGTCCAGAGCACAGACCACAGGGCAGGCAGAGTCTGGCTGGTTTGGAGGAAAATCAAGATTCCTCTTATCCAGGTAGAAATCAGTAGCCTTCCTCTAGCACCGTAGTGTTGTAGTACCTTACTGCTAAGCCTCTCATAAGGTCCTCACAGATGTTGTAGATGTTATGTCTCTCTCTCTCTTTCCCCTAGATGTATAGGACAAACCCGTATGACCGGTGGCTTGAGGCGTTTTACAGGGTCTCTGTCATGCCCCAGCCTCTAAGCGGTGCCACCTTGCCTTCTGGGTGTAGGGGCGGGCAGGTAATGTGAAATTAGATGTCATGCCGGTCTCTGGAGCAAGGCATAAAGGACTGTTGCTCCCTCGGTGTTCCGGCTACCGGGATCCTGCGCCTCAGAAGGAGGAAGCCTGTGTAGGACAGAACTCCTCCTGATATCCACTCCTTTGCTTTGACTTCTTCACCCTCTCTACAATACAGTTCTGCTTTCTATCCATCTGTTTCCTAGGAGCTGCAGCACTTCAGGCCACATGGCTCCTATGCTTCCTCTCCTTCTGTCTTCCTGACAGGAACTGAACCTTTTCCCTCCAGATCAGGATGTTCTTATAGGGGAGTTCACCTTAAACAGGCTTAGAACTCCCCCTTCTGGTCTGGAGTGTGAACTTGTTGCATGCATTGTGTTACCTGACAAAGAGTTCTCCTTCATTTCCTCCAAACGTAACATCACTCCCCCCAGAGGAGAATAATATTACTGCAACGACCAGGACCCTGGGGCGCTGCATAGTCATTTCATACTACAGATGGACAATGACCTAAAACATAAAGCCAAAGCAACCCAGGAGTTTATTAAAGCAAAGAAGTGCGATATTCTTGAATGGCCAAGTCAGTCACCTGATCTCAACCCAATTGAGCATGCATTTCACTTGTTAAAGACTAAACTTCAGACAGAAAGGCCCACAAACAAACAGCAACTGAAAACCACAGCAGTGAAGGCCTGGCAGAGCATCAAAAAGGAAGAAACACAGCGTTTGGTGATGTCCATGAGTTCAAGACTTCAGGCAACCATTGCCAGCAAAGGGTTTTCAACCGAGTACTAGAAATGAATATTTTATTTAAAATTATTTAATCTGTCCAATTACTTTTGGTCCCTTTAAAAACAGGGTGGCACATGTTAAGGAGCTGAAACTCCTAAACCCTTCATCCAGTTTTAATGTGGATACCTCAAATGAAAGCTGAAAGTCTGAACTTCAACTGCATCTGAATTGTTTTGTTTAAAATTCATTGTGGTGATGTCTGTAACCAAAATTAGAAAAACGTTGTCTCTGTCCAAATATATATGGACTTAACTGTATAATCTTGTACATAAGAACTGAATGCTAGTAGTAATATTCTTGCACATAAGAGCAGTATTATAGTAGATATATTTTTGTACAGAAGACCAGTATTATAGTAGTTATATTCTTGTACATAGGGGCAGTATTATAGTAGTTATATTCATATATATAAGGGCAGTATTACAGTACTTATGTTCTTGTACATAGGAGCTGTATTACAGTAGTTACATTCTTTTACATAGAAGTAGTATTATAGTAGTTATATTCTTGTACATAGGGGCAGTATTATAGTAGTTATATTCTTTTAAATAGGAGCAGTATCATAGTACTTATTCTTGTACAAGAGATCAAGATTAGGCTATGTGCCCACGCTGCGTTTTTTAAGCGTTTTTGCCATGATTTTCTGCAGCAGAAACGCTAAATAAAATGCTTACAAACAGCATCCAATTAATTTCTAATGCATTCCACAATTGTTTTGCCCATGATGAGTTTATTCCACGGTGAAAACGCATCACAGAAAAAAATGCAGCATGTTCATTATTTTTGCAGAATTGCGGCAATACCGCACCCATAGACATGCATTAAAAAACCACTTGTAAAATGCTTGAAAATCGCATGGAAAACACGGTAAATACGCCGTAAAAATGCGTATAAACAAAGTCTAAATCTGCATGCGTTTTTCCTGCCAAGGTTATGCAGAATTGAAGCACAAAATTCTGCTTCTATTCTGCAATGTGGGCACATAGCCTTATCGCATTTATATTTGTTTACATAGGGGCAGTATTATAGCAGTTATATTTGTATACATAGGGGCAGAATTATAGTAGTCATGTTCTTGTACATATGAGCAGTATTATAGAAGTTATATTCTTGTACATAGTGTGATGCAGTGAGCCTTGTTACAGCTATAGGGTGCTGTATGTGCTCCCCAGGACACGCATGGAGGCGTAATGGGGATAGTAAGACAGTGTCCGGCATTGTGGTGAATGGTCGGTATGTGTGTCGCACAGGAAGGAACTCTGCATTGTCAGCCTGAAGCAATGTTGTGTTCTGGGACCTACAGTCCCACAAGTAGTTGTGTAGTTCTTAAGGGAGGCTGGTAAGGCTAGTTATGAGAGATGGGCGGGTCAAACTAGCCACACACACACTGCCACCTAGGGGAGTGGTCAAAGGTATATAATGTGACCAGGGGGTGTGGGTCACATGGTTCCTGTGTGGTTCCAGTGTTTGGATCTGAATGGTCCCAGTGCAAGGTCCTGGAAGCCTGTGTTGGAAGTGTTGGAAGTCCTGGGAGAAGGATTCCTGAACAGCACATGGTGGGGCTTTGGACCTGGTGGCCTAGGGTGTTGGACTAACGTCCTGAATAGCACCCGGACAGGTCACATGCCTGGGGTGTTGGACAAAGTCCTGATTAGCACCTGGACAGGCCACATGCCTCTGTATTGGACGGTCCCATGTGGGATGGACGTCCTGAAGAGCACAGTGTGATCGTGATCCTGGACAATCTGTGTTGGGGAAGCTACCGTCCTTCAGTGGGTCTGGACTGACTAAGGTGTGCCGACGAGGCAAGATGGTGATCCCCGTGAGGCAGCTTTCCCAGAAGAGAGGACTGACAAGGAGTCAGCAGGTGGAGCAGGAGCTCCCGTGAGATACCATAGGCTGTTGGTGCTTATGTTGGTCTATGAACTGTGTGGTAACCCAAGGCAACTGGTCAGGAGAGGGCCAGCGTGTTTAGTTGCTGCAGACTAAGGATGTGAAACTTGATGTGATGTCCTGGTACAGTGTGTAAATGGACTGCTTATGATGTGGTTTATGATACCTTAATAAACCAAATAGACTGTTTTGTGTGAAAAACCGTGCCCGTGTGCCCAAGTATCACGGCCAAGCGATTGTTCCCCAAGACACGTGGTAAGCGCAATTTTACATATGGTGCTAGACCGCAGGCAACGGTCCAGGAAGCACGTGGGATGTTAATTGCTGTGGCTCGGCCGGGCCACGAAGATTGTGTCTGGCTGTAACTTGGCGGGGTTACGAAGCTGACAAGCATCTTGCTGTGGATCGGCAGGTCCACGAAGGTGACAAACGGCTTGCTGTTGATTGGCGGGTGCACGAAGTCTGCGGTGGAGCCGTGCAGAGCCTTGTAGAGTATAGCTGCAGTTGCAGCAAGAGGTTCCGCAGCAGACGGAGCTGCAGTGGCAGCAGCAGCGGCTTGTGATCGGCAGCCGGTTGTGGTGGTGTCCCTAAAGGGGGTGGTTTCCCTAAAATTGGGCAGTAACCCAAACAGGGATGGTTGTCCAAAAAGGGATGGAGTCCCAAAAAGTGGTGGTAACCCAAACAGGGATGGTGTCCCAAAAAGGGATGGAATCCCAAAAGGGGGCAGTAACCCAAACAGGGGTGGTGTCCAAAAACGGAGCAGTTGTGCAAAAGGGGCAGAGTCCAAAAAAGAGGCGGCCGCGAATGCGCCATTAGACTGTAGCCAGGAGCAGCGAAGTTCCTGCTATACAAGACCATGCTATACAGTGGATAGCTCAGTCAGTGAACTGACACATCACTGTCCCTTCTGGTTAGATGGGGAAATTGTGATGGGGCTGATGGACTCTTGGTGTAGAGTGTCTTTGCTGAGGATCCCTCCTGAACGTTCGGTGTCACCTGGAGTGGGGACGAGAGTGAATGGCTCCGGTGGAGACGTTAAAGGACGTTTGACAGCCTACCTCTATAGTGACGCGACTGAGGGGTCAACGTACCAGGAAATGATGGTAGTCCCGGACTTACTATACAGGATAGTAATAGGGCGGGACTTGGAAGCCCTGTGGGATTGGTGGATAAAAGGGAAAGTCTCAGTAGAAATAATGTGTATGGGAGGTAGTAATGTGGAGAATGTGGCCCCTATAGTTGTCAGTCCTAAGTTAGGCATGACCAAGGAAAATGGTGGACGGTTGCAACTTAGAGACATGATGTCACCGGATGTGTGCCACAGTGTGACTGTTAGTGATGTGGTAGATAAAGCGCCTAAAGCTGACACCCGGTTAGAGAGCAAGTGGAAGGTTCATCATGTTGTGGGGTGTGAGACTGACTCTGGGGGTGACTGTGACATGTCATGGCCAGTAACAAGCGCTAGAGCGGAGTGCGATGTTATGCTGTCAGATGTACTGACAAAGGGGAATGACAGGGCACCACAGGCTGAAGTCAGGATGGCGGTGACAGCCGTGCCAGAAAATGTGACCTGTTTAAGTGGGGACTGTTGGTTCCAGGATGACCAATTGGCTGGTGGTGACTCCCATTTAGATGATGACTCCCGTGGAAAAGAGTGCAGTAAGGATGTCTCCGCTGAGACCCAAGAGAGGGCTGACGCTGACAGTGCTGGGTCCGAGGGTGCAGAACTGGAGGCCACCAAAGAAGTGGGGCCTGAAGTAAATACCTCCTCAAGTGATGGATGCTCCACCAATCCATAGGGAGGGAGAAGTGAGATAGAGCTGCTTAAAGAGTCTGTCGAACAAAAAGGAGTCCTGAGACAAGCGGTTGTGCACAGAGTGGATGAGCTGGAGAGGGAGGTCTTTGAGCTCAGACGTCACCTGTCGGCATGTCAAACCATAAATAAGGCCATATTGAAAGATATGGAGGTGCTCAGAATGGCCCAAGAGAAGCATCAGCAGGAGCTTTTCCAGAGAGAGGAAGAGCGTCGCTTCCTGGCAGAGGAGCTGCCAATGCCAATCTTGGCAAAGGGTCAAGCAGAAGAAAAAACTGAGGAAGAGTTTGTATTAAGAGCGGATCAAGACAGTCACCTGGTGGTGGCAGAGGTCTTGATAAAAAGGGCCATGGCAAAGCAGGAGCCATCTGTCCTTGAAGAGAGTGAGACCTCGCTTTTCAAGAGCATAATAGAGGTACCCAAAGACATGCAAGAAGTGTGTGCCAGTAAGGGTGTGCATGAGGCCTTTAAAAAGGCAGTGGAGGCGTGTAGTGCGCACTGGGCACCTGAGACCCAGCAATTGGTCACACTGTCTACTAGGGAAGTTACAGTGAAGCGGGTGGCAGTCCTGAGTGACATACACCTACACTGACTCCGTACAAAACAGAGGTTCATATTGAAGAATAATGAAGCTACTCGACGTTTGGAGTGTGAAAGGAAAGCTCAAAGTCATCTGGGCTTCATGGAAGACACAGTCCAAGTACCCAAAGTTCTGGAGACGAAAGTCATTGGGAGACTTGGGAGAGTGATGCAGGAGATGGTGGATAAATCCAGTGTGAAGAGACTGAGGATACCGGCTGATGATGAGGTCCAGGTCATGGGTGAAGATGGGATGGTTCCATTCCTTGTTGTCAGTTTCAGAGAGAGTCTTGAGACTATCCGCATGCTCCCGGAACATCGCATGGCATACCTAAGAGAGGTAGAGCAGCTGAGACTTGAGAGGCTGCAAGTTAATAAACAGCTGCCGGAAAGGCGAAGAAGATGGCGGCCATTTTCGACCCGAAATGTAGACAAACAAAGGGGTGAAAGTACCCAGTCTGATGAAAGAAGTAGTGTCGCCTCAGTTAACTCAGGGCTGAGTGACCTGAGTGGGAGACCTTGCAGCAAAAATCTGACCAGACAGTAGCCTTGACTGTAAGTTGGTCTCATGACCGCACCAACCATGGGTGGCGGCCATGGAGAGAAAAGTCAGGTGACGGGGCATACGGGAAAAATGTGGTGACCAAAGGTCTGTTGACACAAACGGATGGTGGCTTGGGGGCCAAAACTCAAGACGGATATGGGTATGATGAAGAGGGATGCTCAAACCCGACTGAGAGAGACCTCTCGACTGGTAGGGTAAGGTGACTTGGGCACCCGATCTCGAGATCCCTGGTATGTGACAAATGTTCAACCCCACAAGTTTGAACAGAGGGAGGGGATATGTGATGCAGTGACTCCTGTTACGGCTAGGGGGCGCTGTATGTGCTCCCCAGGACACACATAGAGGCGTAATGGGGATAGTAAGACAGTGTCCAGCATTGTGGCGAATGGTCGGTATGTGTGTCGCAGAGGAAGGAACTCTGCATTGTCAGCCTGAAGCAATGTTGTGTTCTGGGACCTGTAGTCCCACAAGTAGTTGTGTAGTTCTTAAGGAAGGCTGGTAAGGCTAGTTATGAGAGATGGGTGGGTCAAACCAGCCACACACACACTGCCACCTAGGGGAGTGGTCAAAGGTATATAATGTGACCAGGGTGTGGGTCACATGGTTCCTGTGTGGTTCCAGTGTTTGGATCTGAATGGTCCAAGTGCAAGTTCCTGGAAGCCTGTGTTGGAAGTCCTGGGAGAAGACTTGCGGAACACCATACACCCAAGGTGATCTTGGTCGCCATTTAAGATGTAATCATTGTAGGCATGACTTACTAAAATAGTTGGTGCTGAAGTGCTGTGTGCCAACTCCTTTATCAAGTAGTGATTTTCACATGGTTGAAGGAGAGTTGGACATCCATTCTCGAGCGTACGGTAAGCATGTCGTTGACCATTGTCAGTTTGTGTGCACCTCCTAAACAGGTCTCTCCTACAATGACCCACCCAAGGTCAAGTCTCTGGGCATATGGAGCGTTGTGAGAGCCATTTATATGTTGTCTAACCTTGTGGACTTGTAGAATATCTCTCCCAAGGAGTAAGACTATTTGAGCCTCTGGGTCACAGCTAGGAATCAGGCATTCTAGACGCTTCAGATGAGGGTGATGCGATGCCACTTCATGCGTTGGTATCTCTGACCTGTTGTCAGTAGGGTTGAGCAACCTTTACTTTTTTAGGGTCGAATCGGGTTTTGCGAAACCCGACTATCTCAAAAGTCGAGTCGAGTGGAATCGGCCGATTATCGCAAAAAGTCGGGGATCGACCAAAACACGAAACCCAATGCAAAGTCAGTGGGTTTTTATTTATTTATTTATTTATTTATTTATTTTTTCTCTTTCTCTCTCTCTCTCTCTCTCTCTCCCCCGTCCGTCCCTACACAGAAAAGCTGGGTTTACACATTGCAAATCGCTACAGCGCACAAGCAAAAAAAATGCTGATAGATGAGCACGCCCCTGACACCTATGTCATCACTCTGCCCACGCTCCTTCATTGGCTGAAAAAATGGCGCTAAACACGTCATACGAGACGAGACTTTGGTGCCAAGAGCGCCGACCGCATGGCCGACCCCACACAGGGATCGGGTCGGGTTTCATGAAACCCGACTTTGCCAAAAGTCGGTGACTTATGAAAATGAACAACCCGTTTCGCTCAACCCTAGTTGTCAGGAATCAGGTTACATTCCAATTTGGTTGGTAAGGGCAGACACATTTAGCCATCTATACACTTGACTACTTAGCCTGTTGCTCTCCTACCAGCTAACTCTACAATAACGGCACAAGTTTTCAAAGAGTAGGGGGCATTGATGTTAAAGCTATCAAAGAAGGCAGACTTGACTAATGACCTGTTACTCTGATCATCTAAAATTACATATACTTTGATGGCTTTGTCCTTTTTGTCTGCTGGTAGACTCTCACTTGGGGAATTTTAAAGTAGCACTTGCCTCCTATGAGATTTCCACAAACTTCTGTACACTTAGAAGTTAGAAGTAATTGCTGGAGTGTCAGTATTTGAGTCCTTCAGCTCCCTGCTATGCTCTTGGATTTGGGGCAAAGAATCCGATGGGGGCCCAGTGTGTAGAGCTGAGTTATGTTTGGTGCTATCACATTCAGCAAACTTTGCGCTAACCTCACAGTCTCTAGCGAAGTGGGATGTTGAAGAGCAGCATTTGTAGCAGATGTGGTTCTCCTTAAGGAATGCCTTCCGCTCTTCCAATGACTTTTCTCTGAAAGCTCAGCACTTAAGTAAGGAATGTGGCTTCTTGTGTAAGGCACACCGTCTGCTTGGGTCCTTGGATTTGTCTTCTCCTTAATGGGAGCTGAAATCTTTGTGAACTAAACCTGTGGAGGAAACGTTAGTTTTGTGGACCTCTAGAGTTCTATGAGGTTTACTAACAGAGGTATTGGCACATGATAGCGTGAAATCAAAGCTAGGATCATTTCTAATTTTTATATGTTCTGAGACCAAATCTACAAACACATCGAATGGAGGAAATGGCACACTGTAAGTCTCTTTATACCTAGAATCATATGTAATCCACTTGTCTTGCAGGGTATATGGGAGTTTTTGAACTATGGGGTTCATACCTCTGGCAGTGTTCGAGATATGTCAACCTCACAAGATCTCCTTCTGCTTTTGCTACACACAATTCCATTAACAAGTCAGTTAATTCTCTGAGCTTTGCATAGTCCTTGTTCGCTATTCTAAGAAAGTCTTCTATTCTTTTAAATAAAGCGCTTTCTATAACCTCTACAGAGCCATAGCATTCATCAAGTCTATTTCAAATTCTTTTGAGGCCGACATCTGGATAATTTACATTAATGTCTCTGATTCACTTTGCGTGTTCTGCAGACTCATTTCCTAGCCATTTTACCAGGAGATCCACTTCTTCTCTACACCAGGGGTGTCAAACTGCATTCCTCGAGGGCCACAAACCATGCGTGTTTTCAAGATTTCCTTAGTTTTGCACAAGGTGCTGTAATCATATGTGTAGGTGATTAAATTATCACCTATGCAGTACAAGGAAATCCTGAAAACATGACCTGTTTGCAGCTTTTGAGGATTGCAGTTTGACACCCCTGCTCTACACGATAGACCTATGTCTCTGATGGCATTTTGGAATGATGCTAGCCATGCCCTGTAGTTTTCAGCGTGGTCACTGAACTTTATAAGTCCCTTGGTGACCAACTTACGTCGAACAATGAACTTGGCAATGTCCACTGTGGCTTGATTGGTGTTAATACCAGCTGAGGGTGTGTTGTCATAGTACATGTGTGCTGTGCAGTCACACCTATTAGATGTCTCTGGTTGGGTCCAACTGCTGTTGTACCTTTCTGAAGCGAAGGGAGTCTCTTATAGCCTAGCTGATTTCAGATCTTCTGTTTTGCAGAAAGATTAGCAGGGTGTGCAATGAGACATGTAGCTAAACTCCCTGTCTTCTTTAAGAAAAAGAGGCTGTAAAGTTGTAACTTTCTTTTATTGATTGTAGATGTGACAGGAAAGTGTGGAACTATAATGCAATAACAGGAGCATTTCAGAATATATAACTGTACAATGCATAAAATACAGATAGTCTGCAATACATAGCAACATGAGGTAATACAAGCTGATGATTACCTATTTAATACAGCAAACATTCTTACAAACACAGGACATTACCAAAGATAGTGACTCACCAACTATGCTTTGAGCAGGCAGCTTACAAGGAGCATGCAGAAAAACGAGTGATCTGGTTTCTCATACAGGAAAAATGGCTGTTGTTCCCTTCACAGTGTCATAATAAGACCACAATGCAATGGGAGCAATCCCACAATGCCCTGGGAACTTCCCTTAATACATTGCAAACTAAACTAAAATGTATACATCAAAACCGCCAGCAGATGGTGCTGTTACTTTACGATATCAAAATACAGGCAGGATTAATACAAACAGAAAATACACTGTCTGTGATAACTGAGACGCAAACAATAACTAAATGTTTTAGACAGCAATTATATTGCTGGACAGAACATAACCACTAAATACTAGTTGCAGAAGCAGGAGAAGGAGGAGTTGATTTCCTAAACAAAATGGTTTTGTATGGTAAGTGATGGACGTTAAGACAACTTCCAAAAAAACCCATTTGGACTGTATTTACATAATGTTGCTGTCATCCGTAGTGCTTACAAAGTTGGAGGAAATCCAGCCCTTGTTCAGTTTTAGAAGAGTCAGCCTGTCTGCATTTTCCGTTGACAGCTGTGTGTGCCTATCCGATATGATTATACTTGCCAACTAAAAACTCGCTCAGACAACATAGTCACAGCAGGGCATGGCAGCACCTCCATGGTGTACAAGGAAAGGTCGGGCCAAGGGTGCAGCTTGGACAACCAATAGTTAAAGGGCACTGAAGAAACAGGAAAGATGCTGGTATGGTCACTTAAGTAGTCCTTCACCATCTTGATCAACTTCTCACTCCTCGTCATAGTTACACCCACAGATAGCCCTTGCTGATGTGATGGTTTCATGAAAATGGCCCAGCTGGTGGATATTTCCCCTCCTCTTGAGTTGCGTCTGGTGTTTGTGGCCCTCCCCTATAATCCTTGTGGGCAAAAATATATGGTAGCTCTGCCAACAGCATTGTCTGAGGGTAATCTTTTTAGCAAGTCTTCCACTACGGCCCTCTGGTGTGCATGCACTGAAAATGACATGGCTGCCTCCAACATTAGAGAAGCAAATTTCTCCTTGTACCATGGGTCAAGAAAGGTGCACAGCGAGTTTTTCATGGTGGACAAAATGTCTTTCACGCAAGGGTTTTGAGAAAGGCATCTGGACATGAACTCTGCCATGTGGGGCAGACTACAAAGAGTCAAATGTTCAGTGTCCTCACCAGGAAAAACAGTAACCATCCTCTCCTACTCATGACGCATAGCCTCCTCCTCCTCCTTAGGCCATCCATGCTGGACAGGCATGAAGCTGGGATTAGAAGTCCCCTCTGTAGCACAGAGCAAAAAATCAAGTTCCTCCATCTCCTCATCACAAAGTGTGGCTTGAGAATACTGTGTGAGGCTGAGCTGTGTGGTATCAACCAGTGTACAGTCATGGCCAAAATTTTTGAGAATGACATCAAAATTATATTTTCACATGATCTGCTGCCCTCTGGTTTTTATTAGTGTTTGTCTGATGTTTATATCACATACAGAAATATAATTGCAATCATATTATGAGTACCAATAGGTTATATTGACAGTTAGAATGAGTTAATGCAGCAAGTCAATATTTGCAGTGTTGACCCTTCTTCTTCAAGACCTCTGCAATTCTCCCTGGCATGCTCTCAATCAACTTCTGGACCAAATCCTGACTGATAGCAGTCCATTCTTGCATAATCAATGCTTGCATTTTGCCAGAATTTGTTGGTTTTTGTTTGTCCACCCATCTCTTGATGATTGACCACAAGTTCTCAATGGGATTAAGATCTGGGGAGTTTCCAGGCCATGGACCCAAAATCTCTATGTTTTATTCCATGAGCCATTTAGTTATCACCTTTGCTTTATGGCAAGGTGCTCCATCATGCTGGAAAAGGCATTGTTGGGCGCCAAACTGCTCTTGGACGGTTGGGAGAAGTTGCTCTTGGAGGACATTCTGGTACCATTCTTTATTCATGGCTGTGTTTTTAGGCAAGACTGTGAGTGAGCCGATTCCCTTGGCTGAGAAGCAACCCCAAACATGAATGGTTTCAGTATGCTTTACAGTTGGCATGAGACAAGACTGGTGGTAGTGCTCACCTCTTCTTCTCCGAATAAGCTGTTTTCCAGATGTCCCAAACAATCGAAAAGGGGATTCATCAGAGAAAATGACTTTGCCCCAGTCCTAAGCAGTCCACTCCCTGTACCTTTTGCAGAATATCAGTCGGTCCCTGATGTTTTTTTCTGGAGAGAAGTGGCTACTTTGCTGCCCTCCTTGAAACCAGACCTTGCTCAAAGAGTCTCCACCTCACAGTGCGTGCAAAAGCACTCACAACAGCCTGCTGCCATTCCTGAGCAAGCTCGGCACTGCTGGTAGTCCGATCCCGCAGCTGAAACAGTTTTAAGATACGGTCCTGGCGCTTGCTGGTCTTTCTTGGGCACCCTGGAGCCGTTTTGACAACAATGGAAGCTCTCTCCTTGAAGTTCTTGATGATGCGATAGATTGTTGACTGAGGTGCAATTTTTGTAGCTGCGATACTCTTCCCTGTTAGGCCATTTTTGTGCAGTGCAATCATGGCTGCACGTGTTTCTTTAGAGATAACCATGGTTAACTGAAGAGAAACAATGATACCAAGCACCAGCCTCCTTTTAAAGTGTTCAGTGATGTCATTCTTACTTAATCATGACTGATTGATCGCCAACCCTGTCCTCATCAACACCCACACCTGTTTTAATGGATCAATCACTAAAACAATGTTAGCTGCTCCTTTTAAGGCAGGACTGCAATGATGTTGAAATGTGTTTTGGGGGTTAAAGTTCATTTTCTGGGCAAATATTGACTTTGCAAGTACAGTAATTGCTGTTAAGCTGATCACTCTGACATTCAGGAGTATATGCAAATTGCCTTTAGAAAAAATGAAGCAGTAGACTTTGGAAAAATTAATATTTGTCTCATTCTCAAAATTTTTGTCCATAACTGTATAATCTTGCTCCATAGCCACCTGCTCGGCATTCAAAGTTTCCTCTTTCAGATTCTGCAGTGAATGTTTTAATAGACAGAGCAGTTCAATGTTTATGCTCATAATAGCATCATCAGTGCTCACCATATTGGTGAAATAGTCAAAGTTTTGAAGAAACTTACACAGGTCAGCGATCCACACCCAATCGGCAGTTATGTGTGGGGGCTGAGTGTTACTGTGATGGGCATTGAGAAGCTGGAATTCAGATACTGCTCTTTGCTGCTCACTAAGCCTTGCCAACGTATAGAAGGTCAAATTCCAGCATGTGGACAGGTCAAAAATCAGTTGGTGAAGAGGCAAGTTAAAACACTGCTACAGCGAAGCTAGACCAGCGAAAGCCTGGGATGACTTTTGGAAATGTGCACTGACAAAGCATACCTTGGCAAGTAGGTCCGGCAAGTCAGAGTATGTTTTTAAAAACCACTGTACAACCAAGTTTAGCACGTGCGCCATGCATGGACCATGTACCAGCTTGCTAAGCTTTAAAGCCACCACCAAGTTCCGTCCATTATCCAACAAAACCAGACATGGTTGGAGGTTCAGCGGTGAGAGCCACTTATCAATCTGTTCTTTTATCCTTTTCAACAGCTCAGCTGTGTTGTGAGCTTTATCACCTAAGCAGATGAGCTTCAGCAGAGCATGCTACCGCTTTGCCAAGGCAGTGCTGGAGATTTCCTAGCTGGAGAGTGATAGGGAGGCTTCTTTTGGTGAGGATGAGGAAGAGAGACAGGAACTATAATACAAAGAGAATGAAACCCTGATGGAAATTGGGACTGCTATTCTTGGTGTGCGTAAGATGTGTGATGTCCCATCCTCTGACTCTGTCCCAGACTCCACCAGGTTCAGTCAGTGTGCTATTAGGGAAATGTAGCATCTCTGTCCACAAAAACTTGTCCATGTGTCTGTGGTGAACTAGACCTTCCATGTGACTGTGTTGGCTAGAGCACAGCTGATATTGTGTAATACGTGCTTATGTAATGTGTTGGTGGCACACGAGGAGAAATAGTGTCGGATGGTAATTGAGTACCATGGGGCTGCCACTGCCAAGAGGTCGTGGAAAGACTCAGCTCCCACAAGCCGAAACAGCAACATTTCCAGGGTTACCTATCCGACTATGTGGGTGTTTAGCGTTTTGGCCTGTGGGTGGGTCGATATTTGCGCCTGCTTCAGTGACATCAGTTTGGAAAGGCCGTAACATAGGGGAAGGGGCAGTGGTTTCACCATCAGACACATATTTTGTACCCAGGTGCTCCGCCCACCTTCTGCGGTGCTTGGATGCCATGTGCTTTTGCATGCTGATGGTGCTCAGGTTGGCAGTGTTCTTGCCTTCTCTTAGCTTGGTTTGGCAGGTGATGCAAATTACAGTTGTTTTGTCTGTAGGTATTTCAGAAAAAAGCTGCCATACAGGGGAACAATGCACCCTTGGCCTGTTATCTAGCTGATTGTGGGGGGCTCTGTGGAACAGTTGACCGAGTTCTCCATTTGATCAAACCATTACCTCTTCTTGCCTGTTTTTTGTGCAATGGACCAATCCCTGTCTGCACTGCTGTGCTCGCTAGGCATGCCACCGTGCCAGGAAGTGCATTGAACTGTTTGTTGGTTTGGTGCTAAAGGAAAAAAAATCTCTTTACATCTTCTTCCTTAGTGAGTGTGAATGACTTGTGATTCTGTGACTTTCTGGATTCAGGGGGTTTACAAGGGAGGAATAACCAAATTGCTGTTTGCATTTTATTAATACTTTACTTTTTTTTTTTACTTAACTTTTCTATCTGATGCAATCCCCATTAGGAAGTGAGCTCCATAATTGACAATGCCATCGAGTGTACATCTTGCCACATGTATGCAATCCTTGAGCAGTCGGTCAAAAGTGCATACTGCTGTGAGAGATGTGAGCAAGTTGTGCATTTGGAAGTCCAGATACTGAATCTAAATGTGCAGCTGGCAACACTGAGATCCATAGACAATATGGAAAGGAGTCTTCTGCTCACTGAGCAGATGCTCAATAGGATAGATGTGGGGGAGGATGGTAGGATGGAGCTGCACGAAAGTGAGGCAGCAAGCTGCATGACAGTTAAAAGAAAGGTAGAGGGAAGAGTGCCAGGGAGGCTAGTCCTGATCTGGCACACCCCAATAAGTTTGCTAAGTTGGCAGATGAGGGGGTGCCAGTACAGGGGTAGCACTGCTACAGCCAGGCATGTCCTCTGAAAGCCGGAGGAGTGACTGCTCCAGTAAGGAGGGAAATAGGAGACCAGGGCAGGCCAGACAGGTGCTGGTAGCGGGGGATTCAATTATTAGGGGAACAGATAGGGCAATCTGTCACAAAGACAGGGATCGTCAAATGGTGTGCTGCCTACCTGGCGCTCTAGTCCGACACATCACTGATTGGGATGACAGGTTACTGGGAGGGGCTGGTGAGGACCCAGCGGTCATGGTGCACGTTGGCACAAATTACAAAGTTAGAGGTAGGAGGAAGGTCTTTAAAGATGGTGTCAGGGAATTAGGCTGCAAACTTAAAGCAAGGACCTCCAAGGTGGCATTCTCTGAAATACTGCCTGTACCATGTGCCATGCCAGAGAGGCAACAGGAGATTAGGGAGGTTAATAAGTGGCTCAAGAATTGGTGTAGGAAGGAGGGGTTTTGGTTCCTGCAGAACTGGGCCATCTTCTCAGTTGGCTATGCAGCGCCTCAGGGTCCTGGTCGATGCAGTAATGTCGTTCTCCTCTAGGGGGAGGGATGTTACGTTTGGAGGCAATAAAGGAGATCTCTTTACCAGGTATCACAAACATGCAACACATTTCATACTCCAGTCCACCAGGGGGAGCTATGCTCCTATTTCTTAAGCCACTCTTCACAATTAGGTAAAACTGGTGGTCTTGATAGGAAGTTAGGCAGACAGAAGCTGGCTGAGCTTCACTCAGGCAGCTGCTAGCTGAGCTCTGCTCAGTTAGTGTGTCCTTGACAGGGGTGGGATCCTGTTAGAGGCGTAGACAGAGACACGGAGGTGTGCCTGCCCCACGTGCTGCAGTTCCCAAGAAAGGACACAAACAGAGAACTGTATTGTAGAGGTTGATAAACGAAGTCATAGCAAAAGGAGAGGAAACCAGAAGGAGTTCTGCCCTGCACAGGCAGCCTCTTTCTGAGGTGCAGGATCCGGTAGCCAGAACAACGAGGGAGCAACAGTCCTTTATGCCTTGCTCCAGAGACCAGCAGGACAGCTAATTTCAAGTTACTGATCCGCCCTATACCCAGGAGGCACAGTGGCAACTTGTGGGGGCCGGGGTGTGCTAGAGTCCCTGTAAAAAGCCTCAGGCCACCAGTATATGGGTTTTTCCTAACTATCTGGGGGACAGAGAAAGAGACATAACATCTAGAACATCTACCACAGTTGTGAGGACCTTATG
Organism: Ranitomeya imitator; assembly: GCF_032444005.1. Taxonomy (NCBI): domain Eukaryota; kingdom Metazoa; phylum Chordata; class Amphibia; order Anura; family Dendrobatidae; genus Ranitomeya; species Ranitomeya imitator. The sequence continues at coordinate 789,610,960 of NC_091282.1, read as the reverse complement.
AGAGGCTCAGCAGTAGGGTACTACAATACCCAGGCGCTAGTGGAAGGCTACTGATTTCCACCTGGATAAGGGGACTCTGGATTTGCCTTCAAACCGGCCAGACTCTGCCTGCCCTGTGATCTGGTGTTCTGGACTGTGGATACTGAAGTCTTCAGTAAAGGTAAAAAGACTGCAAACTTGTGTCCTCGTTCCTCTCTGCGCCTCTTGGAGCGCCCCCAGACGCAGGGCCGCTGGTTACTCGGTACCGGTCCTCTGCTGGCTCAGTTCTGGGGATGTCACGGTGGCTGGACCCGGTCCGTGACCCTGCTAAGGGGCGTCCAATAAAAGGTGATACAAGTCTGTCAAGGTTTCGTGACGCCACCTGTGGTATTCGGTCAGGATGACCGATGCTGCTTGGGGTTCACTGGGGTGATGTGATGGCAGCTAGATGGTATACCTTCCCACAGGTGAAGTATGTCCCCAGGGCTTCCCAGTGGTGTAGGTGGATGGTGATGTTGTGAGGTGCAGACAATAACGAGGACACAGGGTTGCAGTCTCTTTACCTCTTTACTGAAGACTTCAGGATCCGCAATCCAAAGCACAGTTAAACAGGGCTGTCTGAGACCGGCCGGTCCGAAGGCACATCCAGAGTTCCCTTTGCAGGTGGAAATCGTTGCCTACCACTAGCGCCTGTGTGTTGTAGTGCTTCCCTGCTGAGCATTCGGGATAGTCCTCACAACTTCTATTCTCGTTCGTTCTAATTCGTTCCAGTTCTTTCTAGTTCTCCATCCCCCAGTATGTTATGGTTAGGACACACCCGTTTGACAGGTAGGCTCGGAGCTCTTCCGCGACCCTAGAGACGCCCCTCTCCACGCGTTGCCCCCTATGTCTGCTTAGGTGATGTAAGGTGGACAGCCAACCTATAATTAACTGTCCTGCGGTATTTGAAGTAAAGCATAAAGTTAGTCACTTCCTCGGTGTTCCAGGCACCGGCTACGCGCCTTAGTGGGATGTTGCCATTCTCCGGGCACGACTCCTACTGGCTCTCCTTTGTGCTTGATCTCGTTTCTCACTGTCCACAATATCCTTCGCTTCGTGTCTCTTTCTTAGGATACCGCCTCGGGTAATGCAGGCGCGGTTCCGTAACGTTCTGTTCTTGTCGCTAGGTACCTGCCAGGTTCCCATGCCTGACAGGGACCACCCTGAATCTTCTCCCTGCAACACCCCCTGCCACGGGATGTTGCCTGAATCCAACCCAGTCAGCTTCTGACTAACTTCCTATCCAACCCCTGGTTTTACCAGTGTGAGGAGTGGCCTAATAAATAAAATCTTTTGCTCCCCCTAGTGGCCGGAGTGTGAAGTGTACTGTGTACTAGTGATACCTGGTCAGAAGAACTCCTTTAGTGCCATCAGACGTACCATCACTCCCCTTAGTGGCAGAGCAATGTTACTGCAATGACCAGGTCTCTGGGGCGCTGCACTCCCCCCGGTTAAATCCAGTACTCCTGGACTGGGAAGAAGAACAACAATACATGTTAGCAAAAGACATACAAAATTTTTAAATGCTTGAAACAAGTAATTAGAACAATGCTTCCCTTTATGGGAGGTGAGGACACTTGAACGTTACAAACAAAAACAAGGTTAAATATTTTAAATAACATTCTGACTATAAATAACTTCTGGCACCCTGCCGGGTATTCTACTAAGTGCAAATTCTGAACAATAATTTAACTTTTCCTTTAAGGGCGTATAGGCTGAACCCACTAAAGGCTTACTATAAAATACTTTAATACAAACTCAACTTTTTCTTTATTTTCTATCTTCACCAATGCAGGACCGCCTAGCTCCTTGGCTGGGCCTAATGTCATTGTCTTTCTATCAGCAACCAACAATCTTCCTATGGTTCTCAGGAGGACTATCTAACCCCTATGGGTCCACTTTCAACTTTTCCTGTCCTCAATCTCTAACAACATTATCAACAGTTTCTAAATCTCAACATTATTACAATTCTTTAACTTTCCTAAGGCAACATTATACTTAAGTGCAACATGTGAACATTCCCTTTAAGAGGGAACCAAGTCTCTTTGAGGTAGTGCAGATTCTCTCTGTCTGCAAGTCCGTTTGAAAGCAAGACCTTCTGTGCTGTGTTCAAAGCAGTCTCTTCACAAAGCCTTCTTTCGTTGTAAAACCAGTAGAGGGCACCTTTAATAGGGTGCGAATTATATACAAAGCAGTTTGTGAATCATTCACCGTCCATGATTCGGCAGTCTTTTAAAACAGTGATGAACAAACAGGCCAAAAACAAGAGGGATCCTGGGTAAACGAAGGGATCCCTAAGAGTTAACCCTGGACGGGTTTTAGCAGCAAGCAACAAGGAGAACAAACAGTTAGATAACTACGTACAAGTTCAGGTCTTCGAGGTTTATTTCTGCGAAGGTTGTAGCTCCGCAGGCAGCAGTGGGCGGGGCCTTCAACCCGGATACCTGCGGCCACCAGGTGTGGTCCCAGGAGCTCCTTCGCTCCAGGCAGGGGTTTGGGTGGCTACTGTTCTGGATCCCGGAACAGCCTGGGTACTAACCACTCCAGAAGCTGATCCCTCAGCTACCACTGTGGTAGTGGTATCCACGGTGCAGGTGGTGGTCTTGAAGATGGTGCATGTTGGAGTAACCACCGTAGTCTTGGTGACAGTGGTTGTCCGGTCGCAAGGGGGCGCCTTGGCTACGGGGGACGGCTTCTCCGACACTTTAGTCTGGTATGTCACGGGGCCTCGCCGCTTGTGGATGTTCAGGGCAAACCACCCCCTTTCCCCAAAGTGCCGGGTGTAGGTAACCTGGTCCACTGGGTAGAGATCCCGGTCCGGGTGTCCCTCTCTGAGATGGGACTCCACATCCCTCCGGTTCATGAAGACCTCTGCATACAGGTCCGGCTCATTGATAAAGCCCCATCCCCCACGGAGCTTGGGGTCCACGATGGTGCCCTGCCTGCGCGGGGCCTGGTAGGTGGTACGATCTTTGTGGGCCCGGTCCTTCACCGCGTGGTCCCGCTGGTAGTGAGCCTCTCACTGGGCCTGGTACTCCCTCTCCGTCTTCTCCCACTGCTGGTCTAGCTGGGCCTGGTATGCTTCCCATCTGAGGGCCTCCACCATCTCCCCTTCCTGTGTCTTCACCCCTGGGAACCCCATGAAGTCGGATCCCGGGTTCACCCAGCGACACACTGTGCGCTCTGCATAGACCTCGCCTGGCATGGTGAGCGGCGAGATCGGGGCCTTTAAGAAGTGCTCCATGCCTGTGGCCCGATCCCATTGCGGAAGGCGCTGGAGCGTATGGGTTCCAGGGAGAGAGGGTGCTGCGACGGGGCCTATCAGCAAGTCCTCCGCTAGCGGGGTGGGGTCGGCGGACTCACCGGCCGGTGTGGCTTCCTCCATCGCAGCTGGCTCCGGTAGCAGCAAAGGAACCGATGACGGGGGGTCCTCTACCAGTGCCTCCTGGCACGAGGCCTTGGTCCCTATCTGCAATTGGAGGAGCTGCTCCATCAGGTCCTCCAGTTCAATCTGCAGGAGACCGGTCACAACCGTGGAGATCTGGCTACTGTGCTCGTCTGGGTAGCTGGGGGAGTCCTCTGCTTCAACCCCGCATTCTGGGTCTGAGCGACTGGCCATGGCGTCCTCCACGTGGGTCACTTCCTGGTCTCTTTCCCGCGCTCTCTGGGCGGTTTCGCTTTCTTTGTCTCCGCAGTCCATTGAGAATCAGGAGGCGGATCTCGGCTGCTGACGGACACGTCCTCAAGGTACAGAAATATTTAGACTGGGCGGCCATTATCTTTCGCGCTCTTCAGCTTGTGTACGCCCACTCCACGCCCTTCTTCTTCTCTTGCCCTCCTCGTGGCACTACAATGGCGGCAATTTTGACGGGGATCTTGCGGCAGATAGCAATGTACAGTCTTTGCAATAAATCACAGTTCAAACACATTTCAATCGCAGTTCCGAGGCACACATGACCTGATTCTTCAGGCTTAAGTAGATCCTGTTCGTGACGCCAAGTTGGAGCGCCCCCAGATGCAGGGCCGTGGGTTACTCAGTATCGGTCCTCTGCTGGCTCAGTTCTGGGGATGTCACGGTGGCTGGACCCAGTCCGTGACCCTACTAAGGGGCGTCCAATAAAAGGTGATAGGAGTCTGTCAAGGTTTCGTGACGCCACCTGTGGTATTCGGTCAGGGTGACCGACGCTGCTCGGGGTTCACTGGGGTGATGTGATGGCAGCTAGATGGTATACCTTCCCACAGGTGAAGTATGTCCCCAGGGCTTCCTAGTGGTGTAGGTGGATGGTGATGGAGTGAGGTGCAGACAATAACGAGGACACAGGGTTGCAGTCTCTTTAACTCTTTACTGAAGACTTCAGGATCCACAATCCAGAGCACAGTTAACAGGGCTGTCTGAGACCGGCCGGTCTGAAGGCAAATCCAGAGTTCCCTTTGCAGGTGGAAATCGTTGCCTACCACTAGCGCCTGTGTGTTGTAGTGCTTCCCTGCTGAGCATTCGGGATAGTCCTCACAACTTCTATTCTCGTTCGCTCTAATTCGTTCCAGTTCTTTCTAGTTCTCCGTCCCCCAGTATGTTATGGCTAGGACGCACCCGTTTGACGGGTAGGCTTGGAGCTCTTCCGGCACCCTAGAGACGCCCCTCTCCATGCGTTGCCCCCTATGTCTGCTTAGGTGATGTAAGGTAGACAGCCAACCTATAATTAACTGTCCTGTGGTATTTGAAGTAAGGCATAAAGTCAGTCACTTCCTCGGTGTTCCAGGCACCGGCTACGCGCCTCAGTAGGATGTTGCCGTTCTCCGGGCACGACTCCTACTGGCTCTCCTTTGTGCTTGATCTCGTTTCTCACTGTCCACAATATCCTTCGCTTCGTGTCTCTTTCTTAGGATACCACCGCGGGTAGTGCAGGCGCGGTTCCGTAACGTTCTGTTCTTGTCGCTAGGTACCTGCCAGGTTCCCACGCCTGACAGGGACCCCCCTGAATCTTCTCCCTGCAACACCCCCTGCCACGGGATGTTGCCTGAATCCAACCCAGTCAGCTTCTGACTAACTTCCTATCCAACCCCTAGTTTTACCAGTGTGAGGAGTGGCCTAAAAAATAAAACCTTTTGCTCCCCCTAGTGGCCGGAGTGTGAAGTGTACTGTGTGCTGGTGATACCTGGTCAGAAGAACTCCTTTAGTGCCATCAGACGTACCATCACTCCCCTTAGTGGCAGAGCAACGTTACTGCAACGACCAGGTCTCTGGGACGTTGCACCTCTCACCATCCACCATCTACACACTGGGAAGCCCTGGGGACACACTTCACCTGTGGGAAGGTATACCATCTAGCTGCCTTAACATCACCCCAGCGGACCCCTAAGCAGCGTCGGTCATCCCGACTGAATACCACAGGTGGCGTCACGAACATTTCCCCTTTAAAGACCTTTCCCTTATTTCAATGGACTTCCCGAGGGCCACGGACCGGGTCAGCCACCGTGACATCTCCCTTGAGAACCGAAGGACCCGGTACCGAGTACCCCACTGCCCACAGGGGCGCTCCAGCTACAGGTTCTACGCTATGGATGGGCTGCACCTCATTGGGGAGGGTGCAGCTGTGCTGGGGGAGAAAATGACTAGAAGGTTGGAGGAGTGTTTAAACTAGGGAATGGGTGGAATGGTATTACTTTTATAGGAGGGGAAGTTAGTGCAACTAGCAACCTGGGCACAAATAAAGAAATTGGGGGTGTCATGGGGGTGGGGTTAGAGCAATTAACCCCTTTACCCCCAAGGGTGGTTTGCACGTTATGGACCGGGCCAATTTTTACAATTAATAATAATAATAATAATAATAATAATTTTTATTTATATAGCGCCAACATATTCCGCAGCGCTTTACAAATTATAGACGGGAATTGTACAGACAATAGACATTACAGCATAACAGAAATATAGTTCAATACAGATACCAGGAGGAGTGAGGGCCCTGCTCGCAAGCTTACAAACTATGAGGAAAAGGGGAGACACGAGAGGTGGATGGTAACAATTGCTTTAGTTATTCGGACCAGCCATAGTGTAAGGCTCAGGTGTTCATGTAAAGCTGCATGAACCAGTTATCTGCCTAAGTATGTAGCAGTACAGAGACAGAGGGCTAATACTGCATAAAGTGTATTCTGACCACTGTCCCTTTATGAGGTTATAACTCTGGAACGCTTCAACGGATCCCAGTGATTCTGACAATGTTTTCTCATGACATATTGTACTTCATGATAGTGGTAAAATTTATTTGATATTACCTGCGTATATTTGTGAAAAAAACGGAAATATGGCGAAAATTTTGAAAATTTCGCAATTTTCCAAATTTGAATTTTTATGCAATTAAATCACAGAGATTTGTCACACAAAATACTTAATAAGTAACATTTCCCACATGTCTACTTTAAATCAGCACAATTTTGGAACCAAAATTTTTTTTTGTTAGGGAGTTATAAGGGTTAAAATTTGATCAGCTATTTCTCATTTTTACAACACCATTTTATTTTAGGGACCACATCTCATTAGAAGTCACTTTGAGGGGTCTATATGATAGAAAATACCCAAGTGTGACACCATTCTAAAAACTGCACCCCTCAAGGTTCTCAAAACCACATTCAAGAAGTTTATTAACCCTTCAGGTGTTTCACAGGAATTTTTGGAATGTTTAAATAAAAATTAACATTTAACTTTTTTTCACAAAAAATTTAGTTCAGCTCCAATTTGTTTTATTTTACCAAGGGTTACAGGAGAAAATGGACCCCAAACCTTGTTGTAAAATTTGTCCTGAGTATGCCGATACCCCATAAGTGGAGGTAAACCACTGTTTGGGCGCATGACAGAGCTTGGAAGTGAAGGAGCGCCATTTGACTTTTTACCCCCTTTGAAAACCCCCACAAGTGACACCATTTTGGAAAGTAGACCCCCTAAGGAACTTATCTAGAGGTGTGGTGAGCACTTTCACCCACCAAGTGCTTCACAGAAGTTTATAATGCAGATCCGTAAAAATAAAAAATCATTTTTTTTTCACAAAAATTATCTTTTCGCCCCCAATTTTTTATTTTCCCAATGGTAAGAGAAGAAATTGGAACCAAAAAGTTGTTGCACAATTTGTCCTGAGTACTCTGATACCCCATATGTGGGGGTAAACCACTGTTTGGGCGCATGGGAGAGCTCGGAAGGGAAGGAGCGCCGTTTGACCTTTCAATGCAAAATTGACAGGAATTGAGATGGGACGCCATGTTGCGTTTGAAGAGCCACTGATGTGCCTAAACATTGAAACCCCCCACAAGTGACACCATTTTGGAAAGTAGACCCCCTAAGGAACTTATATAGAGGTGTGGTGAGCACTTTGACCCACCAAGTGCTTCACAGAAGTTTATAATGCAGAACCGTAAAAATAAAAAATCTTTTTTTTTCACAAAAATTATCTTTTCGCCCCCAATTTTTTATTTTTCCAATGGTAAGAGAAGAAATTGGAACAAAAAGGTTGTTGTACAACTTGTCTTGAGTACGCTGATACCCCATATGTGGGGGTAAACCACTGTTTGGGCGCATGGGAGAGCTCGGCAGGGAAGGAGCGCCGTTTGACTTTTCAATGCAAAATTCACAGGAATTGAGATGAGACGCCATGTTGCGTTTGGAGAGCCACTGATGTGCCTAAACATTGAAACCCCCCACAAGTGACACCATTTTGGAAAGTAGACGCCCTAAGGAACTTATCTAGATGTGTGGTGAGCACTTTGACCCACCAAGACTTTCACAGAAGTTTATAATGCAGAGCCGTAAAAATAAAACAAAAATTTTTTCCCACAAAAATTATTTTTTAGTCCCCAGTTTTGTATTTTCCCGAGGGTAACAGGAGAAACTGGACCCCAAAAGTTGTTGTGCAATTTGTCCTTAGTGCGCTGATACCCCATATGTGGGGGGCAACCACCGTTTGGGCGCATGGGAGGGCTCGGAAGGGAAGGAGCACCATTTGGAATACATACTTAGATGGAATGGTCTGCAGGCGTCACATTGCGTTTGCAATGCCCCTAATGTACCTAAACAGTAGAAACCCCCCCACAAGTGACCCCATATTGGAAACTAGACCCCCCACGAACTTATCTAGATGTGTTGTGAGAACTTTGAGCCCCCAAGTGTTTCACTACAGTTTATAACGCAGAGCCGTGAAAATAAAAATCCTTTTTTTTCCCATAAAAATTATTTTTTAGCCCCCAGTTTTGTATTTTCCCAAGGGTAACAGGAGAAATTGGACCCCAAACGTTGTTGTCCAATTTGTCCTGAGTACGCTGATACCCCATATGTTGGGGTAAACTCCTGTTTGGACACACGGGAGAGCTCGGAAGGGAAGGAACACTGTTTTACTTTTTCAACGCAGAATTGGCTGGAATTGAGATCGGACGCCATGTCGCGTTTGGAGAGCCCCTGATGTGTCTAAACAGTGGAAACCCCCCAATTATAACTGAAACCCTAATCCAAACACACCCCTAACCCTAATTCCAACGGTAACCCTAACCACACCTCTAACCCAGACACACCCCTAACCCTAATCCCAACCCTATTCCCAACCGCAAATGTAATCCAAACCCTAACCCTAACTTTAGCCCCAACCCTAATTGTAGCCTTAAACCTAACTGTAGCCTTAACCCTAACTGTAGCCTTAACCCTAGCCCTAACCCTAGCCCTAACCATAACCCTAGCCCTAACCCTAGCCCTAACCCTAGCCCTAACCCTAGCCCTAGCTCTAACCCTAAACCTAGCCCTAACCCTAGCCCTAACCCTAATGGGAAAATGGAAATAAATACATTTTTTTAATTTTTTAATTTTTCCCTAACTAAGGGGGTGATGAAGGGGGGTTTGATTTACTTTTATAGCGGGTTTTTTAGCGGATTTTTATGATTGGCAGCCGTCACACACTGAAAGACGCTTTTTATTGCAAAAAATATTTTTTGCGTTACCACATTTTGAGAGCTATAATTTTTCCATATTTGAGTCCACAGAATCATGTGAGGTCTTGTTTTTTGCGGGACGAGTTGACGTTTTTATTGGTAACATTTTTGGGCACGTGATATTTTTTGATCACTTTTTATTCCGATTTTTGTGAGGCAGAATTACCAAAAACCAGCTATTCATGAATTTTTTTTGGGGGGGAGGTGTTTATACCGTTCCGCGTTTGGTAAAATTGATAAAGCAGTTTTATTCTTCGGGTCAGTACGATTACAGCGATACCTCATTTATATCATTTTTTTATATTTTGGCGCTTTTATACGATAAAAACTATTTTTTAGAAAAAATAATTATTTTTGCATCGCTTTATTCTGAGGATTATAACTTTTTTATTTTTTTGCTGATGTTGCTGTATGGCAGCTAATTTTTTGCGGGACAAGATGACGCTTTCAGCGGTACCATGGTTATTTATATCCGTCTTTTTGATCGCGTGTTATTCCACTTTTTGTTCGGCGGTATGATAATAAAGCGTTGTTTTTTTGTCTCGTTTTTTTTTTTCTTACGGTGTTTACTGAAGGGGTTAACTAGTGGGACAGTTTTATAGGTCGGGTCGTTCCGGACGCGGCGATACTAAATATGTGTACTTTTATTGTTTTCTTTTTTTAATTAAGATAAAGAAATGTATTTATGGGAATAATATATATATATTTTTTTTCATTATTTCGGATTTTTTTTTTTTTTTTTTTTACACACTTGTACGTTTTTTTTTTTTTTTTACTTTTTTACTTTGTCCCAGGGGGGACAATACAGATGGGTGATCTGCCAGTTTGCACAGCATTCCGACAGATCACCGACCTGTCTCAGAGCGCTGCAGCGTTACCAAGTGCCTGTTCTGAGCAGGCACTTGGTAAGGCACCTCCCTCCCTGCAGGACCCGGATCCGCGGCCATCTTGGATCCGGGACTTGCTGCAGGGAGGAAGGTAGGAGAACCCCGAGCAACGCGATCACATCGCGTTGCTGCGGGGGTCTCAGGGAAACCCGCAGGGAGCCCCCTCCCTGCGCGATGCTTCCCTGCACCGCCGGCACATTGCGATCATGTTTGATCGTGGTGTGCCGGGGGTGGTCCGTGACTGCTCCTGGCACATAGTGCCGGATGTCAGCTGCGATAAGCCGATCGCCTATGACGTACTATTCCGTCCTTGGGAAGTAGGGCCCACCCCACATGGACGGAATAGTACGTCTAGTGGCAGAAAGGGGTTAATAATTGAAGAAAGAATAGAGGTACAGAGAGATGCATAAAGTGCATGTATACTAATGCCAGAAGCCTCGCCAACAAAATGGAAAAATTATAATTAATTTTGTTGGAGCATAGTTATGACATGGTGGGGATATCTGAGACATGGCTGGATGAGAGTCATGACTGGGCTGTTAATCTACAGGGTTATAGTCTATTCAGAAATGATAGTATATAAGCGAAGGGGGGTGTTTATATGTAAAATCATCCTTAAAACCTGTTCTGCGTGATAATATATGTGAATCTAATGAAAATGTCAAAAATAAGTAATTTTATTAAATCAAAATACAGACAAAAAATAGGATGCATCAAGCTACAGAGAGGAAAATAACAAAGGAAACATGCTGATACAGCAGGGAGAAGATGGGACACAAGTACCCAGAGGTAAACAAGCACAGAACTCGACTCAGATACAAACAGTAATGTGTGACCTGCATAGTGAGCAATGGCTTAATAAATAATCACAAGTGCCAGTACATAAATGCCGCCAGGCTCCCATGCCACAATAGCTTAGTCCTGCTTACCCATCATCAATGGTAGTGTCCACACATCTCCCCACTGGCCAATTGACGAGTGTTTCACGAGGCAGCTTTATCAAAAGGGGCTACATTGCGCTGTGTCTCAGAGGTTTAAATAGGCAGACTTAATCCCAATGCCTGCAGCGCACGCGTCCTGGAAACACCGTGCTGGAAATATCAGCTTCCCCCATGGCCGTTGGTACATTGTTCAAATGCGGATGAAAACACAATGAACTGGGACGATATCCTGAGACATAAAAGTACACAAAAAATGGGAGACGTTTATTAGCATACTGAATAGGACCTGTGCACAGTATATACCCTATGGGAATAAACATACTAGAAATAGGAGGAAACCAATATGGCTAAATAGAGCTGTAAGGGGCGCAATAAGTGACAAAAAGAAAGCATTTAGAGAATTAAAGGAAGTAGGTAGTGATGAGGCATTAAATAAATACAGAAAATTAAATAAATTCTGTAAAAAGCAAATCAAGGCAGCAAAGATTGAGACAGAGAGACTCATTGCCAGAGAGAGTAATAATCATCCAAAAGTATTCTTTAACTACGTAAATAGTAAGAAACTAAAAAATGATAGTGTTGGTCCCTTTAAAAATAGTCTGGGTGAAATGGTGGAAGAGGATGAGGAAAAAGCAAATATGCTAAATGACTTTTTTAAACAGTATTTACAGAAGAAAATCCCATGGCAGACAATATGATCAGTGATAACAAAAAAATCCACATTAAATGTCACCTGCTTAACCCAGCAGGAAGTACAGCGGAGTCTAGAAATCACTAAAATTGACAAATCTCCAATACTGCAGGAATTGAGTACAGTCATTGATAGACCATTATTTGTAATCATTAACCCCTTTACTCCCAAGGGTGGATTGCACGTTAATGACTGGGCCAATTTTTACAATTCTGACCACTGTCCCTTAATGAGGTTATAACGCAGGAAAGCTTCAACGGATCCTGGTGATTCTGACAATGTTTTCTCGAGACATATTGTACTTCATGACAGTTGTAAAATTTCTTTGATATTACCTGTGTTTATTTGTGAAAAAAATGAAAATTTGGCAACAATTTAGAAAATTTGGCAAATTTCCATATTTGAATTTTTATGCCCTTAAATCACAGAGATATCAGACAAAACACTTAATAGGTAACATTTCCAACATGTCTACTTTACATAAGCAAAATTTTGGAACCAAAATTTTTTTTGTTAGGGAGTTATAAGGGTTAAAATTTGACCAGCAATGTCTCATTTTTACAGCACCATTTTTTTTCAGGGACCACATCTCATTTGAAGTCATTTTTAGGGGTCTATATGATAGAAAATAACCAATTGTGACACCATTATAAAAACTGCGCCCCTCAAGGTGCTCAAAACCACATTCAAGAAGTTTATTAACCCTTCAGGTGTTTCACAGGAATTTTTGGAATGTTTAAATAGAAATGAACATTTTACTTTTTAAAAAAAAAAATGTAATTCAGCTCCAATTTGTTCTATTTTATCAAGGGTAACAAGAGAAAATGGACCCCAAATGTTGTTGGACAATTTGTCCTAAGTACGCCGATACCCCATATGTGGGGGTAAACCACTATTTGGGCACATGGCAGAGCTCAGAAGGGAAGGAGCGCCATTTGACTTTTCAATGCAAAATTGACTGGAATTGAGATGGGACGCCATGTTGCGTTTGGAGAGCCTCTGATGTGCCTAAACATTGAAACCCCCCACAAGTGACACCATTTTGGGAAGTAGACCCCCTAAGGAACTTATCTAGATGTGTGGTGAGCACTTTGACCCATTAAGTGATTCACAGAAGTTTGTAATGCAGAGCCGTAAAAATAAAAAATCATATTTTTTCACAAAAATGATCTTTTCGCCCCATTTTTCTATTTTGCCAAGGGTAAGAGAAGAAATTGGATGCCAAAAGTTGTTGGACAATTTTTCCTGAGTATGCTGATACCCCATATGTGGGGGTAAAAAACTGTTTGGGCGCAATGGAGAGCTCGGAAAGGAAAGAGCGTCATTTGACTTTTCAATGCAAAATTGACAGGAATTGAGATGGGATGCCATGTTGCGTTTGGAGAGCGACTGATATGCCTTAACATTGAAACCTCCCACAAGTGACACCATTTTGGAAAGTAGACCCCTAAGGAACTCATCTAGATGTGTTGTGAGAGCTTTGAACCCCCAAGTGTTTCACTACAGTTTATAATGCAGAGCCGTGAAAATAATAAAAAAAAATTTGTGTTGTGAGAACTTTGAACCCTCAAGTGTTTCACTACAGTTTATAATGCAGAGTCGTGAAAATAAAAAATCTTTTTTTTCCACAAAAAGTATTTTTTAGCCCCCAGTTTTGTATTTTTCCAAGGGTAACAGTTGAAATTGAACCCCAAAAGTTGTCCAATTTGTCCTGAGTATGCTGATACCCAAAATGTGGGGGGAACCTGTCATGATCCCAATGGCAGGGGATCACAAAAGGACAAGCACAAAAAACAAAACAAGCTCTAGGGTGATGGAAACTGAGCTGACCGCGATCCTCAACCTCAACACACAACTAGCTGTAGCCGGGGAACGTGCCTACGATGATTCTAGACGTCTCGCGCCAGCCGAAGAACTAACTTTCCCTATTAGAAGAAACACAGACCTCTCTTGCCTCCAGAGAAACACCCCACAGAAATAGCAGCCCCCCACATGTAATGACGGTGAAATGAGAGGAAAGAACATACGTAGTTATGAAAACAGATTTAGCAAAATGAGGCCCACTAAAGCTAGATAGCAGAGGATACAAAAGAGAACTGCGCGGTCAGCGAAAAACCCTACAAAAAACCATCCTGAAATTACTTGAACTCATGTTCCAACTCATGGAACATGAAGAGTAATATCAGCCCACTAGAGCAACCAGCAAAAAGGAATCACATATCTGCAAGCTGGACTAAGACAAAAATTAAGCAAAACGTGGAACAGGAAAATCAAAAACTTAGCTTGTCCTGAAGAATACAGAAGCGGGAAGCAGAGGTAACAAGACACACTGATTACATTGATAGCCGGCGAGGAAATGACAAGAAAGCCAGGTTAAATAGGAAACTCCCAAATCCTGATAGAACAGGTGGACACCAGAGACCGCAGAGAACACAAGTCACCCAGTACCATCTGTAACCACCAGAGGGAGCCCAAAAACAGAATCCACAACAGTACCCCCCCCTTGAGGAGGGGTCACCGAACCCTCACGAGAACCACCAGGGCGACCAGGATGAGCCCTATGAAATGCACGGACCAAATCAGCAGCATGAACATCAGAGGCAACCACCCAAGAATTATCCTCCTGACCATAACCCTTCCACTTGACCAAATATTGGAGTTTCCGTCTGGAAACACGAGAATCCAAGATCTTCTCCACAACATACTCCAATTCTCCCTCCACCAGCACCGGAGCAGGAGGCTCAAACGAAGGAACAACAGGTACCTCATACTTCCGCAACAACGACCGATGGAACACATTATGAATAGCAAACGATGCCGGGAGATCCAAACGAAACGACACAGGGTTAAGAATTTCCAAGATCCTATAGGGACCGATGAACCGAGGCTTGAACTTAGGAGAAGAGACCTTCATAGGAACAAAACGAGAAGACAACCACACCAAGTCCCCAACACAAAGTCGAGGACCCACGCGGCGACGGCGATTAGCAAACTGCTGAGCCCTCTCCTGGGACAACTTCAAATTGTCCACCACATGACTCCAAATCTGATGCAACCTATCCACCACCATGTCCACTCCAGGACAATCAGAAGGCTCCACCTGACCAGAGGAAAAACGAGGATGAAACCCCGAATTACAAAAGAAAGGAGAAACCAAGGTAGCAGAACTAGCCCGATTATTAAGGGCAAATTCGGCAAGCGGCAAAAAGGTAACCCAGTCATCTTGATCAGCAGAAACAAAACACCTCAAATAAGTTTCCAAGGTCTGATTAGTTCGTTCCTTCTGGCCATTCGTCTGAGGATGGAATGCAGACGAAAAGGACAAATCAATGCCCATCTTAGCACAGAACGTCCGCCAAAATCTAGACACAAACTGGGATCCCCTGTCAGAAACGATGTTCTCCGGAATCCCATGCAAACGAACCATGTTCTGAAAAAACAGAGGGACCAACTCAGAGGAGGAAGGCAACTTAGGCAAGGGTACCAGATGAACCATCTTAGAAAAGCGGTCACACACAACCCAGATGACGGACATTTTTTGAGAGACAGGGAGATCCGAAATAAAGTCCATGGAAATGTGCGTCCAAGGCCTCTTCGGAATAGGCAAAGGTGACAACAATCCACTGGCCCGAGAACAGCAAGGCTTAGCCCGAGCGCAAACTTCACAAGTAGTGTTGAGCATTCCGATACCGCAAGTATCGGGTATCGGCCGATATTTGCGGTATCGGAATTCCGATACTGAATTCCGATACTTCCCGCGTATCGGATACCGGAATCGGAAGTTCCCAGAATTCAAATTGAACGCAGCAGCCAATGAGGAATGAATGAAAGTGTGGGCACATCCTGTTTAGCATGGTGGGCATGTAAGTACTGGCAAGGCTTGGATTGGCTGCTGAAATGATGTCACTCTGCACTATAAAAAAGCGCTGCCGCCATTTTGCGCTCACTCTGCTGTGATTTCAGTTAGGGACAGGACGCTGTGTTCTAACTGAGGGCCAGTTGAGCTAGCTAATTGCTTTATTTTCCTTTCCAAAGGCTAATTTAGCAAAACGCTGTGTGTTCTTCACTGTTCACCTTGCTCTTGCCTTGCAGCGCTGTTTTAACAGCGTTCTGCAAGGTCTCTGTGTGTGTGTGTGTGTGTGTGCAGCTCACTCTGTAGTCTGTGTGCAGCCATATACCCGGTTGTATTCAGCTCAGGGGGGGTTCACACTGCCTCACACAGTTGTTCTTTTTTGCTCTTAGTGCAGCCTGCTGCACATTTTTTCTCAAATTTCCTATTAGTGTTTTTCCACCAGTCTCCAGCTCTATTGTGGAAAAACACTACATAGGATAACCTAGAGGGGGGTTTTTGGGCCTTGCAGCGCCGTTTACGGCTGTCTGCACGGTCTCCGTGTGAGCCCAGCTCGCCCTGTAGTCTGTGTGCAGCCATAGCCGGTTGGATTCAGCTCAGGGTTCGTTACTGGCTCATACCTTGAGAAAAATTTTCCTTTTTTTCAAATAGTGCAGCCTGTTTAAAATTTGAAAAAAAAAATTCCTATTAGTGTCTTTCCACTCGTATCCAGCTAAATAGTGGAAAAACACTATATAGGATAACCTAGAGGAGGGTTTTTTGGCCTTGCAGCGCCGTTTACGGCTGTCTGCACGGTCTCCGTGTGAGCCCAGCTCGCCCTGTAGTCTGTGTGCAGCCATAGCCGGTTGGATTCAGCTCAGGGTTCGTTACTGGCTCATACCTTGAGAAAAATTTTCCTTTTTTTCAAATAGTGCAGCCTGTTTAAAATTTGAAAAAAAAAATTCCTATTAGTGTCTTTCCACTCGTATCCAGCTAAATAGTGGAAAAACACTATATAGGATAACCTAGAGGAGGGTTTTTTGGCCTTGCAGCGCCGTTTACGGCTGTCTGCACGGTCTCCGTGTGAGCCCAGCTCGCCCTGTAGTCTGTGTGCAGCCATAGCCGGTTGGATTCAGCTCAGGGTGCGTTACTGCCTCATACCTTGAAAAACAATTTCCTTTTTTTCAAATAGTGCAGCCAGTTTAAAATTTGAAAAAAAAAATTCCTATTAGTGTCTTTCCACTTGTATCCAGCTAAATAGTGGAAAAACACTATATAGGATAACCTAGAGGAGGGTTTCTTGGCCTTGCAGCGCCGTTTACGGCTGTCTGCACGGTCTCCGTGTGATTTAAACTAGCTCTGTAGCCCGATCTGCACCAAAAAAAAGGTTAAGTTCACCAAACACAACTTACACTTGTGTAGGCCACATTTGAAAAATAATAAAGTTTAGTCCACAATTTACAACATTAGTGTTTCTTACACCTGTTAGGAGGAGCATTACAGGAATAAGCACACTAAGGCCTTAGTACTTTTCTGCTTATCTTTATCTGTCAACCAAGATGAAGAGGGCAGGGAGTAAGGCACGTGGGCGTGGGCGCGGAGCAGGGAGAGGAGCAGGGAGAGGACGTGGTGATTCTGTGCCTGCTGCGGGCGCCGGTGACTCGTCGTCACTCAGTTTCAGCAGGGAACAGTCCTTCATGCGCAGCTTTGTCGGAGAGCGCCGTGCACCGCTGCTGCGTGAAGACCAAATTGAAGCCGTTGTCGGGTGGATGGCAGCTAACGCCTCGGCATCGACTTCAGTTAGTGCCACATCCTCTCAGGCACAGAGCACTGGAGAGCAGCCATCTGTCTCTTCACCACCTGCCAAATTGGCCAGGCAGTCAGAGAGCCCAGGACAGGAGCCGTCTCTACTTCTGTTCTCTGAATCTCTTGGCTTGGAAACAGGGGGCCAGCCAAGCAGCATTGGAGAAATGGAAGAAGAGGCAGTGTGCAGTGATGCCCAACACCTTTTTCTCTCTGACTCTGAAGAGGCAGGTGGGCCAGTGCCTCCGGTGACCACAGCGCAGTACGCATCTGATGATGAAACTCAGGTGCCGCTTTCTCGTGCGTACTGTGCTGCTGAGACTACCCAGGAGGAGCAGTTGGTGGCAGAGGGTAGTGGAGATGATGAGGTCCTTGACCCATCGTGGCGTGAGGAACAGGAAGGTGGTGGGAGCAGCTCAGAGGAAGAGCTTCCTCTTACGGGCCAAAGAGGGAGAGGGAGGGGGAAGACTGCGGAGCCTGTAGCCTCCACTTTGGCACCCGTTAGGAGCCTGTCTCTTTCCAAAGCCAAAAAGGGCGCTCCCAAGACTTGCAGTGCCTGGTCCTTTTTTGACACAGTTGCAGATGACATTTGTTTTGTCAAATGCAAGCTGTGTCATCATAAAGTAAAAAGAGGGAAAAATGTCAGCAACCTCAATACCACAAATATGTGGAAACATGTGCGGACCAGGCACGCGGTGGAGTTACAGAAACACACTGAAGATGTAGGCCAACCAACAGCGGCAGCTACCACCTCTTCAGCTCGTGTTGCCTCTTCCTCCAGCTCACGCACAGCTGGTTTGGCTTCCTCCCAGAGACCTTGTGTAATTCCACCCACAGCACCACCTTCCCAGTCATCCTCACACTCCCAGTCTACTCTACAGCCATCGGTAGTACAGGCATGGGAGAAAAGGCGGGCATTCTCGGCCAACCACCCCCGAGCACAGGCTCTGAATGCAGGCATTGCCAAACTGTTGTCCCTGGAAATGCTCTCGTTCAGGCTGGTGGAGACTGACAGCTTCCGTGACTTGATGGCATTGGCAGTCCCACAGTACAAGGTGCCCAGCCGCTTTTACTTCAGCAGGCAGGCTGTCCCTGCCCTGCACAGGCATGTTGAGGCAAACATAAAACATGCGCTACTGAACGCCGTCAGTAGCAAGGTCCACCTCACCACCGATGCGTGGACCAGTCAGCATGGACAGGGGCGATATGTTTCCCTCACTGCCCATTGGGTTAATGTTGTTGAGCCAGGTACAGATCGTGCGAGTGGCGCAGGACGTGTCCTGCCCACTCCAAGGATTGCAGGAATCCAGTCTGTACGCATCGACTCCTCCTCTTACACCAGTTCCTCTGATTCCTCTCTGCAGGATCCGTCACAGTCCACCCCCACATGGACCCGTGAACGTTTACCTATGACCGACATGAGCACAGCCGTGGCCAAACGTCAGCAGGCCGTCTTGAAACTAGTTTCATTGGGGCATCGAAGCCACACAGCGCAGGAGCTCTGGAATGCCATAAAGCAGGAGAGCGATGTGTGGTTACTGCCAGCGAATCTCCAGCCAGGCATGGTAGTGTGTGACAATGGCCGAAATCTGGTGGCAGCTTTGGCCCTTGGCAACCTCACTCACATCCCATGTCTGGCACATGTGCTCAATTTGGTTGTGCAGAGTTTTCTGAGGGACTATCCGGATCTTGATGCCCTGCTGCACAAGGTCCGCCTAGAGTGTGCTCACTTGCGGCGTTCCAGCTTGGCCAGATCCCGCATTGCTGCTCTGCAGCGCCGATTCCGCCTTCCGGAACACCGCATCATATGTGACCTACCTACCCGGTGGAATTCCACGTTACATATGTTGGAGCGGTTGTGTGAGCAGCAGCAAGCAGTTATGGAGTACCAGCTGCATCAGGCGCAAAGAAGTCGCAGTCAGCGCCGATCAGACTTCACAACCACAGAGTGGGCCACTATGAAGGACGTCTGCCAGGTTTTGCGTCCTTTTGATTATTCCACGCGGATGGCAAGTGCAGATGATGCACTAGTCAGCATGACTGTCCCCCTTATCTGCCTGCTTCAGCAAACTTTGCAAGGGTTAAGGGATGATGTGGTGGAAGAGGTGGAGGATGAGGAGTCACCTTTTCCATCAGCTTCTGGAGAGTCAGCGCCACGTGGTTCCTCACAAAGGGGTACGCAGGGGCCAATTTGTGAGGAGGATGAGGAGGAGTCAATGGAGGAGGAAGAGCTCCGTCCAGAGGAGGGAGCGACACAATTGTCCAGTGGTCAGTGTGTACAGCGAGGGTGGGGTGATGACGAGCGGGCAGAGATCATGTCTCAAGCAGGGGACAGCGTTTCTGGGCCGGTTGGCACTCTGCAGCACATGGTGGATTTCATGCTGCAGTGCCTGAGAAACGACCGCCGCATCGACCACATTCTCAACATGCCTGATTATTGGGTGTTCACCCTCCTCGATCCTCGCTACCGGGACAACGTCCAAAACCTCATCCCTGCGTTGACCCGGGAGCGTAAATTGCGGGAGTACCACGACACACTGGTGAATTCCATCATCTTCTCCTGTCCAACTGAGAGGAGTGCTGCTAGTGCTTTACAAAGCAGCTCAGTGCGTCGAGGCAGTGGGGGAGGCTCTGCCCAAAGAGGGAGCAGAAGCAGTGCCTCTGCCCAAGGCAAGCCCAGTATGGCACAACTCTGGCACACTTTTGTGTGCCCGCCCCAAATGTCTACACCATCACCGGCGGCTCCAGTCAGCAGGAGGCAACGGTTCCGTCAGATGGTGACAGACTACATGGCTTGCCCTCTTACTGTACTCCCAGACGGCTCTTCCCCGTTCAAGTTTTGGGTCTCTAAGCTGGATACATGGCCAGAGCTAAGCCAGTATGCATTGGAGGTGCTGGCTTGCCCTGCGGCTAGTGTCTTATCGGAACGTGTCTTTAGTGCCGCAGGTGGTGTACTAACAGACCGTCGCATGCGACTATCCTCCGATAACGTTGACCGGCTTACTTTCCTGAAAATGAACCAGGCCTGGATCTCGCAGGAATTTGCCACTCCTCTGCCTGATTAAGTAATTGGGTGTCATCCAGGTCTCCTGCTGTGTTCATCTTTCTACCACCTGAACTGCTATTCCTGGGCTCCAACACCGCCAGTTGCGGCTCAGAAGTGCAGGCTGCACAGTAAAAACATACGACCCAGTGTTATTGGGTTTCAGTAACGTCAGCTGATCCCCAGCTGTGTAGCCGGCAATGTGTCCTGCGACCGCCACGCTGGCACAACAACCTAAATGTAAGGGAACCTGTTCCCCCCCCCCCCCCGTCGTTTGTTACTGAAAGAGCCATCTTGTGCAGCAGTAATGCTGCACAAAGAAAAGGTAGCTCTTTTTTTTTAGCTCTTTGCACACGCAGAACTTAACACTTATAAAATGTGTTCACTGATACCGTTATACCGTCCCGGAGCTGGGACTTTCCTTCGTAATGTGACGCAGCACAGCCGTCATTCCTACCCCCTTGGTGCCATGCGCTGCCTCCTCAGCGTTGTTTTAAGCTGTCACGGAGCCTGCGCTGTTCTGTTATCCCTTGGGCATGCCCTATTTGCGCTGCCTGTCTTCTGACATAATTTGGTGTCAGGCTGGCTGCGCCTGTGCGGCCGCGGTGCCCGAGATCCCGCCTCGCAGTGTCTTCTGATTGAGTCACACTGCGGGCCTGGGATCCATGGGCATGCGCAGTGCATATCTTCCCCTCGGGCTCTCGCTCATTTCCCTCCGCCTTCTTTAGACTGTGCGCCGTCAGCTGATCCCTAGCATGCCACGGCCGTGACACCGCACAGTCTGAAGAAGAGGGAAGGAGGGGAGTGAGAGTCGAGGTTATGCACTGTGCATGCCCATGGTTCCAAGGCCCGCAGTGGGATTACGTTAGATGAGACTGCGAGGTGGGATCTGGAGCAGCGTGGACGCACAGGCACTGACAGCCTGACACCAAATTATGTCAGAAGACAGGCAGCGCTAATTGGGCATGGCCAAGGGCTAACAGAACAGCGCAGGCTCCGTGGCAGCTTAAAACAACGCTGAGGAGGCAGCGCACGGCATCAAGGGGATAGGAATGACAGCTGTGCTGTGTCCCATTACGAAGGAAATTCGCACCTCCGGAACGGTTTAACGGTATAAAGGGACACATTTTTAGTGTTTACTTCGGTGTTTGCAAGGAGCATAATTAAAAGAGCAACCTTTTCCTTTTGCATCCTTAGTGCTGCACAACATGGCTCTTTCAGCTACAAACGTCTTGGGGGGGGGGGTTAAAGGTTTCCATTCAACTTGCTCCAATCAGGCTTCGGCCTACACTCTGTTCCTCTGCTCCTCCTGCTGTCCCTGGGCTCTAACACCGCCAGTTGGTGCCTGGAAGTGCTGTGTGCACAGTCAACAGTCGCTCCTCTGTTATTGGGGTTCAGTAACGTCAGCTGATCCCCAGCTGTGTGTGCGGCAATACCTCCAATCTGCTCCTCCTGCTGTCCCTGGGCTCTAACACCGCCAGTTGGTGCCTGGAAGTGCTGTGTGCACAGTCAACAGTCGCTCCTCTGTTATTGGGGTTCAGTAACGTCAGC
This sequence comes from Ranitomeya imitator, assembly GCF_032444005.1. Taxonomy (NCBI): domain Eukaryota; kingdom Metazoa; phylum Chordata; class Amphibia; order Anura; family Dendrobatidae; genus Ranitomeya; species Ranitomeya imitator. Next base: position 789,589,233 of record NC_091282.1, on the reverse strand, counting down.
TGATCCCCAGCTGTGTATCCGGCAACGTGTCATGCGACCGCCACGCTGGCACAACTAAAATGTAAGGGGACCTGTCCCCCCCCCCCCCTAGGCGTTTGTTACTGAAAGAGCCACCATGTGCAGCACTAATACTGCACAAGGGAAAGGTCGCTCTTGAAATTATGCTCCTTGCAAACGCTGAACTACACACTCATGTAATGTGTCCCCTCACACCGTCCAACCGTCCCGGAGGTGGGACTTTCCTTTGTAATGTGACGCAGCACAGCCGTCATTGCTACCCCCTTGGCACCGTGCGCTGCCTCCTTAGCGTTGTTTGATTCCGTCATGGACCCTGCGCTGTTATGTTATCCCTTGGCCATGCACAGTTTGCGCTGCCCGTCCTCTGACATCATTTGTTGTCGTCCTGGCTGCGCCTGTGCGTCCACGCTGCCCGAAATCACACCTCGCAGTGTCGTCTAATGTGATCCCACAGTGGGCCTGGTATCCATGGCCATGCGCAGTGCATATACTAGCCTCTCACTCCCCTTCTTCACGCTTCTTCAGACTAGGCGGCGTCAGCTGATCCCTAATAGCATGCCACGGCCGTGACGCCGCACAGTCTGAAGAAGCAGGAAGGAGGTGAGTGAGAGGCGATGATATGCACTGCGCATGCCCATGGATCCCTGGCCCGCAGTGGGACTACATTAGATGACACTGCAAGGTTGGATCTCGGGCAGCTTGGACGCACAGGCACTGCCAGCCTGACACCTACATGATGTCAGAAGACGGGCACCGCTAACTGTGCATGGCCAAGGGATAACATTACAGTGCGGGCTCCGTGACAGAACCAAACAACGTTGAGGAGGTGGTGCCCGGCACCAAGGGGGTTGGAATGACGGCTGTGCTGTGTCACATTACAAAGGAAAGTCCCACTTCCGGGATGGTTTGACGGTGTGAGGGGACACATTATATGAGTGTGTACTTCAGCGTTTGCAAGGAGCATAATTTTCGGAGCCACCATTTTCCATGTGCAGTATTACTGCTGTACAAGATGGCTCTTTCAGCAACAAATGCCTGGGGGGGGGGGTTAAAGGTTCCCTTTCAACTTGCTCCACTGCAGGCTTCGGCCTACACTCTGCTCCTCTTTGATTCCCTGGGTTTCAACACTGTCAGTTGCCACCTGGAAGTGTTGTCTACACAGAAAAAAACACTAGGTGATGTGTCAGTGGGGTTCAGCACCGCCAGCTGCTCCCCTGCTGTGTAGTCGGCAACGTGTCCAGCACAAGCCACGCTGGCACAACAGAACAAAAGCTGCCACCAGTGCAGGCTTCGGCCTACACTCTGCTCCTCTCCTCCTCCTGCTGAACCTGGGCTCAAACACCGCTAGTTTTTGCCCGGAAGTGCTAGCTGCACAGAGAAAAACACCAGCCAATGTGTTAGTGGGGTTCAGCAACGCCAGCTGTTCCCCTGCTGTGTAGCCGGCAACGTGACCTGCAAACGCCATGCAGGCACAGGAACTGAAATTAAAAGGGAACCTGGCCCCACCCCCCCAGGTGTTTCTATGTATAACAGCCACCTAGTACAGCAGTACTGCTGCATTTGTACAAGGTGGCTGACTTTTTCTCCTTGCCCACGTGGAACTCAACACGTACAAAATGTGTCTCATTGAGACCATTCCACTGTCCCTGAGGTGTGACTTTCCTTTGTAATGATACGCAGCACCCCCCTTGGTAGCGTTTCCCGTCTTTTGTCATCATGGTTAGCTGGCTGCGCCTGTGCATCCGCCCTGCTAGAAACAACGCCCCTCGTTGTCATATTTATTTTGTCAGCGAGGGTGTGGTTTATGGGCACGAGCAGTGCATATGTTCGCCTGTCTTAACTCATCTCCTTCCGCCTTCTTCAGACTGTGCGGCCTCCTGGCCGTGGTAGGCGATAAGGGATCAGCTGAGGCCGCCCAGTCTGGAGCAGGTGTAAGGACATGTGTAAGCGGCAAACCTATTTACTGCACAAGGCCACGAATCCCAGCCACGCAGTGTGATTTTTTGAAAACACACTGTGGGTCTGGGATTCATGTCCATCGCTAACCGCAACGGCCGACATGAAATGAGGTCAGAAGACAGGAAGCGCTCACAGCGCATGGCCAAGGGATCACAATAGCGCAGACTCCTGTACAGCAAATAACAACGCTCAGGAATCTGCGCCCAGTACCTAGGTGCAAATTTTGACACCTGTGCTGCGTCTCGTTAAAAAGACAAGTCACGCCTCCACAACTGTTTGACAGTATAATGGGCTAAATAGTGTACGTGTTTTAGTCAGCGTGTGCAAGGAGCAAAACAAATAGAGCAACCTTTTACTTGTGCAGCATTAATGCTGCACAAGGTGTGGCTCTTGTACCTTGCAACACCTGAGGGGGGGGTTAAAGGTAACCTTTGAAATTGGTTCAACTAGGCTTCGGCCTACACTCTGCTCCTCTACTCCTCCTGCTGACCCTGGGCTCAAACACCGCTAGTTTTTGCCCGGAAATGCTAGCTGCACAGAGAAAAACACCAGCCAATGTGTTAGTGGGTTTCAGCACCGCCAGCTGTTCCCCTGCTGTGTAGTCGGCAACGTGTCCAGCACAAGCCACGCTGGCACAACAGAACAAAAGCTGCCACCAGTGCAGGCTTCGGCCTACACTTTGCTCCTCTCCTCCTCCTGCTGACCCTGGGCTCAAACAACGCCAGTTTCTGCCCGGACATGCTAGCTGCACAGAGAAAAACACCAGCCAATGTGTTAGTGGGGTTCAGCACCGCCTGCTGTTCCCCCGCTGTGTAGCCGGCATCGTGTCCAGCACAAGCCACGCTGGCACAACCGACCAAAAGCTGCCACCAGTGCAGGCTTCGGCCTACACTTTGCTCCTCTCCTCCTCCTCCTGCTGACCCTGGGCTCTAACACCGCTAGTTTTTGCCCGGACATGCAATCTGCACAGAGAAAAACACCAGTCAATGTGTCAGTGGGGTTCAGCAACGCCAGCTGTTCCCCTGCTGTGTAGCTTGCAACGTGACCTGCAAACGCCACGCAGGCACATGAACTGAAATTGAAGGGAGCCTGCCCCCCACCCACAGGTGTTTCTACGTATATCAGCCACCTTGTACAGCAGTACTGCTGCATTTGTACAAGGTGGCTGACTTTTTCTCCTTGCCCACGTGGAACTCAACACGTACAAAATGTGTCTCATTAGAGACCATTACAATGTCCCTGAGGTGTGACTTTCCTTTGTAATGACACGCAGCACCACCCTTGTTAGCGCTGCCCGTCTTTTGACATCATTGGTTAGCTGGCTGCGCCTGTGCATCTCCCCTGCTCGAAACAACGGCCCTCGGTGTCTTATTTTTTTGGACAGCGAGGGTGTGATTGATGGGCATGTGCAGTGCATATGTTTGCCTGTGTTCACTCATCTCCTTCCGCCTTCTTCAGACTGTGCGGCCTCCTGGCCGTGGTAGGCGATAAGGGATCAGCTGAGGCCGCCCAGTCTGGAGCAGGTGTAAGGACATGTGTAAGCGGCAAACCTATTTACTGCACAAGGCCACGAATCCCAGCCACGCAGTGTGATTTTTTGAAAACACACTGTGGGTCTGGGATTCATGTCCATCGCTAACCGCAACGGCCGACATGAAATGAGGTCAGAAGACAGGAAGCGCTCACAGCGCATGGCCAAGGGATCACAATAGCGCAGACTCCTGTACAGCAAATAACAACGCTCAGGAATCTGCGCCCAGTACCTAGGTGCAAATTTTGACACCTGTGCTGCGTCTCGTTAAAAAGACAAGTCACGCCTCCACAACTGTTTGACAGTATAATGGGCTAAATAGTGTACGTGTTTTAGTCAGCGTGTGCAAGGAGCAAAACAAATAGAGCAACCTTTCACTTGTGCAGCATTAATGCTGCACAAGGTGTGGCTCTTGTACCTTGCAACACCTGAGGGGGGGGTTAAAGGTAACCTTTGAAATTGGTTCAACTAGGCTTCGGCCTACACTCTGCTCCTCTACTCCTCCTGCTGACCCTGGGCTCAAACACCGCTAGTTTTTGCCCGGAAATGCTAGCTGCACAGAGAAAAACACCAGCCAATGTGTTAGTGGGGTTCAGCACCGCCAGCTGTTCCCCCGCTGTGTAGCCGGCATCGTGTCCAGCACAAGCCACGCTGGCACAACCGACCAAAAGCTGCCACCAGTGCAGGCTTCGGCCTACACTTTGCTCCTCTCCTCCTCCTCCTGCTGACCCTGGGCTCTAACACCGCTAGTTTTTGCCCAGACATGCAATCTGCACAGAGAAAAACACCAGTCAATGTGTCAGTGGGGTTCAGCAACGCCAGCTGTTCCCCTGCTGTGTAGCTTGCAACGTGACCTGCAAATGCCACGCAGGCACATGAACTGAAATTGAAGGGAGCCTGCCCCCCACCCCCCCAGGTGTTTCTATGTATAACAGCCACCTTGTACAGCAGTACTGCTGCATTTGTACAAGGTGGCTGACTTTTTCTCCTTGCACACGTGGAACTCAACAAGTACAAAATGTGTCTCATTACAGACCATTACAATGTCCCTGAGGTGTGACTTTCCTTTTTAATGACACGCAGCACCCCCATTGTTAGCGCTGCCCGTCTCCTGACATCATTGGTTGGCTGGCTGTGCCTGTGCGTCCCCCCTGCCCGACACAACGCCCCCCGTTGTCTCATATATTTTGACTGCGAGGGTGTGATTGATGGGCACGAGCAGTGCATATGTTCCCCTGTTTTCACTCCCCTCCTTCCGCCTTCTTCTGACTGTGCGGCCTCATGGCCGCGGCATGCGATAAGGGATCAGCTGAGGCCGCCCAGTCTGAAGCAGGTGTAAGGACATGTGTGAGCGGCGAACATATTTACTGCACAAGGCCACGAATCCCAGCACCGCAGTGTGACTTTAGGAAAAGCCACTGTGGGTCTGGGATTTATGGCCATCGTTAACCGCAGCGGCCAACATGAAATGAGGTCATGAGACGGCCTGCACTAACAGGGTATTGCCAAGGGATAACACAAGAGCGCAGTTTCCTGTACTGCAAATAACAACGGTAAGGAATCTGCGCACAGCACCTAGGTGTAAATTTGTACACCTGTGCTGCGTCTCCTTAAAAAGACTAGTAGTCACGCCTCCACTACTGTTTGACAGTATAATGGGCTAAATAGTGTACGTGTTTAATTCAGCGTGTGCAAGGAGCAAAATTAAATAGAGCAACCTTTGACTTGTGCATCATTAATGCTGTTCAAGGTGTGGCTCTTGTACCTTGCAACACCTGAGGGGGGGGGGGTTAAAGGTAACCTTTGAAATTGGTTCAACTAGGCTTCGGCCTACACTCTGCTACTCTACTCCTCCTGCTGACCCTGGGCTCAAACACCGCTAGTTTTTGCCCGGAACGGCTAGCTGCACAGAGAAAAACACCAGCCAATGTGTTAGTGGGGTTCAGCAACGCCAGCTGTTCCCCTGCTGTGTAGTCGGCAACGTGTCCAGCACAAGCCACGCTGGCACAACAGAACAAAAGCTGCCACCAGTGCAGGCTTCGGCCTACACTTTGCTCCTCTCCTCCTCCTGCTGACCCTGGGCTCAAACAACGCCAGTTTCTGCCCGGACATGCTAGCTGCACAGAGAAAAACACCAGCCAATGTGTTAGTGGGGTTCAGCACCGCCAGCTGTTCCCCTGCTGTGTAGCTGGCAACGTGTCCTGCAAACGCCACGCAGGCACATGAACTGAAATTGAAGGGAGCCTGCCCCCCACCCCCCCAGGTGTTTCTATGTATAACAGCCACCTTGTACAGCAGTACTGCTGCATTTGTACAAGGTGGCTGACTTTTTCTCCTTGCACACGTGGAACTCAACAAGTACAAAATGTGTCTCATTACAGACCATTACAATGTCCCTGAGGTGTGACTTTCCTTTTTAATGACACGCAGCACCCCCATTGTTAGCGCTGCCCGTCTCCTGACATCATTGGTTGGCTGGCTGTGCCTGTGCGTCCCCCTGCCCGACACAACGCCCCCCGTTGTCTCATATATTTTGACTGCGAGGGTGTGATTGATGGGCACGAGCAGTGCATATGTTCCACTGTCTTCACTCCCCTCCTTCCGCCTTCTTCTGACTGTGCGGCCTCATGGCCGCGGCATGCGATAAGGGATCAGCTGAGGCCGCCCAGTCTGAAGCAGGTGTAAGGACATGTGTGAGCGGCGAACATATTTACTGCACAAGGCCACGAATCCCAGCACCGCAGTGTGACTTTAGGAAAAGCCACTGTGGGTCTGGGATTTATGGCCATCGTTAACCGCAGCGGCCAACATGAAATGAGGTCATGAGACGGCCTGCACTAACAGGGTATTGCCAAGGGATAACACAAGAGCGCAGTTTCCTGTACTGCAAATAACAACGGTAAGGAATCTGCGCACAGCACCTAGGTGTAAATTTGTACACCTGTGCTGCGTCTCCTTAAAAAGACTAGTAGTCACGCCTCCACTACTGTTTGACAGTATAATGGGCTAAATAGTGTACGTGTTTAATTCAGCGTGTGCAAGGAGCAAAATTAAATAGAGCAACCTTTGACTTGTGCATCATTAATGCTGTTCAAGGTGTGGCTCTTGTACCTTGCAACACCTGAGGGGGGGGGGTTAAAGGTAACCTTTGAAATTGGTTCAACTAGGCTTCGGCCTACACTCTGCTACTCTACTCCTCCTGCTGACCCTGGGCTCAAACACCGCTAGTTTTTGCCCGGAACGGCTAGCTGCACAGAGAAAAACACCAGCCAATGTGTTAGTGGGGTTCAGCAACGCCAGCTGTTCCCCTGCTGTGTAGTCGGCAACGTGTCCAGCACAAGCCACGCTGGCACAACAGAACAAAAGCTGCCACCAGTGCAGGCTTCGGCCTACACTTTGCTCCTCTCCTCCTCCTGCTGACCCTGGGCTCAAACAACGCCAGTTTCTGCCCGGACATGCTAGCTGCACAGAGAAAAACACCAGCCAATGTGTTAGTGGGGTTCAGCACCGCCAGCTGTTCCTCTGCTGTGTAGTCGGCATCGTGTCCAGCACAAGCCACGCTGGCACAACTGACCAAAAGCTGCCACCAGTGCATGCTTCGGCCTACACTTTGCTCCTCTCCTCCTCCTGCTGACCCTGGGCTCAAACAACGCCAGTTTCTGCCCGGACATGCTAGCTGCACAGAGAAAAACACCAGCCAATGTGTTAGTGGGGTTCAGCACCGCCAGCTGTTCCCCTGCTGTGTAGCTGGCAACGTGTCCTGCAAACGCCACGCAGGCACATGAACTGAAATTGAAGGGAGCCTGCCCCCCACCCCCCCAGGTGTTTCTATGTATAACAGCCACCTTGTACAGCAGTACTGCTGCATTTGTACAAGGTGGCTGACTTTTTCTCCTTGCACACGTGGAACTCAACAAGTACAAAATGTGTCTCATTACAGACCATTACAATGTCCCTGAGGTGTGACTTTCCTTTTTAATGACACGCAGCACCCCCATTGTTAGCGCTGCCCGTCTCCTGACATCATTGGTTGGCTGGCTGTGCCTGTGCGTCCCCCTGCCCGACACAACGCCCCCCGTTGTCTCATATATTTTGACTGCGAGGGTGTGATTGATGGGCACGAGCAGTGCATATGTTCCCCTGTCTTCACTCCCCTCCTTCCGCCTTCTTCTGACTGTGCGGCCTCATGGCCGCGGCATGCGATAAGGGATCAGCTGAGGCCGCCCAGTCTGAAGCAGGTGTAAGGACATGTGTGAGCGGCGAACATATTTACTGCACAAGGCCACGAATCCCAGCACCGCAGTGTGACTTTAGGAAAAGCCACTGTGGGTCTGGGATTTATGGCCATCGTTAACCGCAGCGGCCAACATGAAATGAGGTCATGAGACGGCCTGCACTAACAGGGTATTGCCAAGGGATAACACAAGAGCGCAGTTTCCTGTACTGCAAATAACAACGGTAAGGAATCTGCGCACAGCACCTAGGTGTAAATTTGTACACCTGTGCTGCGTCTCCTTAAAAAGACTAGTAGTCACGCCTCCACTACTGTTTGACAGTATAATGGGCTAAATAGTGTACGTGTTTAATTCAGCGTGTGCAAGGAGCAAAATTAAATAGAGCAACCTTTGACTTGTGCATCATTAATGCTGTTCAAGGTGTGGCTCTTGTACCTTGCAACACCTGAGGGGGGGGGGTTAAAGGTAACCTTTGAAATTGGTTCAACTAGGCTTCGGCCTACACTCTGCTACTCTACTCCTCCTGCTGACCCTGGGCTCAAACACCGCTAGTTTTTGCCCGGAACGGCTAGCTGCACAGAGAAAAACACCAGCCAATGTGTTAGTGGGGTTCAGCAACGCCAGCTGTTCCCCTGCTGTGTAGTCGGCAACGTGTCCAGCACAAGCCACGCTGGCACAACAGAACAAAAGCTGCCACCAGTGCAGGCTTCGGCCTACACTTTGCTCCTCTCCTCCTCCTGCTGACCCTGGGCTCAAACAACGCCAGTTTCTGCCCGGACATGCTAGCTGCACAGAGAAAAACACCAGCCAATGTGTTAGTGGGGTTCAGCACCGCCAGCTGTTCCTCTGCTGTGTAGTCGGCATCGTGTCCAGCACAAGCCACGCTGGCACAACTGACCAAAAGCTGCCACCAGTGCAGGCTTCGGCCTACACTTTGCTCCTCTCCTCCTCCTGCTGACCCTGGGCTCAAACAACGCCAGTTTCTGCCCGGACATGCTAGCTGCACAGAGAAAAACACCAGCCAATGTGTTAGTGGGGTTCAGCACCGCCAGCTGTTCCCCTGCTGTGTAGCTGGCAACGTGTCCTGCAAACGCCACGCAGGCACATGAACTGAAATTGAAGGGAGCCTGCCCCCCACCCCCCCAGGTGTTTCTATGTATAACAGCCACCTTGTACAGCAGTACTGCTGCATTTGTACAAGGTGGCTGACTTTTTCTCCTTGCACACGTGGAACTCAACAAGTACAAAATGTGTCTCATTACAGACCATTACAATGTCCCTGAGGTGTGACTTTCCTTTTTAATGACACGCAGCACCCCCATTGTTAGCGCTGCCCGTCTCCTGACATCATTGGTTGGCTGGCTGTGCCTGTGCGTCCCCCTGCCCGACACAACGCCCCCCGTTGTCTCATATATTTTGACTGCGAGGGTGTGATTGATGGGCACGAGCAGTGCATATGTTCCCCTGTCTTCACTCCCCTCCTTCCGCCTTCTTCTGACTGTGCGGCCTCATGGCCGCGGCATGCGATAAGGGATCAGCTGAGGCCGCCCAGTCTGAAGCAGGTGTAAGGACATGTGTGAGCGGCGAACATATTTACTGCACAAGGCCACGAATCCCAGCACCGCAGTGTGACTTTAGGAAAAGCCACTGTGGGTCTGGGATTTATGGCCATCGTTAACCGCAGCGGCCAACATGAAATGAGGTCATGAGACGGCCTGCACTAACAGGGTATTGCCAAGGGATAACACAAGAGCGCAGTTTCCTGTACTGCAAATAACAACGGTAAGGAATCTGCGCACAGCACCTAGGTGTAAATTTGTACACCTGTGCTGCGTCACCTTAAAAAGACTAGTAGTCACGCCTCCACTACTGTTTGACAGTATAATGGGCTAAATAGTGTACGTGTTTAATTCAGCGTGTGCAAGGAGCAAAATTAAATAGAGCAACCTTTGACTTGTGCATCATTAATGCTGTTCAAGGTGTGGCTCTTGTACCTTGCAACACCTGAGGGGGGGGTTAAAGGTAACCTTTGAAATTGGTTCAACTAGGCTTCGGCCTACACTCTGCTCCTCTACTCCTCCTGCTGACCCTGGGCTCAAACACCGCTAGTTTTTGCCCGGAAATGCTAGCTGCACAGAGAAAAACACCAGCCAATGTGTTAGTGGGGTTCAGCACCGCCAGCTGTTCCCCCGCTGTGTAGCCGGCATCGTGTCCAGCACAAGCCACGCTGGCACAACCGACCAAAAGCTGCCACCAGTGCAGGCTTCGGCCTACACTTTGCTCCTCTCCTCCTCCTCCTGCTGACCCTGGGCTCTAACACCGCTAGTTTTTGCCCGGACATGCAATCTGCACAGAGAAAAACACCAGTCAATGTGTCAGTGGGGTTCAGCAACGCCAGCTGTTCCCCTGCTGTGTAGCTTGCAACGTGACCTGCAAACGCCACGCAGGCACATGAACTGAAATTGAAGGGAGCCTGCCCCCCACCCACAGGTGTTTCTATGTATAACAGCCACCTTGTACAGCAGTACTGCTGCATTTGTACAAGGTGGCTGACTTTTTCTCCTTGCCCACGTGGAACTCAACACGTACAAAATGTTTCTCATTAGAGACCATTACAATGTCCCTGAGGTGTGACTTTCCTTTGTAATGACACGCAGCACCACCCTTGTTAGCGCTGCCCGTCTTTTGACATCATTGGTTAGCTGGCTGCGCCTGTGCATCTCCCCTGCTCGAAACAACGCCCCTCGGTGTCTTATTTTTTTGGACAGCGAGGGTGTGATTGATGAGCATGTGCAGTGCATATGTTTGCCTGTGTTCACTCATCTCCTTCCGCCTTCTTCAGACTGGGTGTCCTCATGGCCGCGGCAGGCGATAAGGGATCAGATGAGGCCGTCCAGTCTGAAGCAGGTGTAAGGACATGTGTGAGCGGCAAACATATTTACTGCACCAGGGCACGAATCCCAGCACCGCAGTGTGATTTTTTAAAAACACACTGTGGGTCTGGGATTCATGTCCATGGCTAACCGCAACGGCCAACATGAAATGAGGTCATAAGACAGGAAGCGCTCACAGCGCATGGCCAAAGGATCACAAGAGCGCAGACTCCTGTACAGCAACTAACAACGCTCAGGAAGCTGCGCCCATGCAAAAAGGTGTTGTTTTCGACACCTGTGCTGCTTTTCTTTAAAAAGACAAGTCACGCCTCCACTACTGTTAAACAGTATAATGGGCTAAATAGTCTACGTGTTGCATTCAGCTTGTGCAAGTAGACAAATTAATAGAGCAACCTTTTACTTGTGCAGCATTAATGCTGCAGAAGGAGTGGCTCTTGTTCTTTGTAACACCTGAGGGGGGGTTAAAGGTAACCTTTGAAATTGGTTCAACTAGGCTTCGGCCTACACTCTGCTCCTCTCCTCCTCCTGCTGACCCTGGGCTCTAACAACGCTAGTTTTTGCCCGGAAATGCTAGCTGCACAGAGAAAAACACCAGCCAATGTGTTAGTGGGGTTCAGCAACGCCAGCTGTTCCCCCGCTGTGTAGCCGGCATCGTGTCCAGCACAAGCCACGCTGGCACAACCGACCAAAAGCTGCCACCAGTGCAGGCTTCGGCCTACACTTTGCTCCTCTCCTCCTCCTCCTGCTGACCCTGGGCTCAAACACCGCTAGTTTTTGCCCGGAAATGCTAGCTGCACAGAGAAAAACACCAGCCAATGTGTTAGTGGGGTTCAGCACCGCCAGCTGTTCCCCTGCTGTGCAGCTTGCAACGTGACCTGCAAACGCCACGCAGGCACATGAACTGAAATTGAAGGGAGCCTGGCCCCCACCCCCAGGTGTTTCTATGTATAACAGCCACCTTGTACAGCAGTACTGCTGCATTTGTACAAGGTGGCTGATGTTTTCTCCTTGCCCACGTGGAACTCAACACGTACAAAATGTGTCTCTTTGAGACCATTCCACTGTCCCTGAGGTGTGACTTTCCTTTCTAATGATACGCAGCACCCCCCTTGGTAGCGCTTCCCGTCTTCTGACATCATTGGTTGGCTACTTGCGCCTGTTCGTCCGCCCTGCCTGAATAAAATGCTCCTCGTTGTCTTAATTATTTTGACTGCGAGGGTGTGATTGATGGGCACGAGCAGTGCATATCTTCGCCTGTCTTAACTCATCTCCTTCCGCCTTCTTCAGACTGTGCAGCCTCATGGCCGCGGCATGCGAGAAGGGATCAGCAGAGGCCGCCCAGTCTGAAGCTGGTGTAAGGACGTGTGTGAGCGGCCAAAATATTTACTGCTCAAGGCCACGAATCCCAGCACCGCAGTGTGGCTTTATGAAAAGACACTGTGGGTCTGGGATTTATGGCCATCGTTAACCGCACCGGCCAACATGAAATGATGTCATAAGATGGGCAGCGCTAACAGGGCATTGCCAAGGGATAACACAAGAGCGCAGACTCCTGTACAGCAAATAACAACGCTCAGGAAGCTGCTCCAAGCACCAAGGCGTTATTTTGGACACCTGTGCTGCGTCTCATCAAAAAACCAAGTCACGCATCCACTACAGTTTGACTGTAGAATGGGGTAAATTGTGTATGTCTTTCATTCAGCGTGTGCAAGTAGACAAATTAATAGAGCAACCTTTCACTTGTGCAGCATTAATACTGCACAAGGTGTGTCTCTTGTACTTTGTAACACCTGAGGGGGGGGTTAAAGGTTTCCTTTGAAATTGGTTCAACTAAGCTTCGGCCTACACTCTGCTCCTCTCCTCCTCCTCCTGCTTCAACACGGGCTCTAACATCGCTAGTTTTTGCCCGCAAGTGCTAGCTGCACAGAGAAAAACACACGCCATTGTGTTAGTGGGGTTCAGCAACGCCAGCTGTTCCCCCAGTGTGTAGCCGGCAAAGTGTCCTGCAAACGCAACGCAGACACAAAGCTGCCTCCAGTGCAGGCTTCGGCCTACACTCATCTCCCCCTGCTTACCCTTTGCTCCAACACCGCTAGTTGGGGCTCTAGGAAGACAATCTTTAATAGGCAAGGCAACGCATCTGGGTTCCAGCACCGCCAGCTGGTTCTCGGCAGTGTTCTTGTCACAGGTACTCCCTCGTGCCAAGCCTGGTTTCAGCACCGTCAGCTGTTTCCGGGTTGTGTCAACTTCACTGAGACGCCTATGCTTGCCCCGTCGTGTTGCGGTCGGGTTAGCCAACTCCAGGGTGCCTCCAGTTTAGGAGCTTCCTATGTGGGCTGCGTGAACTGGTAGTCAAGGCTGGTTCTGTAGTGCCAGTAGGCCCAGCTCCCCCTGTAGGACTGTTGGGGTTCGGTAACTGCGGCTGCCTCGCGGCCTAGCTGTTCTCTCCTCTCCTGTGGGCCTTGGGGTCCACCACCTGGTTCCAGCACCGTCAGCTGGTTCCGGGCCGAGCCTTTGGCTTAGGTGCCTCCTCCTGGGTATCCGAGTTCCGCCAACGCCAGGCGGTCCTTGGTAGTGCTTTTAAGCGCGGGCACCTACAGCTTAGTAACCGGGTTCCAGCACCGTCAGCTGGTCCTCGGTCGTGCCATTGGCTCTTGCACACTGGGGCAACGCATCCGTGTTCCAGCACCGCCAGCTGGTTCTCGGCAGTGTTCTTGTCACAGGTACTCCCTCGTGCCAAGCCTAGTTTCAGCACCGTCAGCTGTTTCCGGGTTGTGTCAACTTCACTGAGACGCCTATGCTTGCCCCGTCGTGGTGCGGTCGAGTTAGCCAACTCCAGGGTGCCTCCAGTTTAGGAGCTTCCTATGTGGGCTGCGTGAACTGGTAGTCAAGGCTGGTTCTGTAGTGCCAGTAGGCCCAGCTCCCCCTGTAGGACTGTTGGGGTTCGGTAACTGCGGCTGCCTCGCGGCCTAGCTGTTCTCTCCTCTCCTGTGGACCTTCGGGTCCACCACCTGGTTCCAGCACCGTCAGCTGGTTCCGGGCCGAGCCTTTGGCTTAGGTGCCTCCTCCTGGGTATCCGAGTTCCGCCAACGCCAGGCGGTCCTTGGTAGTGCTTTTAAGCGCGGGCACCTACAGCTTAGTAACCGGGTTCCAGCACCGTCAGCTGGTCCTCGGTCGTGCCATTGGCTCTTGCACACTGGGGCAACGCATCCGGGTTCCAGCACCGCCAGCTGGTTCTCGGCAGTGTTCTTGTCACAGGTACTCCCTCGTGCCAAGCCTAGTTTCAGCACCGTCAGCTGTTTCCGGGTTGTGTCAACTTCACTGAGACGCCTATGCTTGCCCCGTCGTGGTGCGGTCGAGTTAGCCAACTCCAGGGTGCCTCCAGTTTAGGAGCTTCCTATGTGGGCTGCGTGAACTGGTAGTCAAGGCTGGTTCTGTAGTGCCAGTAGGCCCAGCTCCCCCTGTAGGACTGTTGGGGTTCGGTAACTGCGGCTGCCTCGCGGCCTAGCTGTTCTCTCCTCTCCTGTGGACCTTCGGGTCCACCACCTGGTTCCAGCACCGTCAGCTGGTTCCGGGCCGAGCCTTTGGCTTAGGTGCCTCCTCCTGGGTATCCGAGTTCCGCCAACGCCAGGCGGTCCTTGGTAGTGCTTTTAAGCGCGGGCACCTACAGCTTAGTAACCGGGTTCCAGCACCGTCAGCTGGTCCTCGGTCGTGCCATTGGCTCTTGCACACTGGGGCAACGCATCCGTGTTCCAGCACCGCCAGCTGGTTCTCGGCAGTGTTCTTGTCACAGGTACTCCCTCGTGCCAAGCCTAGTTTCAGCACCGTCAGCTGTTTCCGGGTTGTGTCAACTTCACTGAGACGCCTATGCTTGCCCCGTCGTGGTGCGGTCGAGTTAGCCAACTCCAGGGTGCCTCCAGTTTAGGAGCTTCCTATGTGGGCTGCGTGAACTGGTAGTCAAGGCTGGTTCTGTAGTGCCAGTAGGCCCAGCTCCCCCTGTAGGACTGTTGGGGTTCGGTAACTGCGGCTGCCTCGCGGCCTAGCTGTTCTCTCCTCTCCTGTGGACCTTCGGGTCCACCACCTGGTTCCAGCACCGTCAGCTGGTTCCGGGCCGAGCCTTTGGCTTAGGTGCCTCCTCCTGGGTATCCGAGTTCCGCCAACGCCAGGCGGTCCTTGGTAGTGCTTTTAAGCGCGGGCACCTACAGCTTAGTAACCGGGTTCCAGCACCGTCAGCTGGTCCTCGGTCGTGCCATTGGCTCTTGCACACTGGGGCAACGCATCCGTGTTCCAGCACCGCCAGCTGGTTCTCGGCAGTGTTCTTGTCACAGGTACTCCCTCGTGCCAAGCCTAGTTTCAGCACCGTCAGCTGTTTCCGGGTTGTGTCAACTTCACTGAGACGCCTATGCTTGCCCCGTCGTGGTGCGGTCGAGTTAGCCAACTCCAGGGTGCCTCCAGTTTAGGAGCTTCCTATGTGGGCTGCGTGAACTGGTAGTCAAGGCTGGTTCTGTAGTGCCAGTAGGCCCAGCTCCCCCTGTAGGACTGTTGGGGTTCGGTAACTGCGGCTGCCTCGCGGCCTAGCTGTTCTCTCCTCTCCTGTGGACCTTCGGGTCCACCACCTGGTTCCAGCACCGTCAGCTGGTTCCGGGCCGAGCCTTTGGCTTAGGTGCCTCCTCCTGGGTATCCGAGTTCCGCCAACGCCAGGCGGTCCTTGGTAGTGCTTTTAAGCGCGGGCACCTACAGCTTAGTAACCGGGTTCCAGCACCGTCAGCTGGTCCTCGGTCGTGCCATTGGCTCTTGCACACTGGGGCAACGCATCCGGGTTCCAGCACCGCCAGCTGGTTCTCGGCAGTGTTCTTGTCACAGGTACTCCCTCGTGCCAAGCCTAGTTTCAGCACCGTCAGCTGTTTCCGGGTTGTGTCAACTTCACTGAGACGCCTATGCTTGCCCCGTCGTGGTGCGGTCGAGTTAGCCAACTCCAGGGTGCCTCCAGTTTAGGAGCTTCCTATGTGGGCTGCGTGAACTGGTAGTCAAGGCTGGTTCTGTAGTGCCAGTAGGCCCAGCTCCCCCTGTAGGACTGTTGGGGTTCGGTAACTGCGGCTGCCTCGCGGCCTAGCTGTTCTCTCCTCTCCTGTGGACCTTCGGGTCCACCACCTGGTTCCAGCACCGTCAGCTGGTTCCGGGCCGAGCCTTTGGCTTAGGTGCCTCCTCCTGGGTATCCGAGTTCCGCCAACGCCAGGCGGTCCTTGGTAGTGCTTTTAAGCGCGGGCACCTACAGCTTAGTAACCGGGTTCCAGCACCGTCAGCTGGTCCTCGGTCGTGCCATTGGCTCTTGCACACTGGGGCAACGCATCCGGGTTCCAGCACCGCCAGCTGGTTCTCGGCAGTGTTCTTGTCACAGGTACTCCCTCGTGCCAAGCCTAGTTTCAGCACCGTCAGCTGTTTCCGGGTTGTGTCAACTTCACTGAGACGCCTATGCTTGCCCCGTCGTGGTGCGGTCGAGTTAGCCAACTCCAGGGTGCCTCCAGTTTAGGAGCTTCCTATGTGGGCTGCGTGAACTGGTAGTCAAGGCTGGTTCTGTAGTGCCAGTAGGCCCAGCTCCCCCTGTAGGACTGTTGGGGTTCGGTAACTGCGGCTGCCTCGCGGCCTAGCTGTTCTCTCCTCTCCTGTGGACCTTCGGGTCCACCACCTGGTTCCAGCACCGTCAGCTGGTTCCGGGCCGAGCCTTTGGCTTAGGTGCCTCCTCCTGGGTATCCGAGTTCCGCCAACGCCAGGCGGTCCTCGGTAGTGCTTTTAAGCGCGGGCACCTACAGCTTAGTAACCGGGTTCCAGCACCGTCAGCTGGTCCTCGGTCGTGCCATTGGCTCTTGCACACTGGGGCAACGCATCCGTGTTCCAGCACCGCCAGCTGGTTCTCGGCAGTGTTCTTGTCACAGGTACTCCCTCGTGCCAAGCCTAGTTTCAGCACCGTCAGCTGTTTCCGGGTTGTGTCAACTTCACTGAGACGCCTATGCTTGCCCCGTCGTGGTGCGGTCGAGTTAGCCAACTCCAGGGTGCCTCCAGTTTAGGAGCTTCCTATGTGGGCTGCGTGAACTGGTAGTCAAGGCTGGTTCTGTAGTGCCAGTAGGCCCAGCTCCCCCTGTAGGACTGTTGGGGTTCGGTAACTGCGGCTGCCTCGCGGCCTAGCTGTTCTCTCCTCTCCTGTGGACCTTCGGGTCCACCACCTGGTTCCAGCACCGTCAGCTGGTTCCGGGCCGAGCCTTTGGCTTAGGTGCCTCCTCCTGGGTATCCGAGTTCCGCCAACGCCAGGCGGTCCTTGGTAGTGCTTTTAAGCGCGGGCACCTACAGCTTAGTAACCGGGTTCCAGCACCGTCAGCTGGTCCTCGGTCGTGCCATTGGCTCTTGCACACTGGGGCAACGCATCCGGGTTCCAGCACCGCCAGCTGGTTCTCGGCAGTGTTCTTGTCACAGGTACTCCCTCGTGCCAAGCCTGGTTTCAGCACCGTCAGCTGTTTCCGGGTTGTGTCAACTTCACTGAGACGCCTATGCTTGCCCCGTCGTGGTGCGGTCGAGTTAGCCAACTCCAGGGTGCCTCCAGTTTAGGAGCTTCCTATGTGGGCTGCGTGAACTGGTAGTCAAGGCTGGTTATGTAGTGCCAGTAGGCCCAGCTCCCCCTGTAGGACTGTTGGGGTTCGGTAACTGCGGCTGCCTCGCGGCCTAGCTGTTCTCTCCTCTCCTGTGGGCCTTCGGGTCCACCACCTGGTTCCAGCACCGTCAGCTGGTTCTCGGCAGTGTCTTTTGCTCTTGTACCTTCTGCTCCCCATCCTGGTTCCAGTACCGTCAGCTGGTTCCGGGCAGAGCCTTTGGCTTAGGTGCCTCCTTCTGGGTATCCAAGTTCCACCAACGTCAGGTGGTCCTTGGTAGTGCTTTCAGGCACGGGTACCTCCTGCTTAGTAACCGGGTTCCAGTAACGTCAGCTGGTCCTCGGTAGTTCCATTGGCTCTTGGACCTTCGGCTACCCATCCGGGTTCCAGTACCGTCAGCTGGTTCTCGGCAGTGTCTTTTGCTCTTGTACCTTCTGCTCCCCATCCTGGTTCCAGTAACGTCAGCTGGTTCCGGGCAGAGCCTTTGGCTTAGGTGCCTCCTTCTGGGTATCCGAGTTCCGTCAACGTCAGGCGGTCCTTGGTAGTGCTTTTTAGCACGGGTACCTCCTGCTTAGTAACCGGGTTCCAGTAACGTCAGCTGGTCCTCGGTAGTTCCATAGGCTCTTGAACCTTCGGGTAGCCATCCGAGTTCCAGTTCCATCAGCTGGTTCTTGGCATTTTCTCAGCCTTCTTGTACCTTCTGCTACATTTCCAAGTTGAAGACCCTAACGTCGACGACCCGGAAGACCACCACGATGACGACGACACGGAAGACCACCCCGATGACGACGACGACGACGGCGGAGACGACGACGGCGGAGATGACGACACTGGAGACGACGACCCTGGAGACGACAACATGGAAGACCGAGAAGCAGAAGAACAAGAGGCTGCAGAACAAAGAGCAGAAGAACATTAAGCATAAGACTTAATATCAGAGCAAAAGATATTATCTAAATTATATGCAGAAGAAGACTAAGCAGTGTATGGGGGTGAGTCCGTTCCTCCTCGTGGTGCCCCTGGATAAAGCCTGATGCTGCAGGCCAAACTGAACGCGGACAAATGTAACTTTTGTGACTGGCAGAACGGAAGGTGTAATCTTCAAACTTTTATAGATAACAACTACGGGAATGCCTGTCACAAATGAGAATATGATGAAGAAGTAGAATAGGAAGAATAATAACAGTGGAATAAAAAGAATATGTAGAATAAGAAGAATAATAATAGTTGAAGAAAATGAATATGAAGAATGTAATAAAAAAAAAAAAATAGGTAGAAGATGAAGAAGAAGATGAATAAGGTGAAGAAGTTGATGTCAAAGATGCTGATGATGATGAAGATGAAAGTGTGGGAAAAGGAAAAAAAAGAAGGGGAAGGTCGTGGAATAGTGAAACATCAATATCTGACAAAATAAAAAAAAATTTACATAGTCAATATCTTTTTCAATCCGAACGTCTTTAAAAAAAAAAAAAATCATGCTATTCTATTTGATTGGACTAATCCTCATTGCCTTTAATGTCTCCGCCACCTCCCCCATACATCCTACATTATTCTTAGTTGTTTTCCTTCATGTAGAATGAACCTACAAGGAAAGAAAGGGTTTATTTTAATTCCGATATTTTGGTCCCATTGACTTGCATTGGGATCGGGTATCGGTATCGGCGATATCCGATATTTTTTGAATATCGGCCGATCCAAACCGATACCGATACTTTCCGATATCGGAAGGTATCGCTCAACACTATTCACAAGACTGCACAAAAGAACGCACATCCCTCGA
Source organism: Ranitomeya imitator (assembly GCF_032444005.1). Lineage (NCBI taxonomy): Eukaryota > Metazoa > Chordata > Amphibia > Anura > Dendrobatidae > Ranitomeya > Ranitomeya imitator. The sequence continues at coordinate 789,570,175 of NC_091282.1, read as the reverse complement.
CAAGGAAGGCCACCAAAAAGACCTGGCCACCAAGTCTCTAGTACCAAATATTCCAGGATGACCTGCCAACGCAGAAGAATGGACCTCGGAGATGACTCTACTGGTCCAATTATCCGGAACAAACAGTCTTTCAGGCGGACAACGATCAGGTTTATCCGCCTGAAACTCCTGCAAAGCACGTCGCAAGTCTGGGGAGACAGCCGACAAAATCACCCCATCCCTAAGGATACCAGTGGGCTCAGAATTTCCAGGGGAGTCAGGCACAAAACTCCTAGAAAGAGCATCCGCCTTCACATTCTTTGAACCTGGCAGGTATGAAACCACAAAATCGAAACGGGAGAAAAACAGTGACCAACGAGCCTGTCTAGGATTCAGACGCTTGGCAGACTCAAGGTAAATCAGATTTTTGTGATCAGTCAAGACCACCACACGATGTCTAGCACCCTCAAGCCAATGACGCCACTCCTCAAATGCCCACTTCATGGCCAAAAGCTCCCGATTACCAACATCATAATTCCGCTCAGTGGGCGAAAACTTTCTAGAAAAGAACGCACATGGCTTCATCACTGAGCAATCGGAGCTTCTCTGTGACAAAACCGCCCCCGCTCCAATCTCGGAAGCATCAACCTCAACCTGAAAAGGAAGCGAAACATCTGGCTGACGCAACACAGGAGCAGAAGAAAACCGGCGCTTAAGTTCCTGAAAGGCCTCCACAGCCGCAGAAGACCAATCAGCAACATCAGCACCCTTCTTAGTCAAATCCATCAAAGGCTTAACAACACTAGAAAAATTAGTTGTGAAACGACGATAAAAATTAGCAAAGCCCAAGAACTTCTGTAGACTCTTAAGAGATGTAGGCTGCGTCCAGTCAAAAATAGCCTGAACCTTGACGGGATCCATCTCAATAGTAGAAGGGGAAAAAATATACCCCAAAAAAGAAATCTTCTGGACTCCAAAGAGACACTTTGAACCTTTTACAAACAAAGAATTGGCCCACAGGACCTGAAACACCTTCCTGACCTGCTGAACATAGGACTCCCAGTCATCCGAAAAAACCAAAACATCATCCAAATACACAATCATAAATTTATCCAGATATTCACGGAAAATATCGTGCATAAAGGACTGGAAGACTGAAGGAGCATTAGAAAGTCCAAAAGGCATCACCAAATACTCAAAATGGCCCTCAGGCGTATTAAATGCGGTTTTCCACTCATCACCCTGCTTTATCCGCACAAGATTATACGCACCCCGAAGATCAATCTTAGTGAACCATTTAGCCCCCTTAATGCGAGCGAACAAATCAGTCAACAATGGCAAAGGATACTGATATTTAACTGTAATCTTATTCAAAAGACGGTAATCTATACAAGGCCTCAAGGAACCATCTTTTTTGGCCACAAAAAAAAAACCTGCTCCCAAAGGGGACGAAGATGGACGGATATGTCCCTTTTCCAAGGACTCCTTAACATAATCCCGCATAGCAGTATGCTCTGGCACTGACAGATTGAACAAACGACCTTTAGGAAATTTACTGCCAGGAATCAAATCTATAGCACAATCGCAATCCCTGTGAGGAGGAAGCGAATTGAGCTTAGGCTCCTCAAAAACATCCCGATAATCAGACAAAAATACCGGAACCTCAGAAGGAGTAGATGAAGCGATAGAAATCGGAGGTGCATCATCATGAACCCCCTGACATCCCCAGCTTAACACACACATCGTTTTCCAGTCCAAGACTGGGTTATGAGTTTGTAACCATGGCAGACCAAGCACTAAGACATCATGTAAATTATACAGTACCAGGAAGCGAATCACCTCCTGATGAACGGGAGTCATACGCATGGTCACTTGTGTCCAGTACTGAGGTTTATTCATAGCCAAAGGTGTAGAGTCAATTCCTTTCAAAGGAATAGGGACTTCCAGAGGCTCCAGACTAAACCCACAGCGGTTGGCAAATGACCAATCCATAAGACTCAGGGCAGCGCCTGAATCCACATAGGCATCGACGGAAATGGCTGATAATGAACAAATCAGAGTCACAGACAGAATGAACTTAGACTGTAAAGTACTAATGGCAACAGACTTATCAACCTTTTTTGTGCGTTTAGAGCATGCTGATATAACATGAGCTGAATCACCACAATAAAAACACAACCCATTTTTCCGCCTATAGTTTTGCCTTTCACTTCTGAACTGAATTCTATCACATTGCATTGTCTCAGGTGCCTGTTCAGAAGACACCGCCAAATGGTGCACAGGTTTGCGTTCCCGTAAACGCCGATCAATCTGAATAGCCATAGTCATAGACTCATTCAGACCTGTAGGCGCAGGGAACCCCACCAGGACATCTTTAATGGCCTCAGAAAGGCCATCTCTGAATTTTGCAGCCAGGGCGCACTCATTCCACTGAGTAAGCACCGACCATTTCCGAAATTTCTGACAATATATTTCTGCTTCATCTTGCCCCTGAGAGAGAGCCAATAAAGCTTTTTCAGCCTGAATCTCTAGGTTAGGTTCCTCATAGAGCAAACCCAATGCCAGAAAAAACGCATCCACATTGAGCAACGCAGGATCCCCTGGTGCCAATGCAAATGCCCAATTCTGAGGGTCACCCCGCAGGAAAGATATAACAATCTTGACTTGCTGAGCAGGGTCTCCAGAAGAACGAGATTTCAAAGAAAGAAACAACTTGCAATTGTTCGTAAAATTCAGAAAACTAGATCTATCTCCAGAAAAAAACTCTGGGATAGGAGTTCTAGGTTCAGACATAGGAGCATGTACAACAAAATATTGTATATTTTGAACCTTAGCAGCAAGATTATTCAGGCTGGAAGCCAAACTCTGGACGTCCATGATAAACAGCTGAGGTCAGAGCCATTCAAGGATTAAGAGGAGGTAAGACGCAGCCAGGCTGCAATTAAGGCTATGCAGCAAACTCTGAGGGGAAAAAAAAAAAAAAAAAAAAAAACTTCCTCAGACTACTTTTCCTCCTACTTCAGCCAATACGATTACCACTTTTTGGCCGGCTATACTGTCATGATCCCAATGGCAGGGGATCACAAAATGACAAGCACAAAAAACAAAACAAGCTCTAGGGTGATGGAAACTGAGCTGACCGCGATCCTGAACCTCAACACACAACTAGCTGTAGCCGGGGAACGTGCCTACGATGATTCTAGACGTCTCGCGCCAGCCGAAGAACTAACTTTCCCTATTAGAAGAAACACAGACCTCTCTTGCCTCCAGAGAAACACCCCACAGAAATAGCAGCCCCCCACATGTAATGACGGTGAAATGAGAGGAAAGCACATACGTAGTTATGAAAACAGATTCAGCAAAATGAGGCCCGCTAAAGCTAGATAGCAGAGGATACAAAAGAGAACTGCGCGGTCAGCGAAAAACCCTACAAAAAACCATCCTGAAATTACTTGAACTCATGTTCCAACTCATGGAACATGCGGAGTAATATCAGCCCACTAGAGCAACCAGCAAAAAGGAATCACATATCTGCAAGCTGGACTAAGACAAAAATTAAGCAAAACGTGGAACAGGAAAATCAAAAACTTAGCTTGTCCTGAAGAATACAGAAGCGGGAAGCAGAGGAAACAAGACACACTGATTACATTGATAGCCGGCGAGGAAATGACAAGAAAGCCAGGTTAAATAGGAAACTCCCAAATCCTGATAGAACAGGTGGACACCAGAGACCGCAGAGAACACAAGTCACCCAGTACCATCTGTAACCACCAGAGGGAGCCCAAAAACAGAATCCACAACAGGAACCACCGTTTGGGCGCATGGCAGAGCTCAGAAGGGAAGGAGCACCATTTGGAATGCTGACTTAGATGGATTGGTCGGCAGGCGTCACATTGCATTTGCAGAGCCCTGGCCCCCTGATGTAATTAAACAGTAGTAACCCCCCACAAGTGACCCCATATTGGAAACTAGACCCCCCAAGGAACTTATCTAGATGTGTTGTGAGAACTTTGAACCCCCAAGTGTTTCACGACAGTTTATAGCGCAGAGCCGTGAAAATAAAAAATCCTTTTTTTTTTCCACAAAAATTATTTTTTAGCCTCCAGTTTTGTATTTTCCCAAGGATAGCAGGAGAAATTGGACCCCAAAAGTTGTTGTCCAATGTGTCCTGAGTACGCTGATACCCCATATGTTGGGGAAAACCCCTTTGGGGGCACGGGAGAGCTCAGAAGGGAAGGAGCACTGTTTTACTTTTTCAACGCAGAATTGGCTGGAATTGAGATCAGACGCCATGTCGCGTTTGGAGAGCCCCTGATGTGCCTAAACAGTGGAAACCCCCCAATTCTAACTGAAACCCTAATCCAAACACACCCCTAGCCCTAATCCCAACCCTATTCCCAACCGTAAATGTAATCCAAACCCTAACCTTAGCCCCAACCCTAACCCTAACTGTAGCCCCAACCCTAACCCTAGCCCCAACCCTAACCCTAGACCTAACCCTAGCCCTAACCCTAGCCCAAACCCTAATGGAAAAATGGAAATAAATACTTTTTTAATTTTTTAATTTTTCCCTAACTAAGGGGGTGATGAATGGGGGTTTGGTTTACTTTTATAGCGGGATTTCTAGCAGATTTTTATGATTGGCAGACGTCACACACTAAAAGACGCTTTTTATTGCAACAAATATTTTTTGCGTTACATCATTTTGAGAGCTATAATTTTACCATATTTTGGTCCACAGAGTCATGTGAGGTCTTGTTTTTTGCGAGACAAGTTGATGTTTTTATTGGTAACATTTTCGGGCACGTGACATTTTTTGATCGCTTTTTATTCCGATTTTTGTGAGGCAGAATGACCAAAAACCAGCTATTCATGAATTTCTTTTGGGGGGGGGACGTTTATACCATTCCGTTTTTGGTAAAATGGATAAAGCAGTTTTATTCTTTGGGTCAGTATGATTACAGCAATACCTTATTTATATCATTTTTTTATGTTTGGCGCTTTTGTACGATAAAAACTATTTTATAGAAAAAATAATTTTTTTTGCATCGCTTTAATCTGAGGCTATAACTTTTTTATTTTTTTGCTGATGATGCTGTATGGCAGCTCGTTTTTTGTGGGATAAGATTATGTTTTCAGTGGTACCATGGTTATTTATATCCGTCTTTTTGATCGCGTGTTATGCCACTTTTTGTTCGGCGGTATGATAATAAAGCGTTGTTTTTTGCCTTGCTTTTTATTACTGTGTTCGCTGAAGGGGTTAACCAGTAGGACAGTTTTATAGGTCGGGTCGTTACGGACGCGGTGATACTAAATATGTGTACTTTTATTGTTTTTTTTTAATTTAGATAAAGGAATGTATTTATTGGAACAATATTTTTTTTTTTATTATTTATTTAGGAATTTTTTTTTTTTTTCACACATGTAATTTTGTTTTTTTTAACTTTTTTACTTTGCCCCAGGGGGGGGCATCACAGTTAAGTGACAGATCGCTGATCTGACACTTTGCTGTGCACTGTGTCAGATCAGGGATCACACAGGCACAGCAGGGAGGCTTCCCGGCGCCTGCTCTGAGCAAAGTATAATGTTACAGGTTACATACACTAGATTCCTTGATAGGGTGTTGATCCAGGGAGCTAGTCTGATTACTGTATGTAGAGTCGGGAAGCTTACTGTTTGCCACATGGGGCTTTTTTGCCTTCCTCTGGATCAACATGTTAGGGCATATTAGGTTAGGATATGGGTTGAACTAGATGGACTTAAATTCTTCCTTCAACCTTAAAAATTATGTTACTATGTTAAGTTGGATCAGTGGACTCATCATTGACCACGTCATCTTCCAATTCATCAATCTAATCCTCCTGAGTTGTGATTTGAGGCTGACCCGATGGCAACTGTGCGTCATGATTATCCTTCACCTCTTCAGACGTGAATTGACCTTCCCCAACGTGGCTTTCTCCTTACCGTGGGTGCTCAAATGTTTGGGCATTACTGAACTCCACCTCCTCATGACCCACTTCAATGGTGCACGTTGAGTGGCCTGACAAATTACAAGGGAACATAAATAGTTCCTCAGAGTGGCCAGCACTGGGGACATATGTCTCCTGGGACTCTTGATAGTGGGCGGAAGAAGGAACAGGTTGAGGATTCAGAGGTCCAGCCTCTTGGCTACTGAGACTGGACCGTATGTAAGACTTTGTGGTGCTGCTTATCAACACACTGGAACCTTTGTCTGTCATCCAACTCACAACATCCTCACACTTGTCTGGGTTCGTTAGTGGTGTAGTGCACTGTAGGAACCTACAACGAGATACAGCCACCTTCGAATCTGTCACATGGCCTTTTCGGGTACCAACACATCCACGTCCCTTAACATCACCCTTTCTCATCTTGAATGCATTATGCTTTTGGATCAAAAAAATACTGGTTTTATTTTTCATAAGTACCCTTACAAAGGTCTTATCTAAAAATTCACTGTATCTACCAATGTGTGGCTATTTTTTTGGAGATCTTCTTGCTGACACATTCCAAATGCGGAGTAATGAAGATTATTGCCCCAGGGAGATTGTCACGTGCTATTATCTGTAGCCGGATTGCGCCAGTTGCACAACTGCTAGATAAAGATACGCTATTTTTTAAACCAATAACAAATTATGATTTTTTCAATTGTCTTGCTGACACACAGCAAATGCGGAGTATTGAAGATTATTGCCCCTGCTAAATTGTGACGTACGATTATCTCTACCCAGATTACGCCATTCGCACAACTGCTAGTTACAGAAATGCTTTTTTTAACCCCAACAAAGGTGGTTTGCATGTTAATGACCGGAACAAATGTAACAATTCTGACAACTGTCCTTTATGAGGTTATAACTCTGGAACGCTTCAACAGATACCAGTGATTATGATACTGTTTTCTCGAGACATATTGTACTTCATGTTCGTCATAAAATTTCTTTGATATGACTTGTGTATATTTGTGAAAAAAGCGGAAATTTGGTGAAAATTTTGAAAATTTTACAATTTTCCAACTTTGAATTTTCATGCCCTTAAGGGCCCCTTTCCAC